>NW_022589708.1:37002916-37095634 GCF_004348235.1 Phoca vitulina | reverse complement strand
TTCCTTCCTTCCTTCCTTCCTTCCTTCCTTCCTTCCTTCCTTCCTTCCTTCCTAGCAATAGTTACAATGTCATTAAAGATGATTGCAGTTTACACCTGTGCACTTACAGATGAGACTCAATCTAGAAGTCTCAGGAATCATCACCTCAGGTCAAAGATTCACACAGACCAACCACCTAATTTGCTGTCAAGCTCTGGGTCACGTTCCATTGTCTCCATGGTCCTCAGGCTCTGTGATGTGATGTAAAGGGCACTGAGGAGTAGGGAAATAGGTCTACTACAAATGCAGTAGTCATAGTCAAGGTCATATTCAATAGTCATATACAAGGAACTTCAACTATGGTGATATGAAGAGGTTCATGAAATCCTTTGTGTAAAAAAAAACTGTAAAAAAATATTGACCAAAACTATTGTTTTCAGCCTCTAGAAATAGACCACAGGCAGACAGCAAATTCAGAAATATTTATTCCTGGAAAAATAATAGATCTTCATGAAAGAATTGCACTAGTCTGTGGCTTTCTCACCAAAGGTGTCTTCTATTCCTCCATAGTTGATATAACATACGGTTTTACAAGGATGTGGCTGGTCCCCTAAGTAATCAGCTTTGCCCCCAGAGTGAACAAAATGGATCTGGGGCCAGGCAAAACCCCATAGCTTTGTCCTCTAATAGTGTTGAACTTTTACAAATGAGTAAAACCCAAACCTTTTATAGTCTGAAGTTGTGGTTTCGGTTGGGATAAGGGCAGACAAGCCAGCAATTTAACCAGGAGACCCTGAAACGAAAGAGCCATATGTTCTCCACACAAACCCAGTTATTGAGAAACTGCACACATGCCTGGGAGACATCCAAGAGGACCTGGTGGGAAGTAAAGGCCTTGAAGACTTGCTAAGTGGCTGACCTTTGAATGTGCTTCCTAGTCTACCAGGGACAAATCAGCAGAGAGTGTAAGTTTTACAGGCTTGAGGTGTTGGAGTACTCACTGCCCAAATTGTTGCCTGAACACTTAACTACATAGATACAGGAATGAGTGCTTGGAAATCAGGTTAATAATTAAAGGGAGAATATAAACATCAAGCAGAAACATCAGTGGGCATGCACAAACTGGGAAACAGTCCAGGAGTTTAGAGTAAAAGAGAGTATGTGACCCATAATCAGTGAATTGAAATGAACTCTGAGTGGGCCTAGAAGTTGCCCTTATTACACAAAGGTTCACAAACATCTATTATAAATATGTTCGGAATTTTAAGAGAAACTATACTTAAAGGATAATTTATTCTAACATATATTTTTCAAAAGTTCTGATAAAACAGCAGGTAAAAGCTACATAGACTTTATTAGGCCAGTAAAAGAAATGATTTTAAAATGTGAATACGGGGTGCCTGGGTGGCTCAGTCATTAAGCCTCTGCCTTCAGCTCAGGTCATGATCCCAGGGCCCTGAGATCGAGCCCCGCATCAGGCTCCCTGCTCAGCGGGAAGCCTGCTTCTCCCTCTCCCACTCCCCCTGCTTGTGTTCCCTCTCTCGCTGTGTCTCTCTCTGTCAAATAAATAAATAAAATCTTAAAAAAAATATGAAAACATTTTAAAAAGTTGAAGTGATAATGATAAAGGGAAAAGACAATAAACATGTTTCAGATAAATAGGTTATATGTTCATGTCATTTTCCAATGGCATAACAGTAGATGAGACACTGGGGGGAATTTTATTTTTATAATACTTCAACTCTTCCTCCATGAATTTGAAAAATGACTTCTAAATTATACGAAAAATATCTGGTATTAAAATTAGGTCACTCTATTTATGACGATCACATTCCCATTATTTTTAGTAATAATTATATTTTATTTAAACAAATTTCTTTTTGGTTATTTTACCAAGAATTACATTCAGGGAACTTACTTGATAAGAAATATTATATAGATTAGAACAGACACATGCCATTAAATGAAAGACTAAAAAGTAGAACAACCTCTGTGGAATTAAAATTTGAATGAGTAATTCACCAGCTGTTATTATTACAGATCAAATATGTGTATTTCAGTGGAAGCACTTGGGATTTCTAATTGTTCACAGTCAAATTCCATTTGATTTCCTTAATCTATTTTTCTTCTTTGATCTCCCATAATCTGCAGTATTATAATAGTGGCTTTTATTAATGGCAATTTTTTTCTACTGAGGGGAATTAATATCTAAACATCTGAGCTTTCATATAAGAATATAAAATTGTCACAGCTCTGAGTGAAATCTCTTTCTTTTGCATAGGTACTATTCTTAAAAAAAAGGATACAATACTTAAAAATATACTATTTATTTTTAAGAGATAGAGTTTCATATTTTGCCAGGACACATCTGCTTGAAATTACTTTAATCAGTAATGCTATATTTTTAGTATCTTCTAACCATGCTATAGATTTTGCTTTCTAAAACTCATATGCATGAAAGTTTCCCAGACATTTGACTATTACCTGAATTTTTGTAAAAAAATAACAAAAAGTATAAATAAATCATCTGTCTTTCAGGAGTGAGATAGATTCTGATTCTCAGGGGAGTCCACAAACCAAAATAACATCAAAACCTAAATAACTATTGAGGGAAGTGAATATATATAATTAAAATTTATTTTTTAAAGCTTTTCATAATCTATGTCTTTGGAGTTGGACTCTATCGATGGTCAAGGTACTATAAGGAAGGGACTTAGCATTTTAGGTAGCATTAAGATTGGAATCACTGAGTTGTATGCTAAAAGAAAAAAAAAACATGTCAAATATACCTCATGGCATATTATATTTACCATGCTCATGGGTTGGGTTAATTCACTTCACTGAACAGGATTCTAAATACACAGATGCAGAAATGTTTGCTCTCTGAGGCTGAAGAAATTAAAAATTATGGGGAATGTGACCTGGGGTTGAACACACTTCTTTACTATTTATTAGTTTTCTTGAGATATCCTTGACTTCTTTAGGTTCACAGGGAAAATGTTTATTTCACAATAATGTATACATCCTTATTCAGCCAGAAAAAATAAAGTATGCCTATACATTCAGAAACTGGCAATGAATTCAAGCTTCAGGACAAAATGATAAATTAATTTTATATTGATTGAATATAAGCAAAATGTCTTGTTCACCAAAAAGCAGTAGATGGTGATTTTTCTTTAGCCATAACAATGCTACTGCATAAATTAATGCCTAATGTACCTTATATTTGACTGTCCCCATGCAACTAATATGATAAAGGCAAATGTCCTGTTAATGATATACTATGAGAAGATTTATTTTAGAGATTTGGACTAAACACAGGGTAGATTTCCTCCATACAAGTTGGTCTAAGTAGGGCTTGGCTTTACAGTGTAAGCTTATTACAGGCTAGAAAACAACACTTTAGTGAAGATGTTGGATGAGAAGCATACAGGAGGGCAGGTTCACCAAAACCAAACTTTGCAAACAGTAGCTTTAATGCACCGGTCGGCTAAGAGATATTAGTCAAGTAAGGGGGACATGGGTAACTGCTTCAGAAAGACCATGAATTGTGCTGCATTGCAGACCTCAGCTGGAGCTTCTATTATACTGCCTCCGGGACATAGTATCTTATTTCTAAAAGTGGATTAAGTTAAAGTTCCTGGGGATTCAGTAAGTTGACATGTGTAAAGCCAGAGTTAAAGACGCAGTAAAAGTTACTTACCCTTTATGAGTGAAGTAAAAAATCTGCTTTTAAGGAGCTAAGTCTTCAGTTTTGCTGACAAGAATGTATTTTTTCCTAGTCCAATCAGGAACCTTTAGTGTAATTCTTAGAAGAAAATACCTTACAGTTGCTTTGGAGCATTAGCTGGGATGTTTTCAATCTCTTCTGGATAGATACTAATATGGTGAACCCTCTGCACAATATAAAGGAATTCCTCTTCAGGAAGAGTTTTATATTCTTGAAGAGCAAACATCCAGTTTCAACAAGAGAATCTTCATGCATCAAGGATTGACTTACATCTGCAAAAAGATTGTAGTAATTTCCTTTAGGATCTTAAAATATACTCTGATTTTTACCTGTTTGTTTTGTTTTTTTACAGAGCCTCCTATTAGCAGCTCCAAGATTTGAGTATTAAATGAATTATTTTTTTCATCCTAGTGCCTATGATTACTTCCAGATTTTTATTTGTATTTCAATTAAAATTCAAAATGTATATGACATTGCAAACATCTATGTGACTCTTTACTTACCCCATTTCTTTGAAAAATAATGAATACTCCTTTAAAAATATCTATGTGATGTCATTGAATAATATAATGCTCCTGTCACCTGGGAAGGGTTAGGCAAAAAAATGTACTTAGAGGAATAATAGATCTTATATTTAAAATCTGTTTTCCGAATATAAAATTGAAATAATCAGATGCAAAATGCTGACATCAAAATTCATAAATCATTTAAACTCTTCCAATAAAAATAATTTCTCGCTTTTTACTTCTGACAGGTGAATTCTTTTAGCCAGGGATACCAAGGAATTTGAGGTAGTTTCACATATAATAATGTATACAGACTTCATGATTCAGAAAGTCTCAATGTATACAGATAACAAAACATGCTAATATTAGGAGATTCCCTGTTCTAAATGCATGCTCTGGAGAAAAGCCCAAGGATATGGCTGGAAACCATTTGCTAAAGAAATTAGGCATGTGACACACGGACCCACTCACTCAAGCACCTCCGTGAAGCAAAACACAAAGATGGGATTATCCAGGAAAGATCTGAAGAGGAGCCTCCTATCTAATGATATTGACTTCTATGACATACACAGGAGATCCACAAGGTTTTTGAGAATTTTATATCCCTAGAAATACTTCTAGTTTGGATGGAAAGAGACAGAAGCATGAATTGAGAAAACAATGTCAGAATTCCAAAATTCTATAGGTAGAAACATCTGATAGAGCTACTATTAACAGCAAACATGTGCTTCCTTTCAAGAAAAAGGAAAACAAAACAAAACAAAATAAAACTCTGAGGGCAGATTCTTGAACCCAAAGAGTAGAGTCATAGGTGAAGAGACAGGGGCTGGTGCATCCAGGTGTCCACAGGGCAACACCACAGACCTATAGAATGGAACACTGAACCACAGCAAATTATTCTCAAGCCTTAAAAGCTATTTGAATAATGCTGCTTGATTTTAAACTTGCTTGGGGCCCATGACTCCTTTATTCCTCCCATTTTTTTCTCTTTCGGAAAGGGAATGTCTGTAACGGTTAGCTTTTGCCTGTCTGTGCCACCATTGTATTTTGAAAGCAGATAACCTGTTTTCTAGTTTCATAGGTCCACCAATGAAGAGAAATTTTTCCTAGAATAGATCATATTGTCAAAGATAAAACCATATGCTAGTTCAAGTGTTAAGGGCAGATTTGATCAGTTGAAATTATTGCAATAGAAAAAAAAGAGTCCAGCACAAACTGAACTGAACTTTAATTTGTGCAGAGGTTAATGCAGATTAGGGAGTAGGGACTGGGGCAAGTGAGGGCTCAACAAAGTCAGGGAAGTAAAAACAAAAAAATACAAAAGGTTAGTCAGTGTAAATGTGATTAGGCCATTTGTGTTTGCTGACTGGAAATTATCAAAGTTGGGATTCTACTTACCCACAGAGACTAGAAGACAGAGGCCTTATCCTCAGATAAAGAATAAACAGTAAATTTTTTTTGAAGTCTTATTATTTCTTTTTTCAGATAGACAGGTTAAGAGAGGCTAGAGTTATCTTCAGTATGCAGCCTTGAGCTCTTAGAAACTGTTAATGTTTTTTCAAGTTTCATAGACCTAATGTTGAGGCCTCGTTGAGAGCTCTCAGAGGAGCCTGGCTAGAGTCTGGTCTTGGAGTGACTTTCTGGGTATTGACCCAGAGATAGTATTGATCTATATTTGATTCAGAGGACTTTAAAAATGAGATTTGTGGCTGTTGGATTGATAACATTTACATGAAATATTTGCCTTAGAGTTGATGCTATAATAGGACAAGACTTGTAGAGATATCAAAGTGGGGTAAATAACTTTTGTATGTGGGACAAACACAAATGCTTGTGTGCCAAAGGGCAGACTTTGGTGGTCTTAATGGTGATGTCAAAAAGACATCTAACATTCTAATCCCTGGTATAAATCTTACCTTCTATGGTAAAAAAAAAAAAAAAAGAATATCCATATAACCATACATATATCTATATACATACAGATATATATATATAAATATATGTATTTTTAAAAGAATTTTATTTATTTTGTTGAGAGAGAGAGAGAGAGCATGAATGAGGGGGAGGGGCAGAAGGAGAAGCAGACCCCCCACTCAGGGAACCTGATGCAGGGCTTGATCCCAGGACCCCAAGATCATGACCTGAGCCAAAGGAGATGCTCAACTGACTGAGCCACCCAGGTTCCCCTAGATATATGTATTTTTAAATGTGATTAAGTTAAAGATTTTGAGAGGAGAAGCTTATTCTGGATTACCCAGGTAAGCCATGAATCCAATGACAAATCCTTGTAAGAGTAAGGCAGAGTAAGATTTGATAGAAACTCAGAGGAGAAGATACACACCGACAGAGGGGGAGGCCATGTAAAGACAGGAAGAGATTTCAGTGATATCACTAAAAGCTCAAGGAATAGCAAGGGTGCCAAGGAATGCCAACAGCCACCAGAAGCTGGATGAGGCCAGAAGTAAATTCTTCCTTAGAGCCTTTGGAGGAAGTATACATCCCTGACAACACCTTCATTTCAGACTTCGGGCCTCTAGAACTATGAGAGAATAAATCTATGCTGTTCAAAGCCCACAGTTCTGTGGTGATTTGTTAAAGCAGTCACAGGGAACTAATGCAAATTCTCTTGCTGGCACAGATATGACCATGCTTGTCTTCTCACTCTCCACCCTTAAAAAGTGTCTGTTAGTGATGGTCTTGTCATCTATAAATAGCTGTATTAGTTTCTAATAGCAATTACACACACATACTCACAGAAACACAGACACACATCCTCCCTCCCTTTCTCTCTCTCTCACTCTCCTATATGAATGTATAACACTTCAAATTGTACTGGTAAATGGGAACGAGTACAAGTCATGAGAAATCCAGAAGTTCTTGTGGCAAAAATATATATACATTTGTAGTTGAAAAGAAAAAACTTCCTTGGCTCAAATGTTTTCTAAGATTTTTTTTGAGATTTTATTATTTTTTCTGAATGTAACAGATATATTATATTCCAAATGACAACTTAAAAATGGATTTTCCTTGGAATCTATGAATAGTTCATTAAATTACACACAGATCTTATTTTATGTAATATATATAACATATAAATTTTAAAATATAAAGAAATTAAAATTAATCCTAAAGTGAAAAAGAGTAATCTTTATCTTAATCCATAGGGGAGAAGAAATTCAAGCACACAGCATATTCATGGAAGATCTTTTATGCTCCTTTCCAATTTTTCCATCCTCCACAATATGGTCTTTTGATGTATCTTAGCATTTCTCACTTATGGCAATAACTTAATACAGCTGAATACAACTGACCAGAACAGCACTATCTGTCAACTTGATCTAATTGATTTTTAAAAAATACTCCATCCAACAACAGCAAAATGCCTATTCTTCTCATGCTCACATGGAACAATCACCAAGACAGACCGCATTCTGAGTCATAAACACACTGTAATAAACTTGCTAGAATAGAAATAATACAAAGTGTGTTCTCAGACCACAATGCAATTAAACTAGAAATCAATAACAGAAAGATAGCTGGAAAAATACCAAAATATTTGGAGAACAACAATACATTTCTAAATAACACATGAGTCAAATACGTTTCTCAAGTGGAACTAAGTGAAAATGAAAATGGAATTTATTAAGTTTGTGGGATGTGGTAAAAGCAATAGTGAGAGGGAAACTTACAGCATTAAATGCAGATATTGGAAATAAATAAATGTCTAAAATCAATAATTTAAGTGGCAACTTTAGGAAACCAGAGACAGAAAAACAATTTAAGCTTAAGGTGCACAAGAAAAAAAATTTCTGGAAATCAATGAAATTGAAAACACAAAAGCATTGAGAAAATCAAGGAAACCAAAAGGGCTCTTTGAAAAGATCATTCAAATCAGTAAGCCCTAGCCAGGTTGACTAAGAAAAAAGAGAATATACAAGTTCTCAATATCAGAAATGAAATAGGGATAATCCCTATCTTGCCATAACAATTAAAAGTATAATAAAGGGATATTATGAACAATTCTGGGCCACAAATTTGATAACTGAGATGAAATGAACAAATTTCCTTAAATGCATAAACTATCAAAATTTACATGAGGAAAAAAGAGATAATCAGAATACACCCCTATCTATTGAATAAGTTGAATCGATAATTAATAACCTTTCAAATAATGAAGGGCCAGGTCCAGAGTTTTTCACTAGTGAATTCTAACAAATATTTAAGGGGAAAAAAAGATACCAACTATCCACAATCTATTCCATAACTCATTCTATGAGACCACCGTTACCTAAATTCCCAACAGATAAAGCTATATAAGAAAACAATAGACTAATCATTGATGAATGTAAGTGCAAAAGTCTTTAATATATAGTAGTAAGTCAAATCCAACAATATATCAAAAAAAGGAATTATATGCAATGGCCAGGTGTTCAAGGTTCGTATCCTATTTGAAAATCAATCAATATAATCCATTATATTAACAGGCTAAAGAATAAAAATCATATGATCATGTTAATGATGCGAAACAAAAACTGATAAACTCCCAAACCCATTATTTTATTTTATTTTAAAAATATTTTATTTATTTATTTGACAGAGAGAGAGAGTGCGCACAAGCACAAGCAGGGGAAGCAGTAGGCAGAGGGAGAGAGAGAAGCAGGCTCCCTGATGAGAAGGGAGTCCATTGTGGGGCTTGGGACTCGATCCTAGGACTCTGGGGTCATGACCTGAGCCGAAGGCAGATGCTCAACTGACTGAGCCACCCAGGTGCCCCCCAAACCCGTTATTGATAAAAACTCTTAGCACACTAGAAATAAACTTTCTTCAAAATGACAAACACCTACAAAAAATGTATAATTAACATCATATTTAATCTTGAGAAATTATACTCCCCCCCCCCCCAGGATTGGGAAAATGATAAGGATTTCCTCTCTTCTAGTCCTTTTCTTTCACTCTTATTCAGCAAACATACTGTAAGACTGAGCTAGTGCAATAAGATTTTAAAAAATGGAAAACAAAATTTATGTAAATAGGAAAGGAAGAAATAAATCTCCTTATTCAAAGATAACATGATAGTCTATCTAGAAAATCCCAAAGAATCACAAAAAAAATTTATAAGAATTCTGTAACTAATACATGAGTAGAGTAAGGTCCCAAGATGCAAAGTTAATATACAAATGTCAATTATTTTCCTATATACCAATAATAAGCAATTGGAATTTGAAAATAAAAACATAATACCAGTTATAATAGCACCAAAATATGAAATATTTAGGTCTTAACAAAATATGTTCAAAACATATGTAGAGAACCATAACTACCTCATGAGAGAAATCAAACGAGATATAAATAAATAAAAAGATACTGTGTGTTCGTGGATGGGAAGTCCCAACATTCTTCAACTGTCTACTTTTCCCAAGTTGATCTACAGGTTCAATGAAATCCTGATGAGAATACCAGCAAGCAATTTTGTAGATTTAAGAAGAAAATGATTCTGAAGTTTATATAGAAAGCAATAAGCACAGAACAGTCAACACAATACTGAAGAAGAACAAAATTGGAGGACTGACATTGATTTCAACTTTACAGTTAATAAAAATTTATCAGTATTTGTTCATTAATTGTGACAAATATACCATAGTACCAAAAGGTGTGAATAACTTGGGAAAATGTGTTTGGGATATATGAGAACTTTCTGTACTTTCTATAAAGCTAAAACTGTTTTAAATACTAAAGTCTATTAAAAAAATAAATCTATAGAGACAAGGTAAATTAATGCTTTCTTGGGGCTGGATATGAGAACAGGGAATAACTGATAATGCCCATGACGGATCTTTTTGGGATGCTGGAAATATTCTAAAAGTGGATTGTTGTAATGGCTACATAAATCTGTAAATTTACTAAAAATCAATGCATTGTATACTTAAAAATGGTTAATTTGATTATAGGCAAATTATACCTCAATAAAGCCATTAAAAAGAGAAATATGTAATATGAATACTGATATTAGAGGGAATGGTTAAGAGTCATATTCACAGAAGTAAATATTTTGGCTGAAGCCAAAGCAGGCAGCATAGAAAAAAAAGAAAAAAATTGAGTAAAAGAGAAATGAGGAATATTGATATTTAGAGACAGAAAAAGAGAAGAAACATCAACTTCTCTTACTATCGAAGCTGTCATTATTAATATTAATTATCATTTCAAGGTTACTGAGAAGATACATGCAACCTAACATGGCTTAATCTCTAAATACAGTTTTATTGATTTATCATAAATAATAACGGACCAACTGAATACCAAAGAGGCTTTCATTTGGTCCAAGACAAGACACAGGTATCCTATTAAATGTTCTTTTTCTATGAATTGCAAATCCCTCAGGGGGTCTCTTACAGTTCTTCCCCTGGTTTATTTTATGGAAGACCCTTATAGACCTGCTCCTAACTCGTTAGACTCAAGGCAAGCATATAGCACATCCAGGGATTTCTGAGGTCAGTCGTGTGTGTCCAAAGTAGGCCTTCAAGGGGAGCTTGAGTATGGATTCTGACTTTAAACATCCATTGACCTTACTGACCCCCTAACTCTATGGAAATGTGGGTGGCAGGAGGGTTGCCATAGCATGCCCGCCAAAGCATGGCGCCAGGGTGGGACCATAGTTATTTGAGGTAAATATAAGTATGACTCTTTGTTGTTCTAGATTTTTTGCTACAGAACCAATGTTGGGGTCAAAACTTTTTTTAAAATCCTATTTGGAATTGACTCATGACCATTTGCTTAGGAGAGGATATTGGGACAAGCTGTACCGCTTCCAGTAGTTTCGTTAGATTTTGTTTTGTATAATCTCCTTTACTTATTTTCTATTTGTCTGTTCTTAAAGTAAAAATCATTCCAGTTTGTATAACAACATCAGAAAAAAAATTCAGAAATGATCAGTGTATGTCTGTGAATAAAATATGAACTTTGACTCAGGCAACATCTTCATGCCCGTAGGGAAAACTGTTTTCTTTCCAGGTCCCTCTTCTTTAGACAAAAGCTCCAATGTTTGGTGTTAGACAAGGTTGTTATCTACCAGGAAGGACTGCTAACTAGAGTTGGCTTAAGGAGACACAAAATAATTAGCAGCCTTGTTTGCCACATCAATTCTTAACCTACTGAGAAACAAAGATAGCGACATATGGAGGCCAAAATATCATTTCCTTTTTGGTACAGGCTAAGTTGGAGGATCAGATCATATATGTGGGCAAGTACTCTCCTAATCCTTACACCCTGAATTAAACAGATTTAAATACAGACAGAAAGTTCTGGCATGGAGAAATGGAGAAAAATAGGAGCTTCAAGTGGCAACATTATTCCCAAGAAGGAGAAGAGGAAGAATCTGGTGTACATATGCCCAGTTTCTTCTCAAAACTCAACTTTTCAGGTTATTCACTCTATTTTCCCAAGGATGGGGTTAAGTGAGGCGACAAAATGAAGATAATCATGAGCTCTCTGCACATGGAAAGGAATATGAAGAGTATGTAACTAGAGTCCCTCATCTAACAAATATGGAAAGAAGTAGTTTATTAGAGATAGAAAAATGGACCCACTTGACTGTGACTTGATGGAATGAGACATGTGAGGTCAATCATGATGCAGGAAAGAAAGAGGGATATGTCTGGGCAGAGCATGTTTTCTAAACATGGGTAAGAGACATGGGGATAGGTGTGAGTGGATACTAATATTAATAGGGAGAAAAGGATAACTCATTGATGGATAAAAAGAAAAATACACAGAGGGAAAGAGTTGGGCAAAATAGAAACTCATTTTACTTCATAATTTTTCACATGCTCTTATTGGTTACACATGAGATTTTTGGTAGATGGAACAATACACTCTACAGAGCCAATTTTATATCAGTCTTTACAGTTTTAACTAGGTCACTGTTGATTATCTGGGAGAGTTCACTTCAAATCACTTTGAAGCTTTTTCCTCAGGGTTTTACCAGGGTGCACATGGACAAGGAGTTTCTCCCTAATTACTATTGCATAGATTTGACTCTCTACTTCTTGCCAGCTTGTTTTCTTGCTACTAGATCTTTCTCCATCAAATATTTATTAGAGTCCACACTGTGTACAGGGCAAGGTACTATGAAGTAAAGAAGAAGATAAGGAGTCAGTCAAAGAGATGTGTTCCCAAATCCCATCAGGTTACAAATCTGAAATAGTCACAGGGCACATGGCAAAGGAAAAAAACAAGAACAAAAACAAAAAACCCCCAAAACCAGCTACATACACAAATGGATGTTTTAGACAAAGCCAAAGCAAGTTATAATATCTCCTCTTTCTTCTCCTCAAGGTTTTAATGTAGTCGTAATTTTTCCCCTTGTCTGTAGGCGTGGGTAATTTTTAGGATCTGCAACAAATGCAAAACTGGAATGACTGAATTATTTGCTAATTCAATCTGTTCTCAGTCCAAGTGACTAAGTGACTTTGTTCAGTTCATTGTTTCTAAAGAAATTAAGAGACTTGGTAGTGGACAAAATAAGGCTCATATAATGTGCTTCTCTTTCTTACTCCTTGAAAACAAATTCATAAAACCTTAAGTGTATTTAATCATTTTAATATACTCTAAATCAAGATAGAAAGAAATGTAAGATATAATGGAAGGAGAATGGATTATGAGGTTTTCCTTACACAGCCTGTTTTGCAAAGTAAATCATTATCCACAAGTCAAATTAGTTTGATTTTGACAGACTACGTTTTTTTTTTAATTATTGGTTAATGCAATTTAAATTTGAAAAAATCTACCAAGTATTTGGTAGAAATAGCTTAACAAAATTATATTTTCAATAACTGTTGGAGGCATGTACTCAAAATCACTGTGCTCAAATTTAACTTCAGTAGGGGTTAGATTCAGAAAAAAATATATACTTGTAAGTATTTTCTCTTTGCATTATAGTGTGGGAGGAAAAAACTGCATGCATTCAAAGCAAACAAGGAAATGAGAAAACCTATAATATCAATCACTCAGCATTAAAATTGTTTAAACTAGCCTGTCCTCTTACCCCTTCATATCTACCCTTTTGGAAGCTGTGTGTTTTATCAAAGGCTTATTTATTTTATGAGAGAAAAACATAGTGAGAATCAAAATACCGCAAATAGATTCCTAACCATCATTGTAAAGTGATGCGATAAAAGATTTATCAAATGCTTACAAAGTACTCAGCACAGTAAGATGAGAGTAGAGCCTTTGAGAATTCTCAAAATAGGAAATTCACAAATTAAACAATATCCATTAAATATAAATTGGACAGGCTTCAGTTGCAGGCATGATTGCTTTACAACTCTGGAAAATAGAGGATCCTATAGTGAGAAGAGAAGCGGGAGGATAAAAGCCCAAAGCAAATTTTCATCCTAGGAAGAAGTGGGTAGACTGTGCACTGTCCATTCTAATTTTAGAAATGTTGAATAAAAGTGTAAATATAGATATGACAACAAGAAAATTAAGCAGTGGCCAAACTCAAGACTAAGAAAACCAGTGGGTTTGGGCATGAGAACTTGCCAGTATGAAACAGGAACCTTTACATGTATATGTAATAGATTGAGCACTCTTAAAACTCTTCCTTGTGTAGGAGAGGCAAAACTTTATTTTTAACCTCTCAGGGTTTTTGGCTGGGCCTCAGAATTTAAATTGGCACAAGACAGATTAACAGGAGCAAAGCATAAAAATTAATACAGGTTTTTCATGATACTGAAGGCTTCATAAAGAATAAAGACCCAAATAAGTGGCAAAACCTAAATGTTTTTATATTAAGTTGAACAAAGAAAAAAATGGAAAAATAACTAAATTATTTAAAGGAAGATAAGAATTACTTCAACAATGTCTGTTTGTACAGAATTCTTTTGGTTTCAGTTTCTTGTCCTTGATGACAGGAATATTTCTTTCCTCCTGTTATTGGGAGGACATTTTCCATATGGGGGTTTTATTTCCTGCTTTCAAGAAGAAAAAGGGAAGGGTAACACCCTTCTTACACCTGCTATTTTTTTTAAGTGCCTTTAACTCAAAACCATGTGTATGTTGAAAGGCATATTTTGGGGTGACATATTCCTGTTTCCTTCAATTGTGAATATATGTTATGGAATTATGAAGATTGATTAAAGACCAGTTATTTTAAAGATTGTATTTTGAAATCAGCATCTATTGTTATTTGAGGGTCTGTTTCAACTTTTCCCCTTCTTTGTTCTGTTTTTTTAGTGTGCCTAATTATTTTCTATTGAAAACCAGGTATATAAAGTATAGAAGTATTGACTACTTGTATTAATTTGGGTTCCTCCAAAAGCACAAGCAAGGACAAGAATTTGAATGCAAGCAGTTTATTTGAGAGGTCCAGGAAATGCCGGTAGGGGAGGGAGGAAGTCAGGGAGGGGCAGGAAAAGGAGCCAATAAAATATCTATTATCAAACTCATCACCACTATGGGAAAAGGAAGCCCGTTCCCACTGAAAAAGTCTCAGATATAGTTGAGAGCATGCACTTCAGAGATGCCTCATGCAAGGGGCACGGGAGCTAAAGCATCTGTCATTAGGTAAGGTCTGCTTATGATGAGTAGAGAGTGAGTAACTCCCCACCATTGCTGGCCAGCCATATTAATGCTGGACCACTGGGCTCTGGAAGCCACAGAAAGCCCTCAGCAAGGAGATGGAGGTTCTAGGATTTGGAAATGGGACTGGTAAACAGTATAGTAAAGAATAGTATAGTAAAGGTCCAGGGAGATCGTAAGGAACTGACAGCATCTCTACAGTGATGTTACCTCCCTCCCGAGAAGACACACATTATCCTGTGTGAGGGTCTAGGGGAGAGTAAGTTCCTTCAGTCCAGGGACTAGGGCTGGTTTTAGTTCCCCAAGCCTCAGTCTATCTTGAAAAGCCGTGCTCATAGGTGTCATTGAGCTCCAGGGGTCATTGTTTCCCAGGATCTTCCTTGTTCCTTCCTGAACTCCAACTTTAGGCTCCTTAGTATCATGACATTACTGAGTGCTCTGCTAAGCTTTCTTTCAGACACTTTCAACTTGGCACTTTACCCTCCTGGCTTAGCCAGAATAATGTGCAAATGCCTCGGGGGACAAACTGATGTTTCAGCTCACTTCTCTGTATTTCCAACCCACTTTTTTTTTTTTTTTTTTTTTGGTCTCCTCTGTCCTGTGAGGAAGCCTAAATCTCTGTCAGCTTTTCTGACTCTTAGCAGCATCCCACTGCCTGAGTTCTCAGCAAATGCTTTGAGAAGAAAAGCAGAATAGATGACAAGAGTCAAGATGGCCTCACCTTTGTTAATATCCTCCTTTGTCTGGGACCTGCTCATTGTTGGCTCAGTGTCATACAGATTTTTTCTCCCATTTTTTTTTTCTGGCCTTAAACTCTTAAAAGCAACTCCATTATATATGGAACAAAAGTCAAAGATAGCAGATGATAAGGAAGAATTTTAAATTTTGGGAAAAAACAAATAACAGATAGATTACATACTGGGATGGAAAAAAGTAGCAAGAGAGTCCCTGTTTTACATAAGGCCTTAATCATATTCTAAAGTATCAATATGTAAACTCAAATCTATGTAAGTTTTTTCTGAGAAAGACTAACATTTCCTCTATACAGAGTTTGAAATGAACTTCATGTCAATCTAGAGCTCAAAAGCACTATAATATTATTTTGAAATAATATGCACACAGATATAGTCCTCTCTCTAAGGAGTATTTCTTAGAGCATGTTTGGGAACTCATTGTCTTTTTCCAAGGTTGAGAAATCAATAGAAAAAGCATCAGTTGCCTTTGGGATGCTTTGCTGACATATTAGCTTACAGGCTTTCTCCGTCAAGAGACTCCAATCAATATTATATAGTTTTCATGGCAAGTAGATAATAATACATCATTAACAATTTTTGAAGGTAAATAGATAATTTCAATTTTCACATTGTAAGTTGAAGTGTATAACAAACTGACAGGAGCTAATTGTGATAAAATTTAGAGCTGCATATATTTTCCTGCTTGTGACATTGAATTGTTAAGCTTGCTTCAGTACCTGTTTGTTTAATTTCCATTATCATGATTCCCAAGGGAACATTGCTATTTTACAGGCCTCATACACACAATAACTAAAATCAGCCTTCGTGAAAAGGTTAAGGATAGGGCAATTGGATTTCTGCAATACTGATTCAAGGACATATGATAGGGCAATGTCTGTACAATTCAGTCTAAAAAGAATCAATACTGAATGTCCAGGTATTACACTACTTTGAATTGACAGAACTCTAAATATATCAGAGCTTAATTTTATATTTTTCATAAGAATGAGCTTGATAAAAAGCGAAATTATTAAGACAAAATCTCCAAGTTTATAAGTTTTCTGTCTAACCCATCATCGGTCAGGAAGTTGTCAGTGCTCCTTCACATTTTTTATAGGAAAACTAGGCAGTGAAAGAATGGAAATTTTCTTGAGTTTGTAGATAGGATTAGAAGAGACATCTGTGGTTCTATTACTTGTACAGCTATTCTATTGATGAGTTCTATGACCTTTAGCTAGTCACTTAGCACTTCTCTAGGCTTAATTTCCTTCCTGTGTATAAAAAAAGGAACAACACTTGTAGATACTGTTATATCCATGGATGAAAACTGCCCATAAGGGCGAAGAAGTATAATTAAGCCTTGGCATTGTTCCTTCAAAATTAAAATCACATTAAAAATTAAGAAAGTCTTAAACAACCTCATCAGTGCAGGACTGGAAAGCAATTAAGTATATTGTTTTGCCCCTAAAATCATCCCTGGAAGGTTAGTTGTGCCCCTTATTGCCAATGATATTTACTGATGTAATTGATAGTGGGTGTTTGCTGATCGGTCTTTTTTGGTATTTATTCTCCATTTTAAATATCATTCCTAAAATGGACAGTTAAGCAAAATGTTTAAAAATGGTAGTTTATTCAGAATCTAAGAGATTTATAAAACAAAAAAAGCATGTAGACAAAAACAGAAGTAGACAAAAGGAGACGTGGTATTCCTAATAACTTAGGAGCACACGATTTGCTGCATTTACCAATTATGCTAAAGTTTATTAAGCTAAAAATTTGTGGCTTTTCTTTCTCTCATTTTTAATTTGAGAAGTAAAATATTTACAAATTTTCTTTCATAAAGAATTCTTTATTCAATCAGCAGTAACCTTTGAGGCTTATTTCCTACATTTCTATTTCTTACACTTTCTGGGTTATTATAAAATTATTGATATTTTTCTATAAAAATCTACACCTTAGAGCCACCTTAAATTTAAATGAATCAAAATAAAAATTCACATTTGAGAGCCAGATTCATTTTAAATAAAGTGAAATAAAGAATTTTATTTCACGTCTTTTACTCCTAAATCTTTTCTTCAATATGCATAATCCAAAGAACTTGATATACAACTGGGAGAAACATCAAAGATGTGCTTGATTTGAATTCAATTCGTTAAATATCTATTGAGCATTTACTCTTTTTTACTGAATTTTAAAATGCATCCTTATATTGTGTTTAACTAAAAAAGAAAAAAAAACGCTGGAAAACTAACAAAATGATTTTGACACGTAGAATATTTATATTTTGCTTAATTAGTAAGCTCTTTTACACTTAAGGAAACAGATTTTAGACATAGAATTATGATCATAAATATTTACCTCAGGGTTTCTCTGACGTATATGTGAAAATAATAAGCAAAATCAACTTCTTTGCTTTCTGATTTTGACTCTCGTGCATCACTTTTCAGAGTCAGTTTCTGTGCTTTTCTATAAAATATACTCTCTACATTCAAGGGTATTAGGGGTTGATATTTTCTGGAATTTCCTTTTGAGACAGTGATGACTACTTCTTTGATGCCAATCTGCATGTGTAGCAGGATATTAAATTAACTGAATTAAATATCGAAATTGTGAAGGGAATAATTTGTAGGGTTATTAGCTGCTTTATTATTATTCATTCCCCAACACCCATAAGTCCAACAAACTGGATGAAGAGAATATTTTTTTTTAATCTCATTGAATTGATTTTGTAGGATAAAAAATTACATACAATCGCTCAAATATTGCAGTGGTGGTGTTTTTTAAACACTAAGAAAATAAAACACAGCAGACACTTTGTTCTTAATAAGCACAGTTTTAGGCATCCAGCTTATTTAATAAATGGTAACCTACCTATGTTGGCAACCCTCTCTAGAATTCCTCAGAAAGATTCTATCTATTTTGAGATATGCAACTTAAATCTAGGGAATGCTTAGCCTTTATTTATTTTAGTCATGGCTCTGGCATTTGGTATTTTCTAACAGAAAATCCACTCATCATGAACTATTTCTTATTCATTTCTTTTTTCTTTTTCTTTTTTTTTAAGATTTTATTTTAAGTAGGGGCGCCTGGGTGGCTCAGTCGTTAAGCGTCTGCCTTCGGCTCAGGTCATGATCCCAGGGTCCTGGGATAGAGCCCTGCATCGGGCTCCCTGCTCAGCGGGGAGCCTGCTTCTCCCTCTCCCTCTGCCCCTGCTTGTGTTCCCTCTCTCGCTATGTTTCTCTCGCTGTCAAATAAATAAATAAAATCTTTAAAAAAAAAAAAAAGATTTTATTTTAAGTAATCTCTACACCCAATGTAGGGCTAGAATTCACAACCCTGAGATGAAGAGTCACACATTCCACCAACTGAGCTAACCAGGGCCCCCTTGTTAATTTCAGATTTATTAAAACACACGGCTTACACACAGTGATACTTTGTTTTTTTTGTTTTTGTTTTTTTTGCATTACATACTATACACATTTTCTTTCATAGGAAGAACTAGGCACATATTTTCACTTGGAGTTACATTCTGTTTCACATTAAAACTTTAGTCTTCTAAAAAAATTCTTCTGCTTCCCTACTGTACTTTTCCCATCTAAACTAATAGCACATGATTGTTTCTCTAGTAAGGGCTTCTTTCTTAGAAGGAGGTTACTGGTTTCTTTCCTACTTCTTCATATTCTTCTTCAGTTTTCTGTTATTAGAACTTCACAGCTATGTCTTCTTGTGTAATACGATAGTCTACCCCAAAACAGATGAAACCATAGTTCTTAGAAGTAGTTAGAACATTATAAATTCCGCCTCAACTGAAGTGAGATGTCCTACTCAAAACAGTTTTATTATTTTATTTTTTTAAAGATTTGATTTATTTATTTGAGAGAGAGAGAGAGAGCGCACATGGGGTGGGGGAAGAGGAAGAGGGAGAGGAAGAGGAAGAGAACCTTAAGCAGACCCTGGGTGAGTGTGGACCCTGCTGTGGGACTGGATCTCACCACCTTGAGATCATGACCTGAGCTGAAACCAAAGAGCTGGATGCTCAACTGACTGAGCCGTGCAGGCGGCCCCCAAAACAGCTTTAAACCTCTATTTACCTTGTGTTTTGAACAATCAATTTTGTTGAATACGAGTAGCTGGTAATGAATAAATACGTGAAATGCTTTGTTAAACAAAGTTAAACAGATTTCTTTCTTAGACATTTGAATATGTGACTCTGCATTGTACATTTTTAAGTTACTATAGCCAGTATTTGTCATTCATCCTCTTTTAGAGAGAATATGCAAACTTTTTTTTTTTTTTAATCAAGTATAAAAATTTAGCACGGCAACGAAGCCATACATAGTTAAGGAGAGTTTTCTCTAAAATACTCTTAAAAATAAACTTACCTACATTCAAGAAATGCTAAGCACCAATTGAGACACCAACAGCAATTCTCTCAAGCAGAAAAGAATTAAAAATTGAAGGAATAAGAATAATTGAAAAAGTCACTGATTTGGAACTGAGTGTTGTCAAAAGTAAAGAGCTAGTTTGTAGCACTAACATATTCAAGGAAATGATGTTCAATTGTTTTCAGTGACAATCAGCAGGAGGGAATCAAGCATCTCAGCAATTACTGAATTTCTGCCAGAATCTGTTTTAACATTGCCTTTGGGGAGGCAAGATAAGGAAGATTCTAGCTAGGAAGCCACATCAAGAAAAGAAGGGAAATGAGAGCATTGCCGCTTAATCTATGAAGTTACCTGATTAAAGGTGTCGTCCTTTAGGAAGAAGGGAGGATTGATGTAATATTTAATAACAGGTAATTAAAAACAGAATGCCTTTTTGTTAGGAAAAATACCATGAAATATCATTTAAAATTTTTAAGGTCAAAGGGTATATTACATTTAATATTATTTTGGTTTTGAAATAATTTAGCAAACAACAAACATTTTACCCAGTATGTTAAGAATTTACAGACAAATCATGGAAAAATTAACAAAAATTTTAAAACTCTTTCATTTTAATGAATGTACTATGTCATCAGATGTGGAACATAACAATTCAATAGGGGGAAAAGCAACTGAATTCTGTACAAACTTTAATAATAAGAAACTGAGTAAAGTAAATAAGGATAAATTACAGTAAACTTCGCCAGGCTTAGAAGTGGATTAGAAAAATACTATAGCTTTTCAACTTGAGGGCATAAAACTAAAATATGCAAGTCAGATGTTACTGATCTTCAAAGATTTAGAGTATGTAGAATA
The DNA here is from genome assembly GCF_004348235.1 of Phoca vitulina. Lineage (NCBI taxonomy): Eukaryota > Metazoa > Chordata > Mammalia > Carnivora > Phocidae > Phoca > Phoca vitulina. Next base: position 37,074,870 of record NW_022589708.1, on the reverse strand, counting down.
TATTTAATTTTAAAATCAACTTGGTGACTCAAAATAATTTCTAATTATAAAGTACCCATAAATCACCATTTGGAAAAATAAGTATTTTTATACTGAAAATGAAAGGTACCCATAAGTAAAAATTTATTAATCTATATATTTATAAATATATACTGAAGAATACTGAAAATAATTTTTTGCAAGAAAGATAATTTGGAGTAGATGCTTGATGTAGATTATAGAAGATGAAGCTTAATAAGGCACAGACACATTTTTATGTATGTAGATATGTATTTATTCAATTCATAGAGAGACAGAGAGCAAGAGAGAGAGAGAGATAGGGAGAAAGTTATGCCAGTAATGGGAATAATTTCATTTAGAAAGAAATTAAGATGTGAGGTGAGGAATGGAAAAATTGAATTTGACAGGTTTAGCATTCAAATAATTATTTACATTAGCTGAACAAACTCTTTTTCTTGTTTTGGTAGGCAATACAAAGCAAAACCACTGTGTTTTCTTGAAAATAAAAAATCTGCGAATTATGTATTGTGAAACGAAGTGTGACTAAAAGGTTCCTTAAAATCTTGTCCTTCAGTTTTATAGCTGTAGTCCTTGTTTTCTTGTAAGTACAGCACAAAACCTCGCAAACCATCAATCCTGTTGTACCTCACGCCCCAATCAACCCCACCCCCCGACACAAGACACTGAATCCCCCTATAAAACCCCTGAATTCTAGAATGTTAAACAGGATAGGGCCTGGAGGTGCTTTGGTATAATCCAATCATTTCACAAATCAGAGATGTGAGGTCAAAGCAAATGCCTGGTTACTTTGTCATTCTCTCTAAATCCCACATATCTTTAGAGATCTGTACACATTTCAACTTCTAGAAACCTTCTAATGAAGAAAAAATAATTTCCCTTAATTCCCACATCACCTATTTTGGAACCTGCAAAATCTACTTTTTATTGCAGTTATTTGGATTTTTTTAGCTCATTTCGTAGTCTGTCAGTTCTTAAATATACAAATTAAGTTTTATACATTTTTATTTTTTTCATATGCCTTTCCCTAATTATATGAATTGGCTCGCACTGGGCAAGTAGTCACTTTTATCTATTTTGTATTATAGCTTTCTTCAATTTGTATGGATTCCCAAATAATATTTTGTTAAATAAAATTTTGAATAATAAGAATATGCATTTTATACATTATTAAGAAGCATATTTTACTACATGTAGTGTTTTGTAACTTTTTTTCTCAATGTTATATGTTTGGGTCTTATCCCTGCTTTACGTTTATAGCTGCACTTTTATCTTTTTAACTTTAAATTCTGGTAGAGTTAACATACAGTGTTATATTAGTGTCAGGTGTAGAATTTAGTAATTCAACACTTCCATACATCACCCAGTGCTCCTCACAAGTGCCCTCCTTAATCCCCATCACCTATTTCACCCAACCCCCCCACCTCCCCTCTGCTAACCATTAGTTTGTTTTCTATAGTTGAGAGTCTATTTCTTGGTTTGTCTCTCTCTCTTTTCTTTGCACTTTTTTGTTCCCTCTGTAGATAGTATCCTTTTGTATAATTTACCATAATCCATATGTCCATTTCCTATTGTGACATTTGGATTATTTCTATTTTTGTAGCATTATAAACATTGCTTCTCTGAATAATTCCATAGCTGTCTCAATTTTACATATAGACGAGTTCCCCAGAGGTTTATGTCTTGGTATGGAAATGGGCACCTACTCAAATCTATAACTACAAGATATTTTCCAGACAGGTTTTGTCAATTCGCATTACCACCAAACAATCATAAGACTTTCTTTCCACAATTTTTTCAGTGTGCAATATTGTGAGATTCAGTTTTGTTAATCTTTTGTACTGAAAATATTGCCTAAAATTGGCTGAATTTCTCTCATAAATGGAGAGGTTTAGTGTAATTGCTAAGTGATTTTAATATAGACTAACACACCTTTTTCCACATTATTAATTTTAATAGAATTTTGTTGTTCAAAATCTTTTGTCTTTTTTCTTTTTTTGGAGTGATGAGAGGAGTAATCTAAAAAGCACCTTTAGTGTATTGTCAGGCACAGCTGTTTTTGTTTGTTTGTTTGTTTGTTTTTTTGCCACTGCATAGCATTTATGCAGATTTGTTTTCCAGATTCTGATATGCGTATCTTCCATGTAAACTGAGGAGCCATTCCCATTGATCACCTGCTTTAGGTGTTAATATCTGTATCAGTCAGGAGAGAATTGTTTATTCTGTAACAAAATCAACCTCAAAATCCTGGTAGCATGAAACAGCAAAGCTTTATTTCTTAGGCTCTTCTTGTTAATGGTACAGAGGTTGGGTCCTGTAAAAGTTCGTCTCTCTCCTGTCACCATGGCCAGCTTTATTGTACATGGTGTGGTACCCATTAGCTTGGGTCCTAGAATAAATGTAATATTCAGAAAAGAAATAATTTCTTGTTGTTTTAAGGCATAGAGGTTTGGGGAATGTTTGTTACAACATCATAACTTAGACTATCCTTATGCAGATTACATTTTGAAATATCCAATTGTCTACACAGTTAGAAGAGGAAGACTGCTTTGGTGTTCTTTTGTATTGCTTTTCTGCCTCTCTTGATAGTAGCAGCATCATTTTAGTTTTCAATAAATGTTAGGATTTGGTTACTATTATATTTTAAATCATCTTACCTCCAATCAAAGTAAATATCACCTATAATTGTTATTTTTCATAGATCATAAGCCACATATCGTTCCCCATTACAAGCACAGATATTCATAAGCAATAGTCCTAATGGCCTATCCTACCCAGACAGTAACTAGTTATAGTACCACCATCATTTCTCTATTTTAACTCTATTTGCTTGCATTAATCTTTTATGGTTATGTAGCTATAAAACTGTTTAAAGTAGATCAGAGGGAATATATTATGAGGTCTGTGTAGATATTAGCTAAGTCTTAACAGAAAGCAGAACTAGATCTCGCCAGGTTTTCAGCTTGCTAGACTCTCTCTATTTTAGACTGCACGGTCTCCATGGATAACTCATGGAAAAAAGAACTTGCTACTAGTGAAAAGCAAGAGATGTACAGTAATCTCTATTAGATTTAACTTTAGGAACTTAACAAGAATTGCAAAAAAAATCTGTAAATCAGTATCATTTTTGAACTCCACACCCTCTTACATAAGTTAGTACTTTCTTCATTCTTAAAATAATTTATATGGCAAATAATAAAAACATTATTTCTCAATTTAAAGATGCGTCAACAGAACCTGTATAGTTTGAGTTTCCTGGCATCCAAATTCATAAATATAAAGTAGGCACCATGTGTCATCTCTTCTGACTCCACGTCTTATCCCACATTCTTTTTCACTCCTATCATATCCAGTCTTAGAAAAACATTATTTATTTGTTATTTCAGATGCCTCTGTCCTGATGGTTGGCCCCATTTTGGCCAAACTTTAGTTGTAGAGATTGCTGTTATTCTAGATTTCACAGGGCTTTAATAGGACTGTATTATTTCCTCCACCAGGAATTTGATGTTAAAATGTACCTTTTATTAATACTAGCATCTAGACCTTGTCTTTATTGGAGGTAAAATATCCTTCTTGAGTCCCTGATACTTGATATATTAGAACAAATTCTATAAAATTTAGCAGGTAGGCAAGCTTAAAATAAAGTCATTATCATCCACTTAGGCTATACATATCCAATAAGTGAAATAAAAGCAGAAGAGAATAATGGTTGTGTGTTTTCATAAAATACACCTGTCTCAGTCAGGATTCTCCAGAGAACAGAACAAATAGGGGGAATTATATATATATCCAGAGAGAGATGGGGGTGTGAGGGAAAAGAGGGAGGGAGGGAGGAAGGAGGTGGAGAGAGAAAGGGAGAGAGAAAGATTTGTTGTATATAAATTTTATATAAAAATAAAAAGAGATTTATTGTAAGGAATTGGCTCATGTGATTGGGCTAGCAAGTATGAAGTCTGTAGGGCAGGCAGGCTAGAAATTCCAGCAGGAGTTGATGCCATAGTCTTGGGCAAAATTTATTTTCTAGGAAACTTGTTTTTCTTATTATGGCATTCAACTTATTAAATAAGGCCCACCTACATTTTCGAGGGTAATCTTTGCTTATTCAACTGACTTCAAATGTTAGTCCTATCTACAAAATACCTTCACAGAAACATTTAGATTAGTGTTTGCTTAAATAATTAGATAGGAGGGCCTAGCCATGTCGATACACAAAATCAACCATCACACCATCTTTTGTGAATTGCTTTCTATGTTGCTCTATCTACTCTAACACTCATTGGCTTATTTAAAGTTAGAAATTAATGATTGAAATAATGTGTGATGATACTGGAAGATGTAAATTAGCTTTTTAACTAAGTAAGGCATTTAAGAGGTTCTTAAAACATCATATATATCATTTTATACAGAAGAAACTAAGCACAATCTTCAAAATGCATAGATCAAGATATTTAATTAGCTACTAAGGTGAAAAGCAAGTTTCATATTTACCCTTTGTCTGATAGAAGTCACTCTTTTTTTGTTTTGTTTTAGAAAGGAGTAGATTTTGTTGTTACTAACAATACAAGAGATTTCTCAATATTTTATGTGTTTCCCTGATCTTCATCTGACATCTTTTAAGATATTTAAGGTACATCTATAACTTTTGCCTTGCGAATGTTTTAATGAAAGAATAGTTACATATTGTGATTGTTTAATGCCCTTAATGTAGTAAGTAATGGTTAGATTTAAGAAGCAATTTGGTTCAAGAAATGACTATTCAACACTTTTAGAATCTTTAAATTAGATCCAATTTGCTAATTGGATTTCTGCTTTTTTAATCTCCAGGTAGAATGTGTGAATCATTTCCAGCAAAATTACTTTATTGTAATTATTTTGTCTTAGAAGAATGATGTAGACAATGTGTCTGTGCACATTCTGAAAATTACAGAACATCATGTGAAGGACAAATAAAGCTGCATATTTGAATATATACTTAAAATTTCATAGATGTTACTAATGATTTGAAAATATTAATTTGACTTTTATTTTGGAAAATTCTCATTTTGGCAAACACTCAGTCTGGCAGATCCTGCTAGCGTTTCACCAGAACATCTCTTTCCTTCTACCACACTTGTAGGATTGTAGCAATGCACATGATAGAGAATATTCTCATGCATTTAGATGCAGCATTGTGGCCAAGTTCTCTTCTAACAGAAAGGCAGCAGAAGGGTATCTTTCACAGAGTGTATTTGACTTCACCCTCTCTTTCCCTCCTCTCCTGAATGAATGCATAGTATGGCAAGGCTGAAGAATAAAGAGGACAAAAGAAGAAAGGACCTGATTCTAGTGGGAAGAGCTCTTTGCCACCCTGATCACCTTCCCTGGATGGTTAAATTAATCATAAGTAAAAATTACTGGTGTTTGTGCCACACATGGTTATTTTTCAAGGTAGTTTAAGCTAACCTAATGAGTTCCCTAAGAACATACTGTTTTAACTTCCTGAGGCTATTGTAACAAGTTACTACAAACTGGGTGGCTTAAAACAACTGAGATTTCTTCTCTCACACTTGTGCGGACTAGAAGTCCAAAATCAGCTTTGGCAGGGCTCCCTTTCCTCTGGAGGCTCTAGGAACGATTGCTTCCCCACCTCCTCTGGCTTCTGCTGGTCACCAGGCCTTATGGCTGCCTCACCCCAATTCTGTCTCCCTCTGGAACATGGCCTTCTTTCTTCTCCCTCTCTTTCACCTCTGTCTGTCTCCTAAAAGGACTCTTATCATTGGATTTAGGACCCATTCAGATAATCCTGATTAATCTCATCTCAAGATCCTTAATATAATTATGTTTGCAAAAGATGCTTTTTCCAAATAAGGTCATTCAGAGGTTCCAGGCGTTAGGATATGGACATATCTTCTAGGGATCTCTATTCAATCTAGTATAGTAGCATTAAGAAATTTTATGGGATTATGTCTTTTACTTCTTCTGGAGTTGCACTACCTATAATGTATCATACTGGTCATATAAACATTCAGTAAGTTATGCTTAAGTGTTTATTATGTGGAGCCTTTCACAATTTTGCATATCAGTTATAAATGGAACTTTGTAGTCTCTAATTTAATGGACATTAAAGTAAGATGTACCTGTAATGTTTTAAATTATAAAAATAGCAAATAAAAAAATGACAAATGATCATCTTAAAAGAAGTCTTTTTTTTTCTTTTTACATTTCCTTAAGTGTCTTTATTTTCTAGGATGAGGGATTTGAGTAAAAGGAAATAAGACAAAAAAAGCAGTTCTACTCCAGAAGCCCAGATCACTGTAACATGATGTTAAAATGGGCTCTCACTACCTCAGCTTCAGCTGAATCATAAACACAATAAAGGCTAAGAACTCTTGAGACAGACAATGTGGAAAAAAAAAAAAAAAAAAAAAGAGGGGTATTTCCAAAGAGGATTTCATTAGGAGAGAGGTCTGTGTGGCTCTCTCCAGAATGAAAACAGGAGATAAGGATGAAAGGATGCTATTTCTAACCCCAACTACAGTGAAAAGCATTTCGACAGAACACCTCAGAGCATGTGATATGTACTTCGGCAATTGGCGACATGAAGGACTATTTCCTGACCTTTGCTTGGGAAAGATGAAGTGACCTGTGGGGTGGCAGGTTAAAGGGCTGCATCTGCAAAATAACAGTTCTCCCTTCTGGGAATAGTTAATAAGTGAGTGAATCCCAGTCACTCTGTATGAATTCTGCAGGAGTATCAGCCTGGCTTCATTTTGGAAGGGAGCCTGCCCAAGAGGGAAGCCTGGCATCACAGCAAAGAACCCCAGCAGTAAGAGAGTTCCTGAGAAATAAGCTGCAATAGAAGTACAGGCATGGCCCACACAATTGGAAAGGGCTGGTGGGGTCAGTCTCTGAAGAACCCGCAAAAGAACCCACAGGGCAAAGTTATTCTTAAACATGTGCCATGACTAGAGAGCACAGAGCGTCTTACAGCATTTCAAGTTACCTGTACAGAGATGGGAGACACCTTTCTCAACCAGACTGCAGTCCTGCTGCAGGGTTCCTTTTGGTTTTAGTCTTTTCATATGCCACTCCATTCCAAAGCTGATTAGTTTGGCTCGTTTTTTCTACTCCATTCAGTGAGATTGTTTCATAAATACATAAGGCAGTTATGTTTTTTAAATCACATTTTGCATTCCATCCTGGGATCCCCTGACTTCCTTGTTTGTTTGTTTGTTTAATTTAAACATGTAAAGATTCATTCTTTGTGCTTTAAAGTTCTATCGATTTTGACATTTGGATAGGACCAGGTATACCCTATTACAGTATCATGTAATTTCACTCTCCCAACAATAAAATTCCTCTTTGCTTCATCTATTCAATATATATCTTCCAACTCTTAGCAACCACTGATGTGTTTACTGTCTTAGTACTTTTTGTCTTCCCAAAAGTCATAGAAATGGAATCATACAGTATGAAGCCTGTTTAAATTGGCTTCTTTCACATAGCAATATACATTTAAGATTAACCCATATCCTTATGTGGCTTGATAGTTTAATCTTTTTTTAATTATTGAGTAATACTTCACTGTATATATGTACTGTTATGTTTTTGTTTTTATCCTTCACCTATTGAAGGGTAAATTGGTTGTTTCCAATTAGTGACAAATATGATTTAAGTTGCTATTAATTTTCACACGCAGGATTTTATGTGGACATACACTTTCAAATCAGCTGGGTAAGTATCTACAAGCATGATTTCTGGATTAAATGTTAAGACAAAATTTAGCCTTCTAAAAAACTGCTAAATGGTTTTCCAAAGTGGATATACCATTTTTTTTCCAACTATCAATGAATTAAAGTTCATGCTACTTCACATCCTTGTCAGAAACTGATATTGTCAGATTTTAGGAATTTATCAATTGCATTGGTCTATATTGTATCTAATTGTTGTTTTAATGGGCAATTCCTGGACAAATGATATTAAGCATCTTTTCATATGCTTTTTTGCCATCTGTATATCTTCTTTGGTGAGATATCTTTCCAGATATTTTACCATTTTTATTGTTTTTTAAAATTTTTAAATTCTTAAGAGAATTATTCTTATATTTTGAGTAGATATCTATATTAGGGTTCTCCAGAGAAACAGACGAGTAGACTATAGGAGACAGGTAAATAGATGATAGATAGATAAATAGATAGATAGATAGATAGATAGATAGATAGATAGATAGATATAAAGGAGATTTATTATGAGGAATTGGCCTTACACAGTCATGGAGGCTTTGACGTACCACGATATGCCATCTGTAAGCTGGAGAGCCAAGAAAGCCAGTAGTATAATTCAGCTGTGTCTAAAGGTCTGTGAACCAGGGGAGCCAACCGTATAAATCTCACTCCAAGGGCCAGTGAAGATAAAATGAGATGTCCCCGCTTAAACAGTGAGGCACAAAAAAAGGATGAATTCTTCCTTCCACCACCATTTGTTCTATCCAGGCCCTCATCAGGTTGGATAATGCCACATTGGGGAAGGCGATCTACTTTACTGAGTCCACCTGCTGAAATGCTAATCTCATCTGGAAACACCCTCACAGACATGCCCAGATACAATGTTTAATCTGGGTATGCCCTGGCCAGTTAAATTGACACATGAAATTAACCATCACAATGTCTTTTATCAGATATGTGTTTTACTTATATCTTCTTTCAGTTGGCAGCATGCTTTTTTTTCATTTTCTTAACTATCTCTTTCATAGAACAGAAACTTTAATTCTAATATAGTCCAATTTATCTTTTTTTTTTCATGTATCATGCTCTTGGTGTTGTCTCTAAAACCTCAAAGATCATGTAGAGTTTCCTCTTGTTTCCTTCTAGAAATTTTAGTTTGGCTTTTCACGTTTACGTCTCTGATAAATTGTGAGCTAACTTTTTTGAAAGGTATAAGGTTTGTATCTAAGTTGTTTTGTTTTGTTTTTGCATATGACTTATAATTGTTCCAGTACCATTTGTTGAAATGACTCTTTTCTCCATTGATTTGCCCTGTGTCTTTATAAAAAATCATGTATGTTGGCCATTTTTGTGTGGGTCCATTTTCTTGAATCTCTCATTATCTTGTATTGATCTGTGTGTCCACTACTTTGTCAATACCACACTATCTTTATTACTAAACTTCACAGGAATTATTGAAAGAGTAGTGTGGCTTCTCTAACTTTGTCCATCTTCTTTGGTATTGTTTTGGTTGTACCAAGCTTTTTGCCTTACCATGTAATCTTTATAATTAATTTTGCCAATATTGACAAAATAGTTTGCTGAAATTTCAATTGGTATTGTATCTATCAATCAAATCAGGGTGGGGATATTGACATCTTAAAAATATGGAGTCTCCTAATTCATCAACATGGAATAGCTTTGCATTCATTTATATATTTTTTATTTCTTCCATTTCTTTTCAACACAGATTCTTCACATAATTTGCTATATATTTTGCAAATTATTTCAATATTTAGTATGAATAGAAGTGGTAGTTATTTTAAATTTTAAACTCCAATTGTTCATTGTTACTATGTAGAAAGCAGCTGAGTTTGGTATATTGAGGCTATATACTGCCATCTTGCTGTATTCACTTATTAGTATCAGACATTTTTTATAGATTCTTCAGCATTTTCTACATAATAAATCATGACATCTGTGAATAAACCCAGTTTTATTTTCTCCCTTTTCCAAGCTGCATACTTCTTATTTCTTTTACTTGTCTTATTGCACTAACCATGACTTCCAGCATGCTGTTTAATAGGAGCAATGAGATAGGATCTCCTTGTCCATAACTCAAAAGAAGCTATTAGATTAGAAAACAGTAACTGACCAAAATTAGGGGTTTCTTTATTTTTTTTATTTTTTAAAGACTTTATCTATTTATTTGACAAAGAGAGAGAGCACAAGCAGGGGGAGTGGCAGAAGGAGAGGGATAAGCAGAGTCCCCGCTAAGCAGGCTCAATCCCAGGACTCTGGGATCATGACTTGAGCTGAAGGCAGACTTATGGGTTTTTTAAGTTAAATTGCTCAATGGGTCACCTGATACCTAATATACAATGCCTTAGATAAAAACATTAATAGTATAATTTATACACTTACTAAGCTGTATTGAAATGGAGAATGTAGTTACCAGGTAAACCGGTTGTTGAGGAATCATTCCAGCGTTTGAAAGGAGAAGAAATAACATATTTATCAAACATGCATTTTTTGGATTCTGAAATTGGTTCTTTTTTTTTTTTTTAAGATTTTATTTATTTATTTGAGAGAGAGAATGAGATAGAGCATGAGAAGGGGGAGGGTCAGAGGGAGAAGCAGACTCCCTGCTGAGCAGGGAGCCCGATGTGGGACTCGATCCCGGGACTCCGGGATCATGACCTGAGCCGAAGGCAGTCGCTTGACCAACTGAGCCACCCAGGCGCCCTGAAATTGGTTCTTTTTTTTTTTAAGGTTTTATTTATTTATTTGAGAGAGAGAGAAACAACACACGTGAGAGAGAGCTGGAGGAGAGGGGAGGAGAGGGACAGAAGGAGAGGGAGAAGCAGACTCCCCACTGACAGGGAGCCTGATGGGCACCTTGATCCTAGGACCCTGGGATCATGACCTGAGCCAAAGGCAGATGCTTACCTAACTGAGCCTTCCTGGCGCCCCTGAAATTCTTTATACAAAATATTTTGATAACCTTATCTAACCACTTCATACTAAATACAGAAAAAGCAAAACCAAACCACAATAGATTCTTATAATCTATGGTAGAACTAAGAGTTCATCCTGTAATTAATACAATGTCATCATTACTCTGAAAGATTTTCCCTTGGTTGATTTGCTACAGTGTCTGGTAATAGCCAGGGACTTTGGAAATAGATGTATTCCTGTGCTGGCTTAGCCATCACAGCACTGGGAAAGTTCTTTTCTTCTGAAAAATTCACTTTTCTAATCTTTTAGACGCAATGTTTTAGGCATTATTTAGTTGTATTTTACATTTTAGTACTACAGAAAGTTTAAAAGAATCCTAGTTTATAAATGTGTGTACAAGTTAAGGTGAACATTGTGCTGTCATGGATTTACAAGTAGATATATAAAATCTCAGTGATAGTTTTGCTCCAAGAAGGTAAATTGATAATATAACTAAAAATCACTAGAAATAATTTTTTTTTAAGATTTTATTTATTTATTTGACAGAGAGAGAGAAAGAGCGCACAAGCAGGGGGAGTGGCAGGCAGAGGCAGAGGGAGAAGCAGGCTCCCCGCAGAGCAAGGAGAGCCTGATGTGGGACTCGATTCCAGTACCCTGGGATCATGACCTGAGCTGAAGGTAGTCACTTAACCAACTGAGCCACCCAGGCGCCCCACTAGAAATAATTCTTGAACAAGAACTGTGAATTGCTTAACTTTCATCTGTGATTCTTAAGTTAAATTTTTCTTTTGGGAGATTCTCAATGAATTTTCTTACATTAAACTGGTGCAGTCCTCAATTTGTATAGTTGTTTTTCATGCCTGCTATTTAACCACCAGGTTGATACACGCCCACAGATTCTGTCACATATTCTCTATACTCAGTAAACAACAGTCTCAAATGTTCACTTTCACAAAGTAAGATTAAATGTAACATCAGAAATACCTCATTTTACTTTAGTATGATTAAAATCTGTGTCTCCTTCTAAAAATTCCTAGTTTTGGGCGCCTGGGTGGCTCAGTTGGTTAAGCAACTGCCTTCGGCTCAGGTCATGATCCTGGAGTCCCGGGATCGAGTCCCGCATCGGGCTCCCTGCTCGGCAGGGAGTCTGCTTCTCCCTCTGACCCTCCTCCCTCTCATGCTCTCTGTCTCTCATTCTCTCTCTCAAATAAATAAATAAAATCTTTAAAAAAATAAAAAAAATAAAAATTCCTAGTTTTGAAATTTAAATTTGTGTACCCTTTTTTAAAAGAATAGGGTCAGCTAATTTGATAGAAATGTATATTCCTCAGTAAAAGCTTAAGTCACACACAGATAGTTAACCTCATTCTCAAAAGTGTTTCTAGTATATTAGTTGAGTGTATGTTCCATTAAGTATGCACTCTGAGGAGCTGAACGCGTTCAAATATTAATAGCTTTACTTCATTAGTAAATCTATACTCATACTTACTACAAGATTTCATAAAATTACAGTTTTAGTACAAAGAACAAGAGCAATTGTGTTAATAGGGGCATTAAGCTGTGTAGTGAACTGGAATCCTGAAGTTAAATTAATAGGGTAGCATGTTTACATATCAGGAAGAATATGGAAATTAGGTCTAAATAAACAGTAGAAGAATTGCAAATTGATCAACAAACTATTGGTAAATGAATGTTTTTGTATGTTGTATAATGCAAAACTATTACTTATTGACACATTTAAGTATTACACAACTAATATATGAATATACATTATGTATATCCTATGCCAGAGCTGCAAGCATTTAGTGTTAGATTTGTGCAGAATATAAGTATTATCTATGCATTTCAAAAAGTTAAATGGCTAATCAAAACTTGAAATATTTCACTTCATTTCTTTTTTGTCAGCAGAGAGATAATTTGGTCAGCATCTTTGCCTAAGAGAATGAAGATTCTACGCTAAGCCACAAATTTGCTTTTGCTAAGGCGATTAGAACTCTTAGATATTCCAGTCAATCTAAGTGGAATGTTTGGCTGCAATTTACAGTTTGCAGCAGAGATTCAAAAGTTGATAAGTTAAAGAATTGGGACTGGTGGCTTCCAACTGGACATTTTTAATCACATCTGGACCCCCTTTGGAAGTACTGTAGGATTCATACTTGGGAAATTGGGAAATTAGCTACCTTCAAAGGAGTTTGGATCATAGAAGTAATAATTAGCTCGTCACTATCACTCATCATATATTTGCAAGGACATTAAATTCTTTCAATGACAAATTAAGGAAAAATGTGTAGTGTACAGGGATCTGAGAGGCCTGCAGATTTAATCATATTTGACAAAGTTTTTATTATTGCTACCTTACATAGCATAATTAACTTTCAGGGAAAACACAGTCTAGGTCTGTGTTTTTCAATCTTGACCAAACATTACAATCACCTAAAGTATTTACAAAAACAGAACAAAACAAAAATACTCACAATGACTAATTCAGAATATTCTAATGGGGGCCCAGATATTTGTATTTTCAAGGAAAATAATGCTATTTAGTTTATTTCATCACTTTGACATCTGATACCTGAATGCTGACACCCATACAATTCTAGAAAGCATAAGAGCAATAGTATGCCAATTATCTCTTCTAATATTGGGAATTTTAATGAAAAATAATAGAGATTAAATTAGAACAAATATGTGCCAACAGCATAAATTGGGGTTAAATTACCTGAGTTCTCTGATCCTGAGCAGAACTGGGAATGGGGAAGTAAAGACTGTTTTGAACACATTATATTCTAAATTAACAAGTACTATTAATTGTTTTCTTTGAAGTTGCAGGCTTATTATGTTTTTTGTTCATTTTGAGAAAATGTCTAGAAATAAATAAGCCTGCAAAACCATACTCTGTCTCAGTCATTGTGTTAAGTAAATACAATGTTCCATGAAAACAAAAGCTGTTGGTTCAGCTCACAACTCACACAAATGTATAAGTGATATCCCTCAAAATAACCTGGTACTTCTGAATGCAACTGAAGTGCTTTATGCAAACTTCCCATTCTGTAACACAGAATATAAGTAAGACCTGACTGAAGGGTAGACACTTAATATATTTTTAAAATTTTTATTGCTTTAGCAATGACATTTCTAAATGAAACTGGACTTTCCCCCTGAGAATGCATTGTGCAAATGTTAATTCAGTGAAGAGGAAACATAATGTTTTAGCATTATTACAAAGTAGCATTCATCTATGGACCCCATCTATGAACTTAGAAAACCCAGGGATCTGAGGGTGACACTTGAAGACCACTGGTATAAAGAAAATAAGTGATTTTTTTTTTTTGTTAACAAGAAGATTACACCGTGCCATCTTGTAAAATGTCTCCCTGCCTCTGGTTTAGGCATCCTCTCCTCATCTCCACGGACTCCTTCAAATCTCTGGTTCCCACTGCAGCTCCACAGATCGGCTGACAAACCTCCCTTGGCTTCAGAATGAAAATCCAAATCCTTTCACAGCCCATAAATGTTCTTCATTTCCTGGATGATGTGTACCTCTCCCAGGCTAACTGAATTCCACTCCGTTGAAGCACAATCCTTCTTTTCCCTGCCAGGTCTTTTTTCTTGTCCCTTGTGCTTGGACAATTTTAGTTCTCCATTTCCCTTTGTTTGAATCATTAATATTCGTCCAGAAACACTCTGTGATTCTGGAGTCTGGCTTGATTTTCTATATTAAGTAACTTTCATAGCCTTTTGTACTTCTACCAAGACAGAACCAACCTCAGTGTGCTGTGAGCTTGTCACCATGACATCACTTCTCTGTTAACTCCACCAGATCATAAACTCCTTGGGGGCAAGGATGAAATTTGTTCTACTCAAGTTGCATATTTTTCAAAGACAAACAGCTGAAAGCTGTTTGAAAGGTAAACAAAATTTATCTTGCTAATAGGAATCACTTCTATAGCCTAACTTGGTTGCATTTTAATACGTAAAAAATACTCTTTGCCAAAAAGATGAGGTGAGAAAAAAAAATGAGGGGAAATCCTATCATCAAATATGTACAAATATTTATATATTCCCTCACAAAGTTTCTTCCACTATATTGTGGCAAATGTGGAAATTGAGGGGCATTTTGTCCCAAGATTTTATGAAGTTTTAAATTTTGCTTAGAACAAAATAAATCTGACTTCATGCCATTAGCATCCCTGATATGGATCAGACAACAAAACTGTGTGATATCAGGAGTGTATTTGAATCCATGTGATTATATTTGTTTCACATTCCATTGCCAGTTTATCGTCTAATAAAATTTTTAAACTCAAATCTCAAGACCTGGCAACTCATAGTTCCGTTAAAAATTAATTATCCATTAATAACTACTTAATGATTGTTTTCCACTTTCTGAATACTTATAACGAAGAATATTAGGGTTTTCATCAATAAGGTTGGCTCTAAGTTGTGATGATACTATTTAAGATGGTGCTATGTCCCTAGTTATTGTTAACATAAAACCTTTGTAAGAATATTCTTTAGGTTTGGTGCTTTTTTCCCTTCTCTTTTCTTCACCTCAAATTACAACAAAAATGGAAACTCAATTTCATGTCTGTGGGAATGAGTTAACTGTATTTTTGACTGTCTCATTCTGAGCATTTAGCTGTCATAGGGCAGAGCATGGGCCATTTCATCCATTTTAAAATAATACACTGTCTCTTTGGAGATAGCGCTGTCATTTGTTTTCATTTTACTGAGGCGTCTCTCTTTAGATTGAAATATTTATTAAAGGGAAAAGTCCAACTCCCTGAGACATGTAACCAAAGGATGAGATTTCTTAATTCACATTTTATCTGAAATACATTCTCCTACCTATTTCAGTATGGTAGGTTATAAGCTGCATTTTAAAACACAGTGTGTTGATCAAACTATTGAGCCTCGAGAGAAATAGGTTCTTGTTTAAGTTAAAAATTTATTATTCGCTGTTCATCTTCCCATACATTATGCATTCCATTCATTGTTCATGCTCACTGTGCTTCTTTAAAAAATAATCCATAACAAAAGTATACTAAACTAGTATATAAATTTGTTTTTGCCTCTTCAGGACAAAGCTATGGGAAGGTGATATGAAATGAATAGCACTAAGAAACACTTAATTTTTATAAAGAAACACTCTTGCTTTTTACTTTACTAAGGCAGACCTAAGTTTTAAATCATATTGCTTCAAAATATTTTCAGTGGCAATATAGAATATATTGCCATACGCATGTTAGGATTACACTAGATAACTATTTCCTTATGTGAGTATATAAATATATATATATCTATATATATATCTATATATATATATATCTTTTGTTCTTCAATATTTTGGTGTGGGGAGGGAGTTGTGGAAAGGACATTTATAGGGGCGCCTAGGTGGCTCAGATGGTTAAGTGTCTGTGTTCTGCTCAGGTCATGATCCCCTGGTCCTGAGATCCAGCCCCGTGTCCCGCTCCCTGCTCAGCGGGGAGTCTGCTTCTGCCTCTCCCCCTGCCTCTCCTTCTGCTCCCGCACTTGAGCACGCTCTCTCTCAAATTAATAAATAAAATCTTTTTAAAAAAGAGAGAGAGAGAAAGGACATTATACACCTGGAAGAAATGTAAATATATGATGCTTTCAAAGGCACAGACCAAAAACATTTTCAGTAAGAATTTTTTTTTAGTAATGACAAAGCAGTCATGTAATAAGGGCAATTAGATCATCTTCCTGAGGTATAAAAAAGGAATTCTTTTTTTTTTTTTTTAAGAATTTATTTATTTATTTGAGACAGATTGAGAGAGAGAGAGAGAGAACAGGAACAGTGGGGAGTGATGGAGGGAGAAGGACAAGCAGACTCCCCGCTGAGTGGGAAGCCTGACTCGGGGCTCTATCCCAGGATCCTGGCTCGATCCCAGGACCCTGGGATCATGACCTGAGCCGAAGGCAGACGCTTAACTGACTGAGCCACCCAGTCAGTTAAAAGGAATTCTGCAACAGGAAGAATCAGTGCTATGTCAAGAACAACCATGTAAAAAGATACAAAATTAAAGGAAATCATGAATTAAAGACTGAGTAACACTTTTTGATGATGTTCACATACCTTCAGTGAAGGAGGAAAACAAGTCTCTTTCAGTGTTTTTCCTTTAATTTTAGAGGAATGAAAACACATGTATCAGTTGTTACTTAGGAACCACATCTGATCTGATAAAAGTATTATTAATATAAGTTAAATTTCCAGCTGTAGTTGTAGCAGAAAATATAATGATTTTTAGCAAGGGATTTATTTGTTTAATTTTTAAAACATTTAACTACTTTGGTTAGATTGGCTCTTAATGCTATATTATCCTTAATGTTTTTTTTAACTTTTTTACATAAAGTAGAGATTATTGTCATCACTTATAAGAAAAACAAACTCCAAGTATCAGATTTATTAAAATTTATAGTTAGATTATGAATAAAATATTCAAACAAAGTTTTTGATAACAGATAATATAACATATATTTTCACTTTCAACAGGAGCCACACATGAACATACTAATGAATTCATGCTATTAGTTTATCTATTTGAAAGATTTTTTTGAATATTTAACAATGTCATATGATCAGAGGATATATGAGTGGCTGATCAGACTCATAATATTCAATATTTGACCAATGAGTGAGCAAGTCACATTGAAGCAATCTGAATTTCTTGGCTCCCTAGTGAGAATAGCAACTTCTATCTGTTTTATATAAAAAAACAAACAAACAAAACAACAATATTTTAGGGAAAAAAATCTAAAAGAAATTTAGAGAAGAAAAGTTCTCTGCATGAGGATATGATTTGTAGCTTTGATTAAAACCTTATCAAATGTTATTTTATAACTACCTCTAATTGGGATACTTTATTGCACACAGTGTTATCCCAAACTTAAAAATGATCCTGTATTGCAACCAACTTTGTGGTTTGATTTTACGGACATTATCTAATTGTTGCTTTAATTTTCATGTTTCTGTCTGCTAGTAGATTCCTAGACTTAGTATCTAGTAGAACACTTGCCTTTTTTTTTTTTTTTTTGCCTATTTTAACTTTATTTTCTGAATATTGTCAGCATACAATCTTTTCTATCTCTTTTAAAAAGTGTTTTATAAATACTCTACTTAGGAAAAAACCCTTTTCATATAACATATTTTTTTCTTCTTCAGTCTCGCATTTTCAATTTATCTTTTAATGATATATTTTGTTATGTAAACTTTAAAATTTCACATAGTTCCACCTTTTCCATTATAGATTCTAAGACTTATTGGGGATATAATTAATTAGCTGAATTTGTTTTCCCTCCTTTTTTGAGAATTACCTGTAGGAGTGATTAATATAGTGTTGATTATTCAAAGAGCAAAAACGCTGATTAGAGTCATGACATATATAATATTTTCCTTCAGTGCTTTATATCCAACTACTTAAACTCACTTTAAAATTTGACTAAGCATTTTTATTTCTCTTAATAATTTTCTAATTTTTACAAGTCTCCCAATAATTTGTTTATTGGTGATTTACTACTATATATATATATATGTATAATATATATATAACTGGTGTAGTAAATCACCAGTATAATATATATATATATATATAGTAAACCAGACTAAGCATTTACAGCCATAAACTGAATTTTCCCTAATACCCAGTAAATTTATTTAAAAGTGAGTTTCAGGACATGGGTAATTTAAGAGCTGCTATGATTCCAGTTTGCTTTTGAATATTCTGGGCGGAGGCATAAGAGAAGGTTTAACTTAGAAATATCTTCCCCACTGTAAGATTTTACAACCATTTAAGTATTATCTTCAATTTTTTTATTAACATATTAATGTTTTATTTTCAATGAATATCTTTAATTCATTAAGGATCAATTTGGCATATGATGTGAAGTGTGGATTTATGTTTGCTTTTCTTCCAATAGAAAGTTATACATGCCAATTTCATTTGCAAACTAAAGCATCTCTTACTTGGAGACTTGTAAATATATATTAGGTTCCTGGGTATATCTGCCTTTATTTCTGGATGGTAAATCTGTTCCATTTATGTATGCTTGTATTAATTTGGCAACCTTTTACTTTGTGGCTTCAATTGCAGAATATGAGATTTGAAGAAACGCTAACACAAAACTCTCCTTTCTCAGATAATCCTTTTATTCATAAAATGATATTTTTCCTTTGTGGGATAACAGTTTCTTTCTAAAAAATATTTTACCTCACTGATTGTGAATTTCTTTCTTGACATACAGCATGTGTGACTTTTAGACTGTCCTACATGGTTATATAATCACTATTACATATATCAGTAAAAATAATAAAAACAATAGACCCACCAGAAATATAGATCCATTCAGAAAATTAACTCCAAGCAGAAAACCAGTCTGCTATTTTCACTGGTGACAGTTTTAATAGATTAATATTGATTTCTACCCAGTAAGTATGACTCAGGACTAAGATCAATAGGATTAAGGAACAACCACAATAATCAGAAACACTGATAATAGCAAAATATATATTCACCAGTTTTCCCACGCAGTGGTTTATTTAAAGAGCAAATGTAGGTAAAGTGTGAAGTTTAAGGAGCAAGGACAAAACTCTCATTAATAATATTACAATGACAAGTCTACAAGAACCTTTCTCTTAAGAAACTGAGTGTACTCTTCATAAAAGAACATCAGAAAGAAAATCTCATTTTAAGTAATTCTTTTAATGAAACATTTGGAAATATGTATGACATGCTTTTGTAAGTACAAAGATTAAGGTAGGAAGAGAGACACAATGAATCTTTGTACCACTGTAAATATTTCAGATATGTAATCTAAGAACACAGTATTTCTCAATGAAACTAGCACATTGGGATAACTTCCAGAATTTGGAACTAATTTGCATTCATAGCTTAAATAAAATGAATCTATTATGGATAGTATTTGTTATCTGCAAAGTAATATAAGACAAGATTATAAATGTATGGCTCATAGCAACAAATAAATGTAATCTCTGTGATGAATTCAAATATAAAAAACATAGAATATAATCAAAAGTAATACATTCTTTGATTCAGTGCATTTATCCCAATGTGTTTACCAAAAGTAAAATATAATCATTCTTAAAAGTTTTGTGCTAGTTTTAATCATTTTCTATTGACTACTTTGAGTAGTAATCAGTAAAAAGATGGACTATAACTATTGAAAGGAAGGGGGCTTTTATGAAAAGTAAGTAGGGTCAGTTAGGAATACTATGTCAAGTTGACAGCAAAAAATATACTGAGTGTTATTAATATCAAAGAGATGGAAAATTATAAAAAGAAAACCAAAAAATTAAAACAAAACCAAAACCCCTAAGCCTAGAAGTGGTATGCATGTTGATTTATTTGTAAATATCTTAAGTTGTTAATCTCACATAAATAATATGAAATTATAAAAGAAGATGGTGCTATATGGATGTGTTTTATTTATTTTCAATAAAAATAATAAATTTTGATAATTTATTTTAAAATTACTTAGGAACTCAAATCAATGTACCATGCACATACAAAAAGCTTTAGATTTTTTGATTAAACTTTCCAAATTACTTTTATTTAAACTGAATAAATTCTAGCTTTTTAAAAGTTTAAACCTATATAAAACTCAAAGCAATCTATTTTTCTACCTGAGATCAAAATGAGTTTCTTTTTTCCTATCTAAACATAATTCTGGGCATTGAGGGAAAACTGAATTGACATGCTATACTTTGTCAAACTTTTCCAAAAAAAATTAAGCCCTGCTTTAAAGACAAATTCTCATGTCATACATATATATTTATATATTTTTTTCTTCAAAGACCAATGATAAATTTATGAGGTTAACAGGTCTATAATGGGACTGGGATGCCATAAAATGAAAATAAAAAGGCATTCATTTATACAAAGCATTCTCGTATGGCACAAATATGAAATGAGATCAGAAAATCTATGTGTGTGTGTATATATATATATATATATATATATATATGAGTCATCAAGAGTTCAGAAATTAAGCTCACTTTAAGAAAACTCATTCTGTTTTTCACAGCAGGGGTTGCAAAGTCATCATATATGACAAAAATATTGTGTATAAAATCTCCGAAACTAAGCATTAGCATAAATTGGCAATAACGGTAACTTAAATTAAAAACTAAACCCAATTAGATATTTACTGTGCATCTGCAACGTTTGCTTTGTGGCCTGTGGGTTTTACTGAGGTCCAACCTCTTACCTCTTGCCTCTTCTTGTGCCTTGCCCTCCCCACCCCAGCTTCCTTTTTCATGACTGTCTTTGGTAATGCTTCCAGATCTTGAAAGCAAAAGAACCTGATAAAATCAATGAAGAGAATGAAAAACAACACTATATATGATGTATGAAAACCCACCTAAGAGTACGAACTGAGAAAGAAAATACTAGAAGAAAGGCAGAACAGCAATCTACTCTCCAAGGAAAGAGAGAACATAAACACATACAGAGGCAGGGCACCTGCACCCCAATGTGGATAGCAGTAATATCCACAATAGCCAAACTATGGAAAGAGCCCAAATGTCCATCAACAGATGAATGGATAAAGAAGATGTGGTATATATATACAAGAATATTATGCAGCCATCAAAAAACACAAAATCTTGCCATTTGCAATGATGTGGATAGAACTAGAGGGTATTATGCTACGCGAAATAAGTCAATCAGAGGAAGACAAGTATCATATGATCTCACTGATATGCGGACTTTAAAAAACAGAACAGGTAACAGGGGAAGGAAGGGAAAAAAAATAAGATGAAATCAGAGAGGGTGACAAACTGTAAGAGACTCTTAACTATAGGAAATAAACTAAGGGTTGCTGGAGGGGAAGGGGGCTGGTGGGATGGGGTAATTGGGTGATGGACATTAAGGAGGGCAGTTGATGGAAGGAGCACTGGGTATTATATGCAACTGATGAATCACTGAATTCTACTTCTGAAACTAATAATACACTATATGTTAATTAATCAAATTTTAATAAAATAAAATTAAAAAACAAACAAGGAATACATAGAAATATACAACATACCAAAAAACAACAACAACAACAACAACAAAACCCACGCTCCTAGCCCTTCTTCCATATTATCTCCCGATTAGAAGACTATGGAACCAAAATTTCAAACTCTGAAAAGGTAATAGTTGAAGGGTTAGCTAAGAAAGTGAGTAAATGATAAATAAGAAATGTAGCAGTCACTTAAGCTGTCAATGATTTTCTTTGCTCTGACACTGGTAATGTTAATATGATCCTTGCTGGTATCTGTCTTTTCTGGGATCTGGTCTGTTTGTTGATTTGGGGCCTCAATCTCATTGCCCATGTCCAGGGCCATTTTTTTTTTTTTTTTTTTAAGATTCCTAGAAGTCAGGTTCTCTTCCATTTCATCTTCTTCGGTAACACTGGCTATATATATATATATATATATATATTTAATATATATATATAAAATATTAAAATATAAAATATAAAATATATATATATAAAATATAAAATATATAAAATATAAAATATAAAATATTATATATAAAATATTAAATATATATATATATTTAATATTTTGTTTGTTTATTTGAGAGAGAGAGAGAGTGAGAGAGCATGAGCAGGGGAGAGGGGCAGAAGAAGAGGGAGAAGAAGACTCCTCGTTGAGCAGGGAGGCCGATGTGGGGCTCGATGCCAAGACCCTGGGATCATGACCTGAGCCCAAGGCAGATGCTTAATGACTGAGCCACCCAGGCGCCCCTGGCTATAGATTGAATGGATCTGCCATTGATGGCTTCTGTGGTTGCTTGCTGAGGCTGACCATTTGCCACATGGCCTGGCCGCTCAGATATTACATTGCTAGAAGAGTTGTCCATGCCATCTCTCTATGTTGCCTTATGAGTCTTACTGGCTTCAAACTTCTTTATCCTATTACATGGGCACACACAAAGGCCACAGAACTTATAGAGTTCTGCTAAAATTTTCTCTGCCTCTCTCATGTCTCTACATATTTGGTCCATGTCTTATTATATATGGTTTATTTGCACCCCTTATTCATCCAGCACAGTGTTAGTCTTGACTCTTACATCCTGAGACTCAATGGTTACACCCAGGATTCTCCTTGTATTTTCCAGAGACCCATCAGTAACCTGGTGAGCCCTCAGCTGAATTTCTTCCGATGACGGATGATTCATGATGAATTAAAACTCTTGATAGGCGCAGAAACTGAAATGTGGATATTAGTTCTGGAGCCTGGAAGTCTGAAATCAAGGTACCAGCACTGATCATGTTCTCGTGAGGATCTTCTCTCTGATTCAAAGCTATCATCTTCTGACTGCATCCTCACATGGTGGAAGGGCAAAAAGCCTTAGACTTTCATCAGAAAATTAGAGAATGGAGGTATACATAGTGTTCACATAAGCGAAAACAATAACATACATAACAAACAATACTAGAGTTTCAGTAGATAATCACAACAAAAGTGTATTTTTTAACTGAAGGTAGAGTGGATTAGAGGTCAGTGCGTCACTTCCATGCAATCATTCTAGTGTCCAGTTTCCTTCTATTAGCTGATTCCTTTACACCTTATGACCCCTGAGTCTTCTAAGAGTTTTGTGTTCTATCTGGCTGTCTGCAGAGCAAAGAGAACAAGATGAGCACTTCCTTCTTATCCACCTCAGCTGATACACATAACTTCCACACATTTCCATATGCAAGAGCTACCGCAAAGCCAGGGCCTTGTGAAATCTAGTTTGGTGGAGTGCTCTGAGGGAGGAAAAAAACTGGTATTAGCTGGCACCAGCAATCTTCAGCACAGTATATTAAATTTGTAATTTTTAATAATTCATCCAGACATTGGGGTATGCAATCAAAGGGAGACCAATCATAGCCTTTCTCCAGAAATTTTCTAAAATTCAGCTGGTATGGAGAAATCTATTCATATCAAGAGGTAACAAGAGAAATACATTACTTAAGAGTTGCTAGGACCTTCGTTTCTAGCATTATGGAAAAAGCTGGTTGAGAGAAAGTGGATAGCCTCTCTCCCCTTTCTCCAGGGTATTTACATTCATTTGTGCTTTATTTAATGAGTCCCAACTGTTTTTTCTTAGTGTGGGGGATGCAGCCGTGAATAAAACAGGATCTCTTCTTGGGGAGCCTGGGTGGCTCAGTGGATTAAGCTTCTGCCTTTGGCTCAGGTCATGATCCCAGGGTCCTGGGATCAGGCCCTACCTCGGGCTCCCTACTCAGTGGAGAGCCTGCTTCTTCCTCTCCCTCTGCCCCTCCCCCTGCCTTGTGCTCTCTCTCTCATTCTCTTTCTCTCTCAAATAAATACATAAAATATCTCTATAAAAAATAGGATCTCTTCTCTAATCTGGTTTATATTCTCATATGGGGGTACACAAAATAAATAAGTGTATAAATACATAAACAAGATAACATAACGGTAGAGTATAATGCATGTCAAAAAGAAATAAAGCAGAGTGAGGTGATTGAGAGTGACTTGATGGTGAGAATAATTTAGGTTGGACATTTAGAAAACAGATGTTTGAGTCAAGGTCTGAACAACATATAAAAATCAACTAAGGGAACGTCAGGAAGCAAACCATTCCAAAGGAAACAACTAATCCAAGACCAAAATTTGGGAGGATCTCAATGTATTCAAGAAGCATAAAGATAGTCTGTGTGCTGGAATTCAGGAAGGTAGGGAAATGAGAGTAGGATATATGTCCAAGAAGGTTAACATGTTTGAAATCTGTTTGACCTTAAGGTGAATCAAAGGCTATTGAGGAGATTTACATTAGGAGAGTAGAATGATCTGATTTTGTTTTATAAGGTCTCAGAGGTCACTGAATAAAGTAGGAGAAGGGAAACTAGTTAGAAAGCTATTTTAGTACTCCAGCCAACAAATAACGGTTCAGATGAGAAGTACGAGGAAAGCTTTTAAAAAAAGAAAGAAAGAAATTAAAGATTCAATAAATTCCTTTGTTGTCCTAAACCACTATGAATTAGGTTTTTATCTATTGCAACCAAAAGAGATTAACTAATCAAATAGTATCCAATTCTGTTGTGAAGTCAAGGAATATATTAAGTAAAAATGTCCATTGAATTTGGCAATAAACAGAACAAAGTCGATGTCAGTTGTGGATATGATATATTTATTTTAGCAAACCTATAAAACTATCCTTTGATATCCTTGTGAAAATGTTCAAAATATGAACTATAGTAGAATATAATCATTTATATAAAAAGTATCAAGATGGAAGTTAAATGAGGTCTCAGGTATTTCATTATATGGATAGCCTCATGTCATTTATAAATTAATCAAATTAAAATATGAGATATTGTTTTCAAAACTCTGGATACAGAAAAATTTACAGAATGTCTAATGAGTTAAATAAAATAACTGGGATTTAAAACTGCTTCACGATATTAGATTGATAGTCTACATGTAGCAAGCCGAATTAATAGCATTTCTTAAAAATGAAACTTTAAAAACACTACATTAATTTATATGGTGTAACATGGCATAAACTCAAATTAATAGCTTATTTGAATAATACCTAATGTTCTAGGAGTTGATGAACTCAATGTGAGCTCTGTGTCCTGCTGATTGATAGAATAAAAGTGAAATTAGTTCAGATTAATAGACATATATGTTTGAATAAATTATCCAAAGTTCTCTCTGGAGTATTAGATCATTTGTATTTGCCATAATTTAAGATGGACATAGATTACAGTCAGAAGCATGTCCTATGGTGTGGGAAACCATGATTTATGAAAAATTCAAGATTCAGAGATTTGCAAAAAATGTGGTATGAGGATATGATAGCTGAGTTCAGTTAATTTCATTTTTTTCATGTTACATACTTTTTTATAAACTGTTCCAGAGGAAAACCTATAGCATTTGGTAAAAGAAGTAAAATGGAAAAATATGCAAAGAGATCAATTCAGCTGAATACTGGGAAGAAACTCTAAGAAACTTACTAAGAATCTTACCTCTGGCTCAATTACTTCTAAGAATAGTCTGTTCTCTCATTATAAATGTTTAAAGCTAGGGTAGATACCAGTTTATAAGAATGGAGAAAGCACGTAAAAAATGAAGATGAATGGTTGAAAAGACCTTAGGTCTTTTCAAATCTTAATTTTCTATGCTTCTATGATATTGTGTGAATTCTATGGTAATTTTAGTTAGATAGATGAATAGACAAAGAGATAAACAGGTTGAGAAAATGAAAGGAATATTAGACAACCCAGAATAAATTATAACAAAGATGAAAAAATACCTTGAAGAAGCTGGACTCACAATGCATTTAAACCTTACTATATTGCTGCCTCACCATCCCCTAAGTTTATTGAATGAAATAATGTTCCCTTGGCCCACATTTAAAAAAGAAATAAAGCAAGTCTTATCTAGATCAGAATTCTGGGAATTCCTATAGGTCGTCTGCTTACTCTTATGTGGCAGACTGCTGTAAATTTCAGAAACTCAATTCAATTGTAGATATTAATCAAAATTCTGAAGTGAAGCAGTGAAAAGTTTATACCATTCTCACAGCTCAGGCAGCTTCAGGCTGGGCACCTGCAGGCTGAGAAAAGCACTATTGGCTCCTATAATCCCTACTGGCTGTTTCTCTTCTTACTCTTACCTCTTGCCGACTGTTCCATTGATCTCTTTGGAAGGACAAGGCCCAGGAGTATGGCAGTTTGTACTTTCATTAGTATTATCACAAACTCACTTCATTCTCTATGGGCCTCATGGTTGTTTAAAGATGACTCTTTGTCTCCTGGGACACAATTTTAAGGATGTTCAGACATTTTTTGCCAGGCTGGTCCAAAGCATTTTCCTTCACTGTTGCAGATTCTTATATTCTAGGGGGTCAGTTGGTCCTCCATCCTCAGTCCCAGCTCACTCACTTCAAGTTTTTCATTACCGAGTTTTTTATACCCATCTGTGTAGCCCTGTAGGCCATTTTATTTCTCTTTCTCATGGGGACCACATCTCAACTTGTGGAAATGCATACATAGCCCCTGACCAATAAACCATGAAAATGTCAGCAAATCCCACAGTAATGACACTCCCGGCTCTGGGATCAAGGCTGCCAGAGAAATCCTTGTCCTCATGGCTTCTCAGGCTGAAGTCAGATTGTAGACCAGTGTGAACCCAGTCGGTGTTTGTTACCTATTTGGCATTCTTAGGTCCCTGTTGGAGCCTTGTTTTTCAGGTTTGAGGTGAGGGAATTAGAGCCAGGCTCCCTTGGTGGAAGGTGAAGGGAACACAGCAAAGATTTCTCCTAAAATACCATCCTCACAAAATGATCTCACTTATTCTCTCAAAATTTTTGCATTCTCAGAGAATAGGAAGGTGTTTGAGATCAAAGAAACTGTTTATAGTCAAAATTATTTGAAAATAAGCATATGGTTATTTGGCAAAGAACTTTCAAATATCATGTCTATTTTATTTTGGTGTCTTACTATAAATTTCTGATCTAAAATCCTGTTTGATAATAATTGAGAGAAAAGCAAGTTCGATGCTAGGTAGATCTAGGTATCTTGAAGTGAGGATAATAGACATTCTAAAAGAAGAAAACAGTACAGAATGAAATGAAAAAAAAAAAATCCTATTTAAAGATTACTCACCTGATCTATAGGTAAAACTGAGTCCCCAGATTGGAAGGGTGTATTACAACATGGTTAATACAAAAAAGGATCATATTCACATATCCCTTGGTAAAATTCCTATAATTAAAGAATAAATAGACAACTATTCAAGATTTCTACATGTAGAGAAAACATTTTTTAGAGACTCTGAAATAGCTGAATGAACTAGTAACTTGTCTCAAAATGAACACATTAAATACTCTATAATACTATTTTTTTTTTCCTTAGAGGTACACCTTTAATGCATTCTGTCTGCCTCCTCCCATCAGGATTATTTGAGTGAGTGGATTTTACAGGTGTAATCTGAAGCTTCCCTTCATCATGATTCTAAATGTACATTTTGTCTTACTTCTGTTTTGAACCACCAGTTCACTAGATCTTTCTCTTCTTTTATCTTGTTATTTTGTTGGACAAGAAGAGTGCATAAAAATAATGTTTTTAAAAGCTTAATTATGTTATAGTCAAATATGAAATTCTTTCATGTTATTACAAGTGGAGCTAAAGAGAAAATATTAACAATAAACCAACAGAAACTCCTTAATGATTTGCTTATGAGTAGTATTTGTTATGAGAATACCATGCCAATAGAGATGGATAATTCCTACCCGCTCTTGTATTTCTTATAATTCCAGCTAAGAAGAATGACCTGCAATGGATGACACTTCAAATGGATGATACTTCAAATGGATAACAATTTATTAGTATATATCTATGTTTGTCTTGTGTTTATTTTGTTTTTCACTCTTGAAAAACTGCTGTTGAAGACATAATTTCATCCAACTTCCTTTTAGTGGGACTTGCTAAATTACATTATACTATAGACAGAATGTCTGTGTCCCCTCAAAATTCTTACGTTGAAATCGTAACCTCCAATTTCATGGTATTAGGAGGTGGAGCCTTTGGTAGGTGATTAGGTCATGAGGGTTCTGCCCTCATGAGACAGTTCCATGCCTTTATAGAAGACACCTGGAAGAGCTCCCTCATCCCATCTGTCACGTGAGAATACAGCAAAAAGATGGCTGTCTGTGAACTAGAAAGTGAGCTCTCACTAGACACCAAATCTGTTGGTGCCTTGATCTGAACTTCCTAGCCTCCAGAACCATGAGAAATAAAGTTATGTTGTTTCTAAGTCCTCTGGTCTATGGTTTTCTGCTATAACAGTCTGAATGGACTAAGACATTAATATTGAAAAATGGTAACTCCCTTTCCCTGAACTCTATGACTGGAGTGCATTCACTACCAGTTGCATTTAGGTTCATCCCTGTTACTCCTTTGTCTAATGGAATGTTAGCAGATGTGACATCAACAGTGCTTTTAACGTGTTTGTGTGCTTGGGCATGTCATCTTGCACATCTGTCATCTCTAGAAGAGCTGTGACTCAGTAGTTCTTGCCCTTCAGCCTTGGCCCCAGGAGGAATACTTTGGAGCAGATACTCCTAAGCTAAACAGCAGAGCCATGAGAAAAATAAATATCTATTGCTAGAAGCTAGAAGCTTTTTTTTTTTTTTTTTTTTTTTTTTGGCACTTCTCTTTGCTTATGTAGTAAAAGTGGATATAAAAATTGGCAACAGAAACAGAACTGGTGTTTGTAAAACGAACCTAGAATACATAGCTGTGGATTTTGGAACAACTGCTTAAAGTGAGAAAACTGATACCGGAGGTAGGAAAAATGGAGATTTATTTTCTTTAGTGCCAAAATATTTGGAGAAATTTTGCTTATCATATTCTAAAACACAGAAACTGTTCCTAATGTATTTTCAATGAAATACCTGGAGATCTTGAGGCAAAAATGTTGAAAAAATGAGTTGGTTGCTACTAGCCATATTTCATAATTTACTAAAAGATAGAGGTAAGCTCACAAAAGTATGTGCCAGTTTGCAAACATAATTTTGAGCTAAGATAGGAAGCTCATAATCTTACAGGTTTTGAAAATTAAACATCCTTTTACCAAATAAAATATGTTATTGTATATGATAAGCAAAAGCCCAAATTAGGTATGTTGCTCAAATACCTTTAGTTACCATTTCTGAAAGGAATTGATTGGTATCAAATAGACCCTTTAAGCTGGATGAAAGGATCCAAAAGAAGAATGTGGTCTCACAGAAACCTTATTTGCTCAAAGGAACTATAATTTAGTCTAGAGAGATAATGTCTTGAAAATAATTGACGGTGTGGTTCTTGGCATATAGAGTAGACTGAAATTTAAGACTTATAAACTAAAACACATGAAAACCATATTGTCAAAAGTGCTGCCAGCCAGATCACAAGAAACAAATTATTTAAGTTATAAGAAATCTTTTGGTTCCCAAACTTTCAAGGACAGGGATCAGGTTGAGAGAGCTTAGACTTCCCAATGGGCAAATTCTTTAATTCTCTTAATTATTTTATCCTTAACCAATTTTTGGTTACGATGCAAAGAGAAAGATGCAATGACGCAAAGAGAAAGAACTTCCAGAGGGCAGAGCCAAGAGATGTGGTAACAAAACCTGGACCTAATGAAGAAATATCCCTTTCCCTCAGAGCAGGGACACCTGGTAATACCTGTACAGAATTGTTAAGGACCAAAGACCTATATTTGCCTTGGGAGGCTAATGGCAATCTGTTCCATGCATTAATGATTAGTGTGAGGGAAGGTAATAAGTTGGCTTTGGTTCAGAGGACTTTAGATAAAAAGGAGTTCCATCAAGATTTCACAGAGATTTTGGGGCACCTGGATGGCTGAGTGGGTTAAGCGTCTGACTCTTAATTTCAGCTCAGGTCATGATCTCAGGGTTGTGGGACCCCGCTCCCGGCTCCGCACTCAGCGCAGAGCTGCCTGAGATTCTCTCCCCCTCTCCTTCTGCCCCCCCCCCCTCACACTCTAAATAAATAAATAAATACATAATCTTAAAAGAAAAAAAAAGATTTCTCAGAGATTTCAAGAGCCTGGACTTCAAACTTGATGCCATGATTTTGACAAAACCTTTGGAGATCTTATATTTTGCATGTCAGAGAGACTTGAACAAGTAGACAGATCATGATCCTTTGAATATTATTCAAAAATATTTACTCCCTCTACTTCATTTCTATAGGAGAATATACCTCCTAAAATTTGTCTTTGGGCTCATTCATGTTAATACGTAACTTGCTTTGACCAATGCACATTCGTGTTAAACCTTAAAGCTTAAACCTAAAGCTTAAAATTTGCTTGCATTGTATGCTTTTGTATTTTTCTGCCATTATATTGCAAAAAAGGGATTTTTCTGAATATGGGCTTCTCTGTCAGTTCAAACCCTAGAATAAACAAATGTATGGTGAAACCATTCTAGTGTGTCTGTGGGCCTGAACCATGAAATATAGCCACTAGAACCTCAGATGGAATGAGTCATCAAATTCTAAAATCAGTGATAAAAAAATCATTATTATTGTCATTTTAATAAATATGTTCATCTCTAGGAAAATTAGCTATGTAGAGAAATATCTTAAAATTAATTATGTGGTAAAAATGGCATTACTGAGGATTTTTCTTATATATTTCATGATATACTTCAGAATTCAATAATCTAACATTGTGTTTTTATTAACATGTTTAATAATTTGTATTTCTTAAGAAAATCCTTAAAAACATTTCAGCCATTTAAAAGTTCAAAATACATAATCAAGTCAGTGTGGTATTGATCAATGGAAGAGAGTAGATTCCAGGAATGAACCTATACATACACAGTTGATTCTTGACAACCTTTAAAGGTTTAGGAGGGGATATTTTAAAACTTTAGCAGTTACTACATGTAAATCTAAATACACCCTCTGTGGATCATGTCCATTCCTTCTCTTTAAATTTTTTTCATGGTACCGTCATGTTTTGTTTTGTTTTTTTAATTTATGGGCTAAATTTTAAAGTTAACTACCACAAACATACCAAATATATTTTTTAAAGGAAAAATGACTTTAAAACATACTTATATCATTCACCTATTTTTATGTATATAATATTTATATATGTATACTGCAGTATCTCCTAAAATATATCAAGAAAGGTTATCGGAGGAGATATTTCAGTACTAATTTCTCTAAATGGTCTCAAGACATATTTGGCATTTATGATTTCCCTCCTACATAACTACTCAGCTTTGTAAGCCAATACTGATAGGTTTTCTACCTTTTGGTGCAGCCCAAAACTTCCTTTGGAAGATCTGAAGCACTTAGTTTATGTAATTAACAAGTGTTAATTACATTTGTTAGTTAACAAATGTTATCACTGTTAAAATGTGTTAGGTTACCTCACTGGATTCCTTGAGTTGCAGTGTGAGCTCTCTGCTCTTGCAGCTTAGTTCTGCCTTCAGAAATTGTTCTGAATATAGTACTTATTTTTTTGGACAATGGTTTGGTCTATGGATAGTGAATTGGATAATTATGGGCCTGGGGTCACTTGGAGTCCTGGGTTAGGCATTTAATCTCTATCGGAACCTACTCTATAGTAAAGAATGTTGTTTGTCAAAAGTGTAGTTTTTCTGTTATGTCTTTGCTGTCAAAACCTAAGGATCTCCCTTTTTACTCTCTCTGCTGGGCTCACCACAGGGTCCTTGTTGTAACCTGATTTGCCACAGACATTTTCATTATCATAGAATCCATTGCTTCTGAAGGTTGGGTGGCAGAATTGCCTTACTTCCCATTTGGAGCTATCTGACAAACCTCATCTGGGGTAAAAATGGAAGCATCTTAGTAACTCAGAAAATGGTCAGCACAACACATCCATATGTGTTTCTAAATCCACATATTGTTTCTAAAATCAAAAGTGACTTTGTTTGCATTGTTCTATTTTTTTTTTCTGAATAAGAGGTCCAAGGTATATCAACTTATCTTTACTTTTGAGGGAATATTTGAATGTATCCCAGTCACTGGACCTCCAAAAATATTCACTGACTAAGAAGCCATTTATTTTTTATGGAATCATAGAATTTCATGGAATGAAATGCTGCTTTCTGGATTTCTTATCAAAATAAATTCATTATTTGGTGGATAGTTGTGATGTTCTCTGGGACAGTACGGTGATCAATATCCCTGCAAATTAAAATGTGTTCTAAATTTAGAAGCAGGACGGAGAAGATCTATTCTCTTGCCATGTGGAAGCAAACCACTTCTGAGTATTTGAGAGAGAGGTGATGAGGAGAGAGAGAGAGATTGAATTTCCAGATCAATAGCAATAAAAAAAAAAAAAAACCTTGTTTTATAACTAGTTGTAAAACAAGTGCTTGGAATTTGATTTGTGTTTAATTTCCTCAAGTAAGGAGACAACATCTGGATGAATAGCTGAAATTGAAGTTACTCCCTGCTTAAACTTAAAAGTAATCCACTTTCATATGACAAGATCACTCTCTCTTGAGCTTTCGGTTAATAAGTGAAATAAAAGAGATGGGATAGTAACCACCTGTGACATTTAGCCATTTATTCAATAATCCTACATATCAAGATATGCAATATTTTATTGGCTTAAAACAACAGTCCTATTATTTCTCATGAAAGAGAAGTGACAAGTTGCATTGGGTGGTTTTGCTGACCTGGTCCAGGCTTGACTGTTGTCTGCTAATCTCAATTACACATTTGAGATCAAAGGGTAAGATGGTATAGGGTGGCCTCAAATGGAATAACTCAGCTCTCCACCAGCCCCTCACACTTTGTCCTCCTGCAGGCTACCAGGACATGTTTTGATGGTTAATTAGAAGAACAAAATGGGCTAAAAAGCAAGCCCTACTATACAATTGCTTTTCCAGGCTTAGATGGCATCACATTTGTTAGCATCTTGTTTGCCAGAGCAAGTCGTATGTGGAGCAGAATACCCCATTCCCAAGGAAACCACTGAGAAAATCCAACTGTATTCTACTACTCCTGTACCTTTAGTAAATTCATCACTTTTCTAGTATCTTTGTCTCCACCACAGACGTGTGTTTAGTTTGGGTTTACACAACTGATGGAAATGTGGGAAATACAGAAACTTCCATTTTCTCTTTCTCCCCTAATGATCCTTATACTTTGATTCAGGGAACCAATATGACGATACAATAGGTAGGCATGTGTATCTTAATTACAGCTTAAGAATTTGGGACATGACATGAGTATGAATTTGTTATCCCACTATACCTATTGTGAGGTAGGATCAACTAAAAATGCCACTTCCCACGTAAACTCCACAAGCCCTCACTCTGTTAAACTACAGTTAAATTTTATATTCCCAGGGATTAGTTCAGAGCCAGTGTTCAATAATTCCTAACAGGCTGAATAGTTTCTGTTTCCAAGCACACAGTTACCACTTTCCCTGTTCCAAAGGCTAGAAGGAAAATCCCGTATAGACTTGTGCTGTTATTGGAGAGTCCTCCCTCAAGTGTACCAGGGTCTCAGTGAAGTGGGGTCTCAGAACTGAGCAAAAGCTCCTGACGCTACTGTGGTAAGCCAAATCAAGTGTTAGTTTACCAGATGTGTCACTTTTTTATGATTACACAGATCAGGTATGAACTGCCACCTATTCGATTCTGAGTGTTTGATTATGCATGTGCTCTCATCAAAGATTTCTATAGATCAGGCTGTTCTGATTACTATTCTAGTTTTCTGCCTATTATAATTACTATGGCAACACTCCCTCTGGAATCTAAAAGCAATGACTTGGCCTATCACCCCAAGATCACACCATTCTTGTTGAAATCAAGCAGTCTATCTTAATGGCAGGGTCTTTTACCTTCACTTCTGACTTAGAGAAGACAATCACCACAGCACTTTCCACTGATGCTAGGCTTTCATCACCAATGTATTTATCAAGGCCTTGACAAAAGGAACGCCATAGCTCTCCATCCCTGTTTGCCACCATCTCACTCTTTCTATCCGTATCACTATCTCTGTATCTCTATTTCATTCTCTGTATCTCTTGCATTTCTTTTGCTAGATTTTGATTCCTCCCTTTCACTCCAGCATTCCAGATTTACGTATTCACCCCTTTACTCCACAGCTTGACTTAGATGCCCCAAAAGTGCCTTAATCTATTGCTGAATGTCAATTTTCAATTACAGGTCCCCATTAAAAGTGAATCCAGACACAACACTATTGAATCCCACCTTTTGCAGCAGGCTTAAACCAGATACACTGCATTAATCCTATACTTTATGTAATTGGGATTTTGGACACATTTATGGCATTTTGATGATATTCAATATATTTTCAAAACAGAATTTTCCCTATGTCTTTCTTATGAACATCTTCAAACATGGAAAAGTTTAAATAAAATGTTAAACAACAACAAAGAATGATAAACACCTCAAAATGAGCTCTTGATACATTCTCATTTCCTTTCTAATCCATAATTTCACCCTCACTAAGTAAATGGAACCATCAGTCAGTTTTTAGTTCAAACCCTAATATTCATACTTGATTCTTCTCTTTCTTTATATTTGGTATCTGTTCCTTATACCAATGCTCTTGGCTTGTTCCTCCAAATAAATATAACTGGTCTAGTTAACCCTCAAAAACTTGATTGCTAGTTCTAACCACAATAATCTTTCACCTGCACTATTGAAATAGCCTTCAATTAGTCTCCTTACTTCCACACTATAGTCCTCCACACTAAGAAGCTGGAGACACTTCTGATACATGAATATAAATATACACCCCTATTCAAAATCCTTTCATTCCTTCACCATACGCATAGAAACAATTTACACTTTTTTCTTTTCCATCCTGGCCCTAAATGATCTAAAAACTGTCTGCATAACTGACCTCATCTCTCCACTTTCCTCTTGCTCCTTCCATTCCAGGACAGTGGCCTGAACGTAGAGAGAGGAATCAGCACTCCTCAGTTCAACTTCCTAACTAGCTGTGTAAATTTGACATGCTGTTTGATCTAAAAAAAATTGGACATATGTTTGGTTTTATAAAATAAAGATCTTTTAACATATTATTTCTAAAGCCTGTCTATAACGGATGAGCATTTTGTTTAAATTTGTAAAGTAAGGGACCTATCAAGAAAGACTGCAAATCCAAAGAAACACAGGGCAAGTTATTTGGGTTTCTTTTTTGTAGAATTTTTCTTCCTTTCAGTAATTCATCAATAATCAGAGTGAATGATGTGCAACTAAGCAGAGGGTTTTATCTGTGTTATATGTCACATACATAGACTATGTATCTGCACCCATATATACCCATCTTCTTCTTGGATGGCTGATAGGCG
Source organism: Phoca vitulina (assembly GCF_004348235.1). Lineage (NCBI taxonomy): Eukaryota > Metazoa > Chordata > Mammalia > Carnivora > Phocidae > Phoca > Phoca vitulina. The sequence goes on along the minus strand of NW_022589708.1, from coordinate 37,039,347 downwards.
CAAGTTTAGTATGAGATGAATCCGTGAAAAAAAGAGATTTTGAAAATTTGTAAAATATAGTATTTCTGCATTTTCTACTTCCAGAGTTATAGCATCCTGATGAAAATTTTTGCAAAGCTAAAAACATCTGGAGGTGTTCTTTTCCATTCTTTTTTCCCGTCACTCTCCACTTTTCCTTCTTGTCTTTCTCTGGCCTTCAGCTTCAATTCCTAACTCTCTCCTGAAATCTTCCCACATATGCATGCTGCCTCACATTTAGTTATTTTTAAATATAACAGCTCTGACATTCGGCAACAACCATAGGTACTCTACACCTAAAGCCTTATGTTTATATTTTTGTTTGGGTTTCTTAATATCATTTTTATTCTTTCTTTGTTGTTGTTGCTGAAATATTTACTTGAGGATTTGGCTTTCAATTAAACCTCCTGATTAGCTAATCATGCTGATTAGGGATAATCTCTTTCCAATATTCTCTCATGTAAACACAGAGTAACAATTCTCTTTTCCAATTCGTTTTTTATTTACTGAAGTCTTATTTCTTAAGATAAGCTCCATTTTCTTACTTATTATGTGATTGAATTGGTTAGCTCTTCAAACAAAAGTTAAACTTTAACTCATTTCACTTTTTGTAAAGCTAACAAGGTGACTCACACAATAACTGCTTCTAGCTGAGTAAATTCCTTTCAATTTTTGTTTAGTGTATCACTTTTGTACAATTTTGTAAGGGAAAACATAACAAAAGAAAGGCAAGGAAAACATGTATTAAGCCCTTGAAAAATCACAGAACTACAAAGAAAAAGGTTTGTTTAAATGCTAGATTATTATTCATATGCAAATATAAATATTATCCATAATTCAATATTTGTAAAGTTTAAGGAACAATACAGTAATAATAAGATAATTATCCTGTTAATTTGCATTAATTTTATATTCATCTTCACTATTCTATAACAAATCAGAACCATTCTTATATAAATGTTAATTTTTTTTAAAGGATTGTTTCTTTTTTTTTTTTTTAAGATTTTATTTATTTATTTGAGAGAGAGAATGAGATAGAGCATGAGAGGGGGGAAGGTCAGAGGGAGAAGCAGACTCACTGCTCAGCAGGGAGCCCGATGCGGGACTCGATCCCGGGACTCCAGAATCATGACCTGAGCCGAAGGCAGTCGCTTAACCAACTGAGCCACCCAGGGGCCTCTAAATGTTAAATATTAATAGAGATCAAATATTTTCCCTGAGACTAATTTTTATTCTAATTTCTTATACACTTACACTTTCTTTCTTTCTGTAATAACTATTAAATATTTTAAAGTTCTATACTATGACTCTTGGTGCTATTTTCTAGAAAGTCAATTTGTTTCTTTTATTAGCAAATTACACTTCTAACTTTTAAATATATATATATAATATATATAATGTACTATATATTATACTTAGATATATACACTTTTTTCTCAATACTTTTGTAGCAAAATTTTTGTGACTGTTCACTAATAAAAGTAAAGAGCTAAAAAACGTAGTTCAGCTTGTATAGTCAACACAGTATGGTCAAATCAATGTTGTGTTTAGTTTTGTTTCCAGTCCTTTCTCATACAACTTTTGTGCCTTTCTTATCTCCTCCACTATTTTTACTTTGTATCCCTGTGCTCAAATCAATTAGAATACTGAAAGAGAGGTCTTTTCATACCTAATTTTGATAAGTGGTTATAAATTTACAAAATAAAAAATGTGTTTATAGTTTACTAATTTTAATTGATTGGATCTTCTAAGGATATGCCCATACTTGTGAGTATTACTAAGTTCAAGTATTACTAAATTATATCAAAGTACAAAGTAAAGTGTATCTTCATGACGTTGGAAAATTTGTAAAATATATTATTTCTGTATTTTCATGTTCCAAAGTTTTCCCCCAAAGATTTTACAATAGCATAACACTCTCAACATAAATACCACAGACACACAGTGAAATTGCAATGTTAAGATAAATGGGTGAGGGAAGCTAATTAATTTCTCCCCAAATAGTAATCACTCGGTAAATCAGAAATTTTGAATGTTGATAAAATATTTTTGACACTTTAGTTTACATTTTGGACTCCTAGGAGAAAAAAATATATAGTATTTTGACTACACTTAATTTATTTCCCTTTTACCTTCTTTCATATAGTAGTGTTCAGAGAAATATGCTATATTATTAAGAATACACTTTGCCCAAGGAAACATGTATGTATACATGAATTAGGAAGTGCACTTGAAACGGAAAGCTAAAGGATGAGGATAGCACTAAATTCGATTATCATTCAATGAATGTAATCCTCTTCCTAAAAGGAAATTCATTCCATAAAATTGTACCTATCTTGATCTTTTTTTATAACTGGCTATATAGGTATGCATATAATATTTATTGCAATATATTGAATTTGAGTATTTATGTATGCTAGAAGCCTGGAAGAAAAAAATGTGTATCATTGAAATTGGATTGGCATTGGCCATTAATTAGGCATTAAATATAATATAGGAGTAGATGGATGTATAGATGAATGAATGGATGGATGCATAAAAACTTCTGCTAGTGAATAATCAAATATTTTGTGTGGAAGATAGTGAAGGACAATCCTAGGACGAGAAATCTACCTGCAAGGTCATTGTTTCAGTGGTTGCTAATACACAGTGACTTTATTAAAGAATTTAGATGGTCAGAGAGAAAGAATAGCTCTCATGGTCTGAGAGCTCCTCCTACATACCTAGTAATTTACCAACTTTCAAACCATCTTACCAGCTTGCTATACAGGAGATTTATAAGGCAGATGTACAAACTGAGTAAGGATCCAGTGTGGAAAGTATAGTAGCATTCGACACCATAACTGGATCCTGGGTTTAGCACATCTTCTCTATGGTCTTGATGATTCTCCAGAATTGTTCAACACTGGCTTTATTTTCAGTAAGTCTAATAAAATCAAAGGGGTGCGTGTGTGTGTGTGTGCGTGTGTAGAAAGACAGAGTTTTATTTTAGTCTTTAAAACGTAAGTTAGGTTCAATATTTTGAATGCATAAAAAATTAAAAGAGGGTGCTTATTAAAAGATTCTTCAGATCTACCTCTGTTTCAAAATGTATGAATTAGAACTCAAGGACTGAGTTTTAAAGAATGGCTTAAGGGATTCTCTTACAGTTGGAAGTACGAACCACTGTTAGAAACAATAATTGTGGGGAGCCTGGGTGGCTCAGTTGATTAAGCATCTGCCTTCAGCTCAGGTCATGATCTCAGGGTCCTGGGATCGAGCCCGCATCGAGCCCCGCATTGGGCTCTCTGCTCAGCAGGGAGTATGCTTCTCCCTCTCACTCTCCCCCTGTACTCTCCCTCTCTCTCTCTCAAATAAATAAATAAAATCTTAAAAAAAAAAGAAAAGAAACAGTAATGGTTAGGCTGTATGGAAGTAGCTGTGAAGTAGCTCTGAAGTTCCCAATATAAAATTTTAAATCAACTCTTTGACCCCAAACAGACAGATGCACTCAAAAATACTAGTGAATTTGGGGACTCCTGGGTGGCTCAGTCAGTTAAGTGTTTGCCTTCAGCTCAGGTCATGATCCCAGAGTCCTGGGATCGAGCCCATGTCCGGGTCTCTGCTCAGTGGGAAGTTTGCTTCTCCCTCTCCCTCGGCCTCTCTCCAACCCCCACGCCGCTCCTGTGCTCTCTTAAATAAATAAATAAAATCTTAAAAAAAAAAAAAATACTGGTGAATTTGTTAATAGATTGAGTTCTAGATTTCTGGATAAAACATTGATGCTTTCTTTATTTAAATGCCAAGAGGTGAACATGCTGGTAAGAGCAGCTCTTGTTTTTTAACCCAAGAGGATAAGCTGGCCTTGGGACTTTAGAGGAATGTACTAAAAAGACATTTGACCTATAATCTCTATTGCTGTAGCTTGTATTTCTGGCTTTCAAATCTAAAGATGGGAGTAAATTAGAACTGACACTCACCTTTTATGATATGGTTTTAACCACTTTTAAAACCATCCTTTTTCTTCCCTGACTAAATTCATGATTCTTAAAAAGCCATGGTATCCGAATTCTTGCCATATGTTGTTTTCTGTTGTTTGCACCTTTATATATTTGCTACTACTACAGTCCTTACCTGATCTACTCTCTACTCATTACACTGTCAATGGGCTAGATGAAAATATATGCATTCACACACACACACACACACACACACACACACACACAATTATGTATCCCTAGAAGAGAGAATGGTACTTGACACCGATTGAACCCAGTAAATAGGTAAAAGATGAATGAATGCATGAATAAATGAATCCAATGTTGAATGTGATGTTCACCAAAAGATCTAATCAGCACAGAATACAAGGGAATATTTCCTATAGTTAGGAAATGGTGTTTTCTATTAAGGTAGGATAAGAGTGATAGTTTCTTTTGAGGGCTGTCACACTAGGTTAGATCACACTAAAGTGTGCTTGACTGATATCATTATTTTAATTTCACATTATTTTTTGAATCTATGTTCCCATTTTAATGAAGAAATTTAGATTTTGAAAAACAAAGCAGCTTTAAAAAAAAAAAAACTACTGTGAAAATACCATGGGAATTTTGATAGGGATTGCATTGAATCTGTAAATTGCAGTGAGTAGTATAGAAATTTTAATAATATTAATTTTTCTAATCCATGAGCACCTAATATCTTTCCATTTATTTGTGTCTTCTTTAATTTCTTTCATCAATGTCTTAATGGTTTTCGGTGTACGAATCTTTCATCTCCTTGATTAAATTTATTCCTGGTATTTTATGCTTTTTGATGCAATTGTTAATGACATTATTTTCTTATTTTCTTTTTCAGGTAGTAGTTTGTTATTAGTATATAGAAATACAACTGGTTTCTTGGTATATTGGTTTTGTATTCTCAACTTGCTAAATTTATTTGTTCATTAGTTCTAACAGCTTTTTTGGTGGAGTCTAAAAATATAATATAAAATAAAATATAATATGATGTAGTAACATCCTACAAAGTTTTTGTTTTTCAGTGACTAGAAAAAAAAGCTGTGCTTTTGACAAAGAACACATTGCATCATGCCCTACTGCACTACACAACACTTCCTATGTTTTACTTTGTGAATTAATCCTAATATTAATAAACATTAAATACATATGGACTTTCTATGTTCTTAAGTTCTTATGAATTGCTGAGAAGTATTGCACATGCTGCTTCTTATTTATTAAGGGATAGATTTTATAGGCAGTACAAAAATCAAAACAAAAAGTAAGCACAAACACATACATACACACAATTTAGAAAAAGTTGGTTCTCAGGCGCCGGGGTGGCTCAGTTGGTTAAGCGACTGCCTTCGGCTCAGGTCATGATCCTGGAGTCCCTGGATCGAGTCCCGCATCGGGCTCCCTGCTCGGCAGGGGGTCTGCTTCTCCCTCTGACCCTAACCCCTCTCATGCTCTCTGTCTCTCATTCTCTCTCTCTCAAATAAATAAATAAAATCTTTAAAAAAAAAAAAAAAAGTTGGTTCTCAGTAAACGTTTATTAAATAAATGAATAAATAAACTTATGTCAACCACTAAAACTAAATATTAATTAGTCATGGTAAAATGAAATAGAATATATCACCCATAAATTGAGACTAATCTATGCATAATTTATAAGCCATAAAGTTAAATGGAAGCTTGGCAATATTTTTGTTTTTTATTTTCCCTGTTGATCAGGGTACATGACCAATCTTTCCAGGAACCATATTTTGTCTACTTGGTGCTAAGATAATAAAATTTATAGAAATTGTAAGTAAATATCCTGGGGTATTATATCTTCTGTATTCTGTGTGGTGTTATAGCTGCAGCATACCTTTAATTATTTTATTGTTCAGTTATGTATAATTTTACAAGTAAAGAAATGTATTACAGTAATAAATTCCATATAAAGATAAATAAAAATTTTAAATCAATTAAATAAATATAAGTACATAAATATTAATATCAGTCTATACTAACATAATGTTAAAAATAATAGAATTAGGGGTGTCCGGGTGGCTCAGTTGTTAAGCATCTGCCTTTGGCTCAGGTCAAGATCCCAGGGTCCTGGGATCGAGCCCTGCGTCAGGCTCCCTGCTCAGCGGAGAGCCTGCTTCTCCCTCTCCCTCTGCCTGCCTCTCTGCCTACTTGTGCTCTCTATCTCTCTGTCAAATAAATAAATAAAATCTTTAAAAAAAATAATAGAATTAAACACAAATATAAAATTATTAAAAGATTAATTTTTAGATAAGAAAGTGAAAAGTACTTTTTTTTTTAGTCAAGTGTGATGCAATGCTAGAAAACTGGTGGTGGAAGCTGTTGCAATGTAGGGGTAAATATTCCTGAATCCCTCAATAAAAGGAAGATGTCAGAGCAACATGAATAGCAAAATCAAAAACTCAAGGACAATATCTACAACAAAAGTATATGAAAAGCTCTCCCTATGGATATTAAAATATGGGGATCCAACCAGAATGGAGCAAGACCGGCATGGTATCAACATTTGTGTGGAGGGGAGAGAAGATGCAAGAGTGCTAGACAAACCTGGTAAGAGAGGAACCTCAGATTAGCCAATATGGACTCTCAGGAAAGTGCAGCAGGCAAACTTATATAGCTAATAGTGGGTTACCTCCAATTACACATGAGTGCAAAGGTCCATGGTAACATTTGAATGTGCTGAAAAGTCTAGGTACTCTGAACTGTCAAAACAAATCAGCAGCAGCTAATTTCCAGAACACATCCCATATTCCACTATGAAGAAATTGCTGGGGATAGAACCAAATATGATCCATGAATTTACAAAAAGCGGTGAAAAAAGAGCCATGGGGAGGGTGGGGAACATGAAGAGAGCTAGGAGGTCTGAGAAAGGAAGGGGCCACAAATTCTGAAATCTTATAAAAATAGCCAAAGGAGAAATTCTAATGCCCTGACTCCCTAAAGGGTTTTGAAACTCATTTTTTCTTCCAAAAAACCAGAAAAACTAAAATCACATCAAAATGAGTAATAGAAAAGGACTGTTATAAGATCAAATACAAATAACTTTTTTAGCTCATTTTTTAATGAACATGTTTTCCAGCATAAAAAATAAAATAAAGAATGAGAACTAGAATAATATCTCAGAAAATGAAACTATGCTGGAAAACACACCCATAAACAGAAACAAAGCATGGATTAGTATTTCAAAATGAGCTAAAAGAAAGTTAAAAAAAGAAAAAAAATCTAGAAAATCTACAAATAACATCTAAGAATGTAGGGAAAATTAGAAACACAAGAAAAATTCTTCATTTTACACATAAAGATTAAAAAAAGGTTTCATGATTTTATTATCACACTCTTAGGTTTCAAATTTAAAATAAAGGTAATACTGATATCCTGTTAGCACAAGGAATCCATATATTTTCTTTTCATTATTAAAAACATTTTATTATTAAAATAAAAATTATTAAAATAAAAATTATTTAAAAAAATAAAATAAAAGTAAAAATTATTAAAATAAAATCTATCATAAAATAGCTGAAACAATTTTACAGTGAACATCCTTATACTCTCCATATAAATTCTACAAGTAGAATTGTGCTGATTACCTTATTACACATCTATCATCTGTCTATCTATTTATCGATCTATCTCATCTATCCCTCTATCAATCCATCAGTCCAACTTATTTTCAGAGTAAGTTGTAGATATCTGTTCATTTCTGCCCAAATGCTTCAGCATGCATATCAATACCAAGAATTCAATACATGGTTATAGTTCTTCTCCTTCTTTTTTTTTTCTTTGATGTAAAATTTACATACAATGAAATGTACAAGTCTTAAGAGCACCTATTCAGTGAAGATTGACAAATGCATACACTTTTGTAGCTCAACTTTTATCAAGATATAGAACATTATCAGCACCCCTGAAAGGTCCCTCATGCCTCTTTAATCAATCTCTATTCCTCAAACCTCAGAAGCCACAGCTAGCAATTATATTTTTCTTTACCACAGATTAACTTTGCCAATTCTAAGTATCATGTACTATCTGTTCTTTAGAGCAAGTCTTTTATAACTCAGTGTTATGTTCTCCAGATTTATCCATGTTGTTGTGTGCATGACAGTGTTCCTTTTTATGATTATTTTAAGAATATGTCATAGTTTGTGCAAGCATTCTAAACAAAATTGATAGACATCTAGATTGTTTCTAGATTTTGACTATTAAAATAAAGTAACTATGATTATTATACAAGCCTTGGTGTGTATGTATACACACACACATAATAATAATAATAATAATAATAATAATAATAATAATAATAAAATTTGCTTCTTTTGGGTAACAATATAATGGTGAAATTGGCGGGTCATAGGGTTGGTATATGTTAACTGTATAATGAAATAGCACAACTCCCCCCCAATTTTCTGTGTCATTCTACATTTGCATCATAATTTATTATAGAGTTCCAGTTGTTCTACATCCTTCAACATGTGTTTTAAGGAAAAAAAAAAAAAAAACCTCAAAATTGTTAAATTCTGACATCAAAGGTGGAATGAAGAAGTAGCTCACTGAGGCAATTATTTTATAGCCCCAGTGTCCGTTCTCGGTTTTATTACTTCTTGAGCTTTACAGGCAAACAAATGTTTTTACCACTAAATGATGAGGAAGAAATAGCTAATTTGGTGGGGGGAAAAAAAAAAAAACAACAGAAAACAAAATGCCATTTTTAATCAAAATCCTTGCTGAAAGTAATGACAGCACTACACGTTTACCCCTTCCCCCCTCGACTTCGAGCCCTTCTATCAAACTGTATCATTAAAACTTCAGGAATGACATTAGTCTTACCATGTACATTATAATAGGCAATTTTATCCTTAGTTGTGTGTAGCTATAATATTTCGTGGAATTTGTGCGTCCAGTTTATAAATGGAAGAAATCTGCTAAAATGCCTTCCTGAAATAAGCTGCTCCTGTCAACTCTGACAGCTTGCATTGTTAATTGTTGCTGCCACTTTCCCTGCAGTATAAATGTTCACCTCCGTGGAACATTAAATGGACCATTAGTAAAATTCCTGAGAATCTGAGTTATAGTAAATGTGTCATATTCATTTTGTCATGAATTGTAGTAGGATTAAACTGTCACAAAGATTATTTTTAACTAAGTAAAATCTATACTAGGCAGAATAAGAATAGCTTATTTTCTAAGTGGACTACCATGGAATACAAGAGCAAATATGCAATGAAACTTCCCAAAGGAGCCAGTAACTTTTCAAATTATGTAGTCACACATAGGTGGTTAGCAGCACTCACTATAGGGTGGCATCATGCAGGTAAATTAAGCTGTGAAAAGTCCCCCACTGAGGGTCAAATACGTTATTCATCTCCAAAACCCAGATGAACTGACATGATATATATAAAATAAAACAAGATAGAGTGCCAAAAGCTCGATACAAGCAATCCATGACTGAGGAAAATGACTTTATATTGTAAATTGTCATTAAACAAAACTCACTGTCAGTCACTTACGTATTCTGGATTTAATATTAAATGTTACAAATAAATTACTGTAAACTCTTGAAAGTTACAAAAGTGATTCAAACATACTTCAAACAATAGGTCTTAAAAAGAGGTGTCAAATTTCTGGATAAAGCATCTATAATTTTTGATAAAATTACCTGGAGAATTCATTGTAACTAATAGATCTATTCAGAAATCTTCAAATGATGAAATTAATTGCCAATATAATATTTCACATTGTTTACAATATATGTAAACAAATAACTTTTCATACATATATATTTGGAAAAGTAAATAAAAAAGCTTTTACTTCCTTAGTCACTTGAAAAGATTCTCAAATTCATTCATAATTAAAAAAATATAATTAAAATTATGAAAAACCTAGATTTTACTTATTTGGGAAGAAAAGTATAAAGGCGTTAAGAACACAGGATTGGTGACCATATGAAAAAATAGACCTTATCATGAATTCCAGGTAGCAATAAAAAGTACTAAAAATCTTTGGAGAAAAATGTGGCCATATCTACTGAAAAAAATATTGATTTGTACTGTCTAAAATTGTATTTTACCTATAAACTTGCAAATATTAAAAAAATATTAAAAATATTATTTATCATAGCATTATCTGATAAAATAGTTTAAAATGTACAATAAGACTAGTTATGTATATTAACTTGCTCCCATAAAAGTTACATGTAAGACAAGTTAGGTATATTAAATTGCTTCCAGTTAGTGTTATAATGATCTATGAGTAAAATGGAGTTCTATCATATCTGCCTGTCAATGAATCATAACAAATTTCAAAAAAAATAGCCGTCAAGTAAAGCAAGAGGGAAACAGGGAATATAGTATTTAGCACACTACCAGTTACATATCCATGCAAATGCTATCCTTACACAACTGCACAGATGATCTCTGGGAAATTCAGAAGGAAATATTAGACCCCTGTTAGAATGATTATCTCTGGAGTGGAAAATTGTGTTCCTAATGGACAGTAATATTTTCTTTCTTTAGTTTTCCTTTCTTCCCTTCACTGTGTGTGTAATTGCTTGTGTTTAATGAGGGAGGAGTATTAGTTATTCCAAAAGTAATTAGATATAAGTTCTTTAACAACTTAAAAAAAAGTAATCAGAAAAATTATAACTATAGATTTTTTCATATTATATGTGTCTTTTTGTGAAATGACATACTAAATATAAATTTCTTGCTTTAAATATAATAGACTGCTTTGATACATTTGTATACAGTGTTAATTCCTAAAAAAGGCATATAATTAATTTAAATATGTCTGTAAAAATGACATCTTTGTTAAATTAAATCTGCATTTTTAAACACATGGAAAACAATTACAGACACTAAATAAAAATAATTACATCAAAAGTTTATAGAGCTCTAAATTAACTTTTTAACTTGGTAGTATATAAAATGCAATATTTTAAATACAATAACCACTTATTTAACATCTGATATATATTCTAATTTTCAAATGACTTATTGTCTAAATAACAGAGTAAAAAGATCATCTAATTACTGATTACTGTGAAAACATGGCTTTAATTACAAATAAAATTGAATTGTATAGGCATAAGGATCAATAAATCCATATTATTTAATAAAAGACAAAATACAATGGCAAGTCATTCCAGCTGACATATCTTAAATGTTCACGGTGGAATAACTTAATCACATGAATGTCAATAGTCACTCTTCTCTGCCCCACAAAAAAAACTTATGAATTAGTTGCTTGAAAAGAAAATTTCACAATATAAGAATCAAAGATATATATAAGAAAATAAAATAGTAGATTCGATAAACATAGACTAGTTCTTTTTGAAACATGAAATGAAACTGACAAATCTATAGAAAGATTATTTACTAAGGAAATAAATACATTAATAAGAAAATGTGTTATAAATATGAATAGGTTAAACATATCACAACATTATGAAATACAGTCCATGTATTAAGTGCTCTAATAAATTTGAAATTTCTGGGGGAAATATACAGAATTACAATACACAGATATGAATATGACATATGAATTATATGCATAAATGAACATTTATCAGAGCAGTTATGTATATTAACTTGCTCCCATAAATTGCTATAACCCAATTACCCAATTATAGGGATAAATTAAGTACAGTTTGATACATACATAAATGAGAATAATTAAAAAATAACAAAAGTAATGCTATAGAATAATTGAAATCTTTTGAACAAATTTTAGTGCATATGATGGAAAAATTACAATATTAGTAGTAGTGCCATTTGATTAAGACGTAGATACATGTAAATACACATACTGCATTTTACAACCTGGATAAATGTATACCATAATAATAGCAATTATAAGGCTATGATGTTGGAAATAAATATTTTACAGAATATTTATTTTGTTATAAAAATGTTTGATAGTATATGTGTTACACTTAAATGGTGGAAAAAATAATAAAACAAAATAGATATATGTTTTTCTGCCCAGGTAAACTATAATTCTAAATCTAGTCCTTTCACAAAACATCTACCTGGCTCTTAATTGAACTGAAAGTTATTTGTTCTCGCAAATGACATACTTCATGTGAAAATATTTATCCTCTCCGAATCAAGTGATCATTGTTTTCCTAACAATTTACTAATAATGTTAAAGTTGATTTTGTAACGCACATAGTCACTTATTTTATCCTAGAAAGTCAGATTTCTTAAATTAAGTCACATTCTGTACAGAATATTTTGATCACTTCAAATCTGAATATATTTCAAATGAGTAGCTACTTGAACAATTGAATTTGTCCAAACAAAAATAAAGCAATAAATTTCAATAAAGCTAATTAATTTATTCTGTGACTAATATAAAACTACAGGTGAACAATAATTTGTGCTATTTTATCTTCCTTTATGTTATCATTATTTAGTTTTCTGTTCATATACTATATGATACATTGATATGTTTATTTAGCAAATACATATTTTCAGTGTGTAAAATAAGTTAGAAATGAGGATGTGTACTGGAAACAAAAATACAAACTAAGCACAATTCCTATACTCAATAAGAGATAAGAATATATTATTTTGGGGAAAAAAAGCCATTATATCTAGCTTGCCAAAACCTTCATAAGGGAGTAGTTTAGAAGGATAAAGAAAAATTGGAAAAAAAAAGAAATGTTTTTTACATTTCAAAGGGAATGACAAGTGTATAGCCAAACCCGTACAACAGTATTGAAAAGTACATATGAAAAAGGGTGATTTCTAGGAAATAAAGTTGAAGAGGTTGTCAGGGGTCATGTCACTGATAAATTCTCCTACAGGCAAACATAGCTAAATATACATTAAATATGTGCAGTTACTAAAGTGAATTTGGGCAGGAAAATAAAAATTATATTTCCACCAAAAGGAGAAGTCTGGAACGTGGAGGATTACAGGGTAAGGTTACACATTTGTCCTAGTGCCGTATGCTCAAATACTAAACAGAAGTAAAGATATCAATAATAATGTCATTGTGTTTCTGAGATCAAAGAAAGCTACAACAAGGGTGCCAAAATTTAAGGAAGTGGCTCAATGGGTTTCAAGAAAAGTTTAAGTTCTATAGGCTATGATCCGAAATTTAATAGCCATCTGAACATAGCAGTAATGGCATTTGACCCGCATATGGTGAGAGGTTTAATATAAGATTCCTTCCTCCTTAAAGCTGAGCCTCTGTGCAAAAGAAGATCAAAATAAACACCATCCATGAGTCCAGGGGAGTGCCTTGCCTTTAGCCCAGGTAAAAACAAAAACCTGTACATGTATACACTGAACCCAAATTAAACTAGTCCCTTATCGTTATTATCAAACCTGCACCCCTTTCATAAAACCAAGTCTGAAGGAGATAGAATGTAAGGAAAAGAAGACTAGAAAAAAAATCTGCATAGTGGCTTAGATATCAAAAAATAAAATATGCCTGTTTATTTCATGGTGTAAGGGATGGGTAAGCGATTGTTAATAGGGTAAGATTCATGATTTAAAATAAAATAATATTGGTGGGACTGCTAAAATGGTGGAATGAAGACCTCCATAACCCATTCCTCCATGAAGCAAGGAAAACCATGTCAAAAATGATCAAAATCAACATTTTCAGAACTCTGAAAATTAAACAAAAGCTTTTAAAAAAAATCTAAGAACTGTTTATTCAAGAACACTTGCTAAATCTCAGTAGGAACACAAGGTTTGTAGTGTTATAAATCAGTCTCCTCCCAGCACCCACCCACCACTTTGCAAATACTGTGGATGTGAAAACAGCAGCCTTGAAACTACCAAAGGAAACAGATAATGTATGGAGTTACTAAAAGTTCCTATTTCCAGAGCACGGCCACTTCTTAACCTGCCTTGCAACTCCATTCCCTGGGCATTGTTATTTGTCTTGACTAGAGAGAGCTTCATTTGAGAAATGCCTTACCCCTACAGCAGTTATTGGGAACAATCAGTGGTTTGTTTAACACTGCAGATGACTGAGATTATGATACCTGGTGGTATAATCAAGGGCATGGACAAAACTTAAAAGGAAGAGCTGGGAAATGAGATGTTCTCAGAGAGAGCTTTGAAAAGCTATAATATTTTCCTGGGAATCTGGAAAGTCACACTCAGGTGCAGGGCTGTATGCATGCCCAGGAAAGACCTACGAAGGACCCAATCTTCACTTTGGTCAATCTTAAAGCCTTTCACAAGCAAAATATGAAAGCCAGTAAGAAAAAAGGATATCATCATATACAAGAAACCATGGAGGCCAAAAGGCAATAAGGACACCATATTCAAAGTGGTGGAGGGAAAAAGACTATCAACAAAGAAATCTTTATCCAGACAGCATACTTTGAAAATGAAGGAGAAATTAAGAGACCTCAAGATAAACAACACAAAGAGAGAGACAGAGAGACAGAGAGAGACAGAGACATGTGGTTGGCAGATCTACTCTTCGAGAACTACTGAAAGAATAATTCAACTGAAATCAGCACCATGAAATAAAGAACACTTACAGAGTTAACTATAGAAGTAAGTATAAAGGACACCCTAAAAGTATTTTTTTAAAGATTTTATTTATTTATTTGAGAGAGAGAATGAGATAGAGAGAGAGCATGAGAGGGGGGAAGGTCAGAGGGAGAAGCAGACTCCCTGCTGAGCAGGGAGCCCGATGCAGGACTCGATCCCGGGATTGCAGGATCATGACCTGAGCCGAAGGCAGTCGCTTAACCAACTGAGCCACCCAGGCACCCCACCCTAAAAGTATTTTTATAACTATTTTCTTTTTCCTTAATATTATAACACTTTATAAACTAATAATTATAAAACCATGTTGATGGGATAATGACGTATAAAGATGTTATTATTTTAATAAAATAACTCAAATTAGGGTTGAAGAAATAGTTTGCAAAAGAGCATTTTTCCTGTATGCTTTTGAATTAAATTAATATTAATCTGATCTCTATTCTTTTAAATTATGATGTAATACCCTTAGCAGCCCCCTTTCACACACACAAATCTCAAAAATGTTATTAAAAAAAAAAAAGAAAAAATAGCAATAGAATTAGAAAGGCACACTGAAAATATCTATTTGAACATGAAAGAAGGCAATAAGAGAGAAAAAAGTGAGCAAATACATAAGACAAATAGCAAATAGAAATCAAATAGCAAAATGGTAGACATAAATCTTATCAAATCAGTAATTATAATAAATGCAAATAGGTTAAATGCTCTAAAAAGCAGAGATAGTTGGATGGATACAAAAACATGATCCAACCATTGTTGTCTACAAGACACATACTTAAAAATCAAAGATAGAAATGGGTTGAAAGTAAAAAGATGGGAAGATACGTATTATGCAAACTGTAACCAATAGCAAGCTAAATGACTACATTACTATCAGACAAAATTGACTTTCAGACAAAAAAAAATTTTTACTAGAGATGAAGAAGGATACTTTATAATGATAAAATAGTATAATTCACTCTAAAGATATGGTAATTATAATCATACATGCTCATAACAATATTATCCCAAATTACATGAAAAAATAACTGAAAATAATTTAAGGTAGAAATAAACAACTCAACAATAATAGTTGGGGACTTCCATACTCTATTTTTAATAGGAGTATTTAATAGGAGATCACCAAGGAAATAGAATCCTTGAACATTATAAAACAGCTAGACCTAATAATAGACATCTACAGAACACTAAAGTCAACAATAGCAGAATATGCATTCTTCTCAAGCACACATAGAAAATAATCCATGAAAGATCATATACTAGGCCATAAAGCAAGCCTGGATAAATTTTAAAGGATTGACATCATACAAAAATATGTTCTGAAACCAGAATAGAACTGAATTAGAAATCAATAACCAAATAAAATATGGGAAATTCACAAAGAAGTAAATACCAAACAATACACATCTCTATAACCAATGGATCAAGAGGATATCCATATGAGGAATTATAAAATACTTTGAGATATATGAAAGAAAACACAACACACCAAAACTTACGGGATATAGTTAAAGCAGTGCTTAGAGGGAAATTTATAGATGTCAAAGCCTATAGCTCAAAAGAAAAAAGATTTCAAATCAATTTACCTTTTTTCCCTAATGACCTAGGAGATAGGAACAAATTAAAACCAAAACCAGGAGAAAACTGGAAGAAATATTAGAGCAAAAATTGATGTAATAGAAAACAGAAAAACCATAGAGAAAATCAACCAAAAGTTGGTTTTTTGTAGAGAGTTATGTAAATAATTAATCCTTAGCTAGAGTAACTAAAGAAAAAAAATCAAAACCAAAACAAACAAACAACCAAAGGAAAAAAAAAAAAAAACAACCATAAAACCAAACAGAGCAAACAAACAAAAGCTCAGAGATGTTAGCATTCACTAATATCAGGATGAAAGAAGAGACATCAATACCTGCCATGAAGAAATACAAAGGTATATTAGAGAATCCTATAAACAACTGAACGCCAACAAATTAGATATCTAAGATACTAGAGTGAAATGGATAAATTCCTAGAAAGAAACATTATACCAAAACTGACTGATAAAGAAATAGAAAATCTGAATGAATCTTTTGTAACTGAAAATGTTGAATTAGTAATTTTAAAACTTCCCACCAAATCAAACAAAAAAGAAACAAAACAAAAAAAGAAAACACAGTCTCAGATGTCTTCACTGGCAAATTCTACCAAAAAAATTTAGGTCAGAATTAATAACAATCCTTCAAAACTCTTCCAAAAAAATAGAAGAGGAACAAATACTTCCCAAGTGATTCTTTTTTTTTTTTTTTTAAATATTTTATTTATTTATTTGAGACAGAGAGAATGAGAGAGACAGAGCACATGAGAGGGGGGAGGGTCAGAGGGAGAAGCAGGCTCCCCGCCGAGCAGGGAGCCCGATGCGGGACTCGATCCAGGGACTCCAGGATCATGACCTGAGCCGAAGGCAGTCGCCTAACCAACTGAGCCACCCAGGCGCCCTTCCCAAGTGATTCTAAGAGGCCAGAATGAGCCGGACACTAAAACTAGACACAGGTACCCAAAAAGATAGAAAATTAATGACCTACCCATCTTAAAAAATAGACAAAAAGTCCAAAAAAGTACTAGCAGGGAAATCCAGCAACTTATAAAATAATAAAAAGACTAACCCAATTTTAAAATAAGAAAAGGATTTGAAGAGGTATTTCTCTAAAGAAGAAATACAAATGTCTAATAAGCCCAAGAAAATATGTTCATATTCATTAATATACTGAGATATCACTTCACACACATTAAAATGGCTAAAGTAAAAAGACTGATGATAACAAGTGTTGATGAGAATGGAAAGAAATTGAAATCCTCCTGCATGGCAGGTGGGAATGTGAAATGGTGCAGCCAATTTTTTTTTAAGATTTATTCATTTGGGGGTGGTGTATGCAAGTGGGGGGAGGGGCAGAGGGAGAGACTCTTCAAACAGACTCCCCACTGAGTGTGGATCCCCAAGCTGGCTTCATCCATGACCCATGAGATCATGACCTCAGCAGAAATCAAGAACCAGTCGCTCAAGTTACTGAGCCACCCAGGCGCCCCAGATGCAGCCACTTTCGAAAACAATTTGGCAGTTCCTCACAATATTAAACACAATTACCATATGACCCAGCAATTATTCTGCTATGTATACACCCAGAGAACCATAAACACTCATACAAAAATTTGTACAGAAAAGTTCATAGCAGTGTTATCCATAATAGCCAAAAAGTGGAAATAATCCAAATGTCCATCAACGGATGGATAGATCATTATATATAGTGTATCTGTTAAACAGAATATTATTCAGCAATATAAAGGAATTGAGATTGATACATTTTTCAATGTGGATGAATCTTGAAAGCATTAAGCTATTTAAAATGTCAGTCACCAAAGAAATTTATTATGTGGCATCATTTGTATGAAATGTCCAGCATAAGCCAATCTGTAGAGACAGACAGTAGATTAGTGGTTTCTGGGGGCTGGAGAAAAAGGTGAATGAGAGGGATGGTTAAGGGAATAAAATTTTTCTTTGGAGAGATGAAAATGTTCTAAGGGGAGATCATGGCAGTGGTTGCACAAATCCATGCTTTTACTGAAAATATTGCATTGTACATTTTACATGGATGAATTTTATAGTTTGTGATTTCTATCTCAATAAATTTGATTTAAAATTTGTCAATATGGGGTGCCCAGCCAGCTCAGCCAGTAGAGCATACAACTCTTGATCTTGGGAGCTTGAGCTTGAGCCCCACATTGGGTGTGGAGCCTACTTTAAAAAATAAATTAATTAAAAAAATAAAATTCGCCAATGAAATTATGAATACAACAGAATTATCTCCATCTACCTTACCTCAAAAATAAGGATGAAAGGAAATCTTAGATGTAGAAGATTTAAGGTATAAGCTGCTCTTTAATGTATGCACTAACATCAAAACCACATGAGTAAAAAATTTGACTATTATAGAAATTTACTTTTAAAAAGCTAATTTCATACATATTCACAATCCATAAACTTAAACATTAAATACAGAACAAAATTATTTATAGAATAAAAGGAAATAGACATCAAGATAAATAAAACTAACTCAGAAGTCAAAAAGTTTGTCTTTTCTGAATGGGAAACTGGTATTTGCCAAAGGAAATGTAAAATAATAAAGCCCAAAAGGAATACAATTAAATGAGAATATTTCTAACAAGAAGGAATACTATGATTAAAATGGCTAAAATGGCTACATCATTAAAAATGAGTACACAGAAAGCTAAATAAGCATTAAAATAAAAATTATACTAACTTACTGAATATAAACACATATGCTAAAATAAGATTAAGCTGTAGAATAATATTTACATAATGAGTCATAGTTAATCATATATAATGAATCACTTGGGAATAGTGTCTATATAGCTATCATAATGTAAAGTCTAAATATCGATCCCACAAAATTTATAATGCAATTTTATTGGCACGAGAGGGCAGAGCTGTAAGCATATGTTCAGGGTTGATGTGAGAAGGATATTTAAAACTTTATCCCCTAATTGCAAATAATAAGAAATTGCCTAAAACCAAAAGGTAAAGAAATGGCAATATAAACACAGTATTTAGAGACCTGAAGGTCAAAACCAAATTTAACAGCTAAAATAATCAAAAGTGCTTGCAGAAAACATGGCTGAAAGAAGCATTTGTCTTTAACAATTTTGCAAGCAAGAATAATTTTGATAAAAATGAAGAGATCAGTAAATAAAACTACCAGATTCGGTATCTGTCAAATTTAATGGTGAGAAAACAGCTATAATTTTGTATTCTCCTGAATGTTTAAAATATATCGTACTTTTAAAAAGATACTTTTATAATATTTTATAAAGTGAGCAAATCTCCTTATTGTGTCCACTCCTTTTTATGTGTAATTAGAAATACATTAACAGATGGGCTTCCTTATAAAATAGAGGAAAGCATTACCTTTCCTTTTTTCAAATGTGTAATTTCAAAGGCCTTTTAGAAGTAATATTTGAATTTCATTCCTAATCTACTAACTTGTTTTTGTTTCCTTGGAGTGTATAAGATAACCTTTTCCAACCTGTGATGTCATGTATGAATAATAGTTAAAACCCAAGCTTTTTTCTGTTAATTACTACATATATATTCAACAAATAGAAGAAAAGAGTGGTTAACACTATTTTGAATCTGGGATCGAACAATATTTTTTTTGCATTTTGAGTGAATTTTTATTTTATGATGAACTCAATTTATTTTCTTTCACAATCCCATTAGCAGAAATGTAATCATCAAGTTTGTTAGTTCTTTTTCCATATATCTTTAGTAATTATGACTCTGAATATAAATTACATAAAGATATGATTCTCCTCAGTAGCTTCGAAATAATTATAAGCAAATGTCTAAATCTACCTGTGCTGCGTTTTGATGTCTATACCAGTTGGTGGCCTAGAACCCAGTTTGATGCCACAAAGATTATTTTTGTTGAGGACTTTTTAATTTTTGCCAAAGTCTGTCAAGGCAGATTGAAAAAGCGTCCTATTGTTTTTTTCTTAAATTTGATTGCTACAATTAAGTTACAATAAAGCTTTCATGGTGTGCTTACTGCATGCATGTATGGGGGTACACTGAAAACAGTTCATTTATAGATTGCCTATTTTGCAAAGTCAGTTGGAAATATTTTATTAAACTTCTTTGCCTAATTCTCTCATCAATAAAAAAGGAAAAGATGCATCATCTGTCTTTTCTTTTTAAAGGGAAAAAAGAAAAACTGATCGTAAAACAAAGCAAAATGTAGAGCAGGCTATACCAATAATAAACCAAGCTGTTTAATCTCAATCTCAATATTCATTAATGTCTTATATTGCCTACCTACAATCTAATTATTTGAGTATTTCATATGTGACCTCTCTTTTTCTTCTTGATGATCAGTGAATATACTTCCTTCTTGTAATGAAGACAATAGAATTTCTATAAGTGAATGTATCGCTGGCTAAAAAAATAAAATAAAAAGGATAATTGATTTTAGAAAGCTTTAACTGAAGCCTACTGCATGAGGACACGGCCCCCACCATTTCTGCTTCTCCTATGGCTCTGTTCCATTGATTATAATGTCCTTGGCGATAGAGGTCACGTTAATTTTATCACATCCAAGGATTTTAGGTGAAATATGTGGCTCATGTGCAGGCTGCATGCTCGTTTGTCACATTATTATTTGCTGTCACTTTTGAAGGTAGGTGTCTTTTTGAAGAATGTGCCACAGCTAGAGGGTCATGTTATTTGCATAAAGCTCTGAAAGCTGTCTTTCCAGAGAGAATGACTAAGATGTTGCTTCATTTTCTGTTTACAGAAAGCATATAGGGGACAGCTGTCAGGGGCCGGTGCTGACTGTCTTGTACATGGATAGTTCTTAGAAAAAATTGCTTAACAACATATTAATGAATTGTAACTAAAAATTCCATTTACTGGTCTGCATGTTAATTTTACAACTCAGAATAAAGTAGTTCTGGTCTGCTGTCAGCAGATATTTTTGCTTTATAATGTCAAAAGGTGCCTATAAATTGAAGTGATTTCTAGAAGCTTCTATTGCTTTTGGTTGATAACCAAATAATTTCCTTCCTTTACAAAATTAGAGGAGGAAGGATAGAGCTGTATTTTTTAAAGCTATTACAATGATTTTGCTAAAGATCTTAGGAGGGTTTTCAAAATAATGCAAGGGTAAATGTTATCATTGCAGTGAAATACTATATTATTATGCGTATAGTATAGGAACTTTATTTTATTTATTTATTTTTTTTTAATAGGAACTTTAAAAAAATAAGATGACATTTTGAAAGTTTGAATAATCTGGTGGGTGGATAAATATATTTTTTCTTGAAGCAATGTATAAGATTAACAATTTTTTAAAAAATCTAAAATTTTTTAAATGATATAACAATGAAATTACTCTAAACTATGATGACAAATCAAAAATCTATTTCTCTTCTATGTAATGAGATTTTTTTAAGTATAATTGAGAAAAGTATATAATTTGACATATAATTACATGCATGTCCATATGCTCAGATTCTTTTGATTAAAAACAAGACAGAAATATATTCAATCAAAATATGGAATATAAACAATGTATTTCTTCAAACATGTTACTCGGTTTATTATTTACTTTGTTGGATTTAAGATAACTATAAATTATTTTCTGTAATGTGCATCGAGATGGGTCTTTTACCTCCCCTTGAATCTGGACAGGCACTGGGGCGGCTTTTACTGATACAATGTGGCAGAAGTATTGTTTTTACAGTTGCCAGTCTGGACCTTAGGGAACTGGGGGTTTTCAAATTCCTCTCTCATAGAACACTTCTATGAATTGCTACCCAAGAAGTTTAACAAGGCTGAGACACCCTGCTTCGCGGATAATGGAGAAGCAGAGTCCAGCCTCTAGTCATCCACACCCGTGTGCTGGACATAGGAACAAAGCCTCTTTAGATTCTTCAGCCCAGCACAGTCGTCCACTGAATACCATTAAATCACCTTATTAAAAGGCATAGAGAGGATGACGCAGGAAAATTGCCTACCTGAACAGATCAGAAGTATCATAAAATGATCAGAAGTATCATAAAATGATTGCTGTTTTAAGTTTCACATTTTGGGGTGTTGTGTTACCAGCAATAGATAAATGAAACCACTACCTGTGTGCATATGCTTTAAAACAGAGGTATTGATAATTTTGAAGTAGTTTTCAAGCACAGCTTCTTTTTATAAGCAAGACCTGAAATGACTGTTACAATAAAACAAAATATTCTTCATAATTTCCACAATCCCCAGTGAAGACAAGTTGAGTTTTGGACAAAGAGATAGTTGGGGAAACAATGGGTATTTTGTCATTTGATAGCCAAGAATTTATTCGACAGCTCAATAGAATTTGTTCAATAATTCACATCACATGTGCATAAAAGAAGGTGGTCTAATTGGAGTGTGACCGCTTTCTTCCACTGGTCTATAATAACCTGACTGGTTTGAATGGTGATACAAAGGTAGAGAAGACGGAGAAATAGAGAAAATATATCAGTTAGAACTTTTGATTATATTGAGTAATAGTGTTAGGAGTTAGTCAGGACCAGGGTCCCCAACAAGAAAACAGGGAGCTGGGACAACAAAGACAAAACCCCACTAGCCTCCTGTTTTACAGCTTAGACAAGACTACAATAGTATCCTGTCTAGCAGCCTCTGCAGAAGTGACTTTTGCAAAACATCCTGAAACAAAACAATTAACCATAAAACACTGGTCACTACCACAAGTTGAGGCAGTTGGTCTCCAAATGTCAACCCATAAAACCATCAAAGTGTGAACAGTAACCTGATAGGTAGACGGGTCCATGATCAAAGCCCTGACTGGCACACCTTGGCAGCCAGTCCACAGGGGGCCCACACTCAGGATGCTCAAAATAGTTCTGCAAAAAAGCTTATAAAAAATCCCTAGATTTGAATGCCAAAATGGCAACCCTCTTGGGCCCCCTCCCTCTCTGGGAGCCTTGTACTATTGCTCAATAAACTTTGCCTTGTTGCCCATCACTCTTGGTCTGGTCTTACCTCTTCATTCTTCGAAGCAGCATGACCAAAAACTACAGGCACTAAGGAGACAGAAATCCTGTAACAACATGAATCATAATTTTTAAAATTGCTTCTGAATCATGTACAAACATGTTTTCTTTAAAAAACATATGGATGTGGTAGAATATTCAATGAAACAGGTTTTTATGTATGTTTCCTAATGAGAAAAACTTCGATCTAAATGTTGCTCATCACTCCTTTTTATAGTGCAGATGTGTAGTTGTCCTAGAACATGACCTCTAGAGGCAGCTGACCTGTTTAAAAATTATCTTTTTACTTCTTACTTAAGTTAAATACAGCCCAGTCATTTTACTCTGAGCCACAGCAAAATATGAATACAAATAGTTTCTACCTGACGTTTTGCTATGCAGATTAAATGCTATAATTGATATAGATTCGTTAGCACAATATCTGGCAAATAAAAGTACTTACTAAATAGTAGCAATACTATTATGTAATTTGAAATCATTTGAGAATTCCCTTTCATCACATATATTTTCTTGTCAAAGTTCAACTATCTCCTTACCTCTTGATAAGCAGATTTTGAAACTTTACACAGATGCCAAGGAGCCTCCCTGTGAAATGAACATGGCATTCTAACCTTTTCAATATTCAAAAGTAATAGAGCATTAACTGGCATGAACAGAAACCAGGAGGTTCTTATTATGGAGCATGGTATATGCACTGGTCACTCAGGCTTAATACCTAGAACTGGATGGTGCTAGACTAGTTCTATGCAGAATGAGCCACTTTCTTCCTGGTATAGATTTCTTTTGCCAGTAAAGAAATAAATTTTGGCTGCATAGGCAATTTACAGCACCATCTTAAATATGAAGCAAAGAAAAAAATCAGTTCTTCTCCATACACACAGTCTCTCCATACACACACACGCCCGCGCACGCGCATTCATCTGTCAAGCCATGAAACTAAGTGTGCTGAAGAACATATTCTTTCATGTGTAGAACTTTTGGGATTTTATGTGGATTCAATACTTTGTTGGTAGATTTGTTAGTCTGTACTCGGTTGATTTATTTGTGCCAGTTTATGCTCTCCTAGGAAATAGCAGATTAGTTCAGGAGCATGTAGGCAAACCTAGTGAAAGTATTTGAGCAGAAGGCATGCTGTAACATGGCAACAATAAAGCTTATGTAATTAGAATATATGGACACTGATGTGCTTGACTGAAAGGTCAGGTAGCAGATTGTGTGGCTTCACACTGACCACCTGGAAACCTAAAGCCTGCCTTTCAGATGCAGATTTCTACAGAAGAGAATTCGCAAGTATTTTGAAAGTGTGAATGGGAAAGGAGATAATTAACGAAATTGTCTAGAAGTCGCTTTTGCATTAAATTTTACTTAAGGTATGAAAATTTCAATTGTCCATATCCCAGAATAGAAGACTAATGATGAAGATATTACAAGGCCCTGTACTATAACCTGCAGCACCCCCAACATACGTAAATCCTTGGGATATCACTGATGTAGAAGAAATAGGGCAGTGAATTTTATTTATTTGTTTTTTCTTTACTCAAATCTTCAGATCTCACTATTTACAGTCATGAACTCTTCACACATCTCTGACCCTACAATCAATGTGGCCTTCATCCACTTCCCAGCCTTTTTTCCTTTCAATGGTTAGAAGCTTGTAGCTACTTAGGAAGAAAAGAAAAAATTCCCTCCAAAAAATCCTTTTAAATTAAGTCTCATGACAGGTTGATAACTTAAAAAAATTATCTGGCTATTTGAAAATGAGCAAGAAAAATACCTATCAGCACAGATGGAAAAGGGGAACCAAGCAGAAATAAAAAAAAAGGGGGAAAGATTCCTTGACCATAATGATTAAAGCAGGCACTTCATAGGTAATATATGGTGCGATTGCCTTGAAATATTAATACTTCTTTTAGATATTTTGACAAATACACATATACATCTCATCATATTCAACACAGTGTATCTGTTGAAAGAAAGAAATATTGGTTATTCATTGATATTTTAGCCCTATATGCATGCAAATAAAACTTGTTACCATTTACGTTTATCCACTACTGACTTGGAAATGGCAATGTGACAACACTTCCTATCAATTCAATGATAATTTATTCATCTAATGTGGGTACTGATATTTCTCTAGGCAGAAAATTGTCTATACTCTTTAACAGAACACATATCTTAAGGATGTTTGCATTTAAAAAGATTGGCAATAATGTCAGGAAGTCAGATGAGATTATTTTTAACATTAAGCAATATAACGTATTAAGCCATGTAATATACTGAAAGAAGATCCAAACAGCAACTCTCTGCATAAAATACCAAATCAGCATAAATTAACCCTTTAGCATTTAAAAATGTTAAATTATAAATTAAAGAGTTTGAGTTCTAAATAGCTGTTGAAATTGTACCTTATAAATGGAAAGGAATCCCAAATGAGGCTTATGAAATATCTTTATCTTTTCTACTTTAATTTCAATTAACAGAGCACTTAAAATTCACTGGAATGAATTTGCATAATCTACAAATATTTAATTCAAGAAGATAATTATGATTTTTCTGAACAACTCTTTTTGGTACCATAATAAAATATATAATGCTGAAAAATATATCTCAAAAAATGTTTGAATATTTTCTACTATAAGCAGTTTTGGAATATAAACAAGTGTTTCATAAGTTACAAATATTGGGTGACATAATTACTAGAATAAAATATAAATGTTTTTGTTTTTTTAACTATTTGCCAATTTATTACTAAAAATTATTTATCTTTTAAAGGACATGTGTCAATACTAGCTATCTATATTAATATATGTACTCTTATATTGCAAAATGTATTTCAGAGTAATTATATTGTCAAACTTTTCCGTAATTGTTTTTCAACCAGTAATTCTTTGTCTAATTAATATGGTACAGATTTTTACACAAAAATTGTTTAGATTAAAATTAAGTACTTCAAATTACTAAAGTAGATTGTAGCATAAAAATCTAATATTAAGTATAAAGTAATTACATAAGTGGTGAGCTTTCTGCAAATAAAATACCTATAGTAAAAGAAGTGGTTAAACTATGGCAAAATTTTTAAAGAAGTTTTTAGGGTCTTTGATTTGTGTAGAAATAATTATCTCCTTTAAAAAAAACTTTTAATAGTTAAAAGGGAAGGATAAATGGAATTATATAATTTATTGAGATATTTTTCTGAATCTGCTATAGAATAGTATGAAAATATTCCGAGCAGAGATTTACACAGATACACATAGAAATACATACAGGACCAACCACATCTACGTATAACCAGAATATAGACCAAAGTGTTGTTAAAATATTAATGCATCCTTTGAAATATGACGTAAAATAAAATGTATAGACATTGGAATCCTGCTTTGAATACCTATTGTTTAGGCAGACTTGAATTTGGTTTTACATTTCTGAGTTTTCAATCTCTTATTTGCAAAATAATCTTAACAGATTGTGACAGTTCATTCAATGTCCTATTCCTATAATTGTTTTTATTGTATTTTTAATGTTTGATAATCTAATTTCCTTTTATATCCATAATGTAGACTTATGTGTGTGTGTGTGTGTGTGTGTGTGTGCGTGTGTCTAGAAAGAGAAAGAAAGGTGGAGAGCAGTCTTCTTTTTAAGTGGTACTGTGTCAATGGAAACTCAGACATGTAGGATCATGTCCTACTTATGAACATATCTGTAGTATAAATCTATATCTATATAATGGAGGTTTGTAAATATGTGTTTATATCTATACAAATTATTTTTTTAAACTATTGTATTTCATAATTGATTCACTCCCCAATGTTTTATAAGATGTATCCATGTTGTATGTACGTAACCCAACCAAACATGCAATGAAATATATTTATAAAACAAAAAAAAAATAAGATTTACATCCTAAATGAAATGTTTTAAAAAGTCAAACATATTAGGTCTTGAGAGAAGCCTCAGAAAATCCATAGAAGTTTATAGTCTCTGACAGTAAATGTGGTTAAATTTCAACGACATTATTTTTGAAAACATAATCTTAAAATTCAGAGTATAATATGAAATTCCTTATGCTACATAAGAAAACATAAGGAAATTACAAAATGACTAAAATATAAGGGCAATTAAGGGACCCCGGGTGGTATAGTTGGTTAAGCGCCTGACTCTTGGTTTCAGCTCAGGCCATGATCTCAGGGTGTTGAGACACGCTCAGTCCAGAGTCTGCTAGGGATTCTCACTCCCTCCCTTTGCCCCTCCCACTCATGCTCTCTCTCTCTCTAAAACAAATAAAACTTTAAAAAAGGGGCAATTAAAACACTACAAAAACATCCCATGTAACACAGTGTCACTTCTTTAAAATTTTAGTTATGTTTATCAGAAATTATGAACAATTTTTTTTAAATGGGCTAAGTATTAAACTCAAGAAGATTGAATAATAGAGTAAAGCCAAATAAGATGAAAGAAAAATGATAAAAGTAAGAACAAAATCTTTGAAGAATGGAACAGAAAAACACAGACTGGTTTAATAAAATGAAAATCTAATTCTTGGAAAATGATTAACAACTTTTGCCACATGAAATAAGAAAAATATTTTAAAAGTAACAAAATATATAAGAAAGGGAAAACCACTAGAAATGCAGTAGATATTTGAAAAATAAAAGAAAATGTTCAACAATCATATATCAAAAAACTTTGGAAAACAATATGAAATGGTACATTTCTGAAAAAAATGATTAAGTTGCAAAATTGAAGCAAGAGAAAATAAAAACTATAAAGTATCCAAAAACAAAGAAATTAAATTAAAATGGTATCCAAAATTTTTCACCAAGTCCAATTCTCCTCAGGCTTTTTTCCCTTTATATCTGCATCTTTGATTACCCTTTTTCTGTGCCATTTCCTAACCTGTTTCCAAATTCCATTTTAAAACTGAATTCCTGTGTCACTGCTTATGCAGTATTGAAAGGAATCCATTTCTATGATTATAGCTTTTTAAAGTTCATACTAAGTTTTCAGCGACATTTGATTTGTCCCCATGTTCTGCTGACTATTTTCCACTTGATTTTTAGTGTTTATTAGCACTTTACATAGAAAATACTATAACTGTTAAGGGCAATGACCTCCAGTTCTCCTTGTCTTAGCTTAGTAGACTTTAGAATTTTGTGTTAGTTGAGAAAATAGTTGATAGCTAATATTTTCTTTAGAAATGTGATTTAGCAAAGAGAAGAAATTAGAAACCAAGCTGTAATATAATAAAGGGCACTTGCACTGATTTGGGCAGTGCTACTTGGCCACTGTTTAGAAAAGATAAAAATAATGTATGCAAATTAGATGTAACTGGAATTAAAGGAATTTAACAAAGATGGTTAAAGAACTCATTTTGGTTTCAGTGTTTGGAAGGTAAAATAATTTTTCAGGAAGCAATATAACATTGGAGACTTGGTTTAGATTTTTCTCTCCAAAGTAATTTGTAATTATAGAAAATGGAATTTTACAAGAAGTATACAGTATCTCTTATCTTGATATTAATTATAATGATGAATATAATTTTGATATAAAATGTGTTTAAGATATAATTTTGATGACTTTTATGTGGATTTTTCAAAATCTGCAAAACTCTTTATCAAACATTTAATATGGTTTCTGTAAATTATTAAATTAAAAGAGAAAAACTTATTGATTTACTCCTTCTTAATATTCTAGTATTTTAACATTATTTTTAAATTCATGATATTTAGAGGCACCAGAGTGGCTCAGTTGGTAAAGCATCTGATTTTTGATTTCAGCTCAGGTCATGACCTCAGGGTTCTAGGATCGAGCCCCGCATCGGGCTCCACACTCAACACAGATTCTGCTTTGCATTCTCTCTCCCCTTCTCCCCCTAACCCTTCCCTTGCTCACGCACTAGCTCTCTATTTCTCTCTCTCTCTAAAATAAATAATAAAATCTATAAAAAAATAAAGGTAAATGCATGATTTAATAAATTTATATTGTATTAAAACATACATACATGACTGCATTTTGTTTGTCAGTGTAGTACATAATGGAATACACATTGAACTTCCAAATGGTAACTATTACATTGAGCTTAGTGAATGGCACTTAGTAACCCCCCAATATGTGTTAGCTTTTATAATTTTGATACTAATTTTGTCCTGAAAAATGATGCTTACATGAAAACTTAATGTTATTGAAAATGTTACTTATCAATGCTATTTATTTCTTCATCAATAAAATGAAAAGGACTGATAGACTAATCCTTGATGAACTTTAAGCTAAAAATTAATTTATAGGCAGGCCAATTTTTTTTGCTTTGCATCTAATAGTGCACCAATCCACAATTTCCTGAATGTGGGGCCAGGGGGAAAATTACTTTTATATGCTCCATTCCATGTCTTCATTAAACTTGTGCTAATATTAAGAAATTAGCTGTAGAAACATGTTTGAGAAAGACTTATTATGTAAACATATTAGTCCATGAGAAAGCAAAATCATCAAGGGAAGAAATGCTATATGACTATTTTTCTACAAATCTATTTCCCAAAGACAAAGCTCTGAAAAAGTTCCTTTACAAGAGAAGAGCTTGGGTACCTGGGTGGCTCAGTTGGTTAAGCAACTGCCTTCGGCTCAGGTCATGATCCTGGAGTCCCTGGATTGAGTCCTGCATCGGGCTCCCTGCTCCACAGGAAGCCTGCTTCTCCCTCTGACCCTCCCCCCTCTCATGTGCTCTTTCTCTCATTCTCTCTCTGTCAAATAAATAAATAAAAAATCTTAAAAAAAAAAAAAAAAGAGAAGAGCTTGCCTAAACCAAATTTAGACAAATTACTTTTCTACTTCTCATTTGCTTCAACTTACCTTTACCACTTCTAAACACCAAATAAAAACCTATTTACATACAACCTATCTTCCACTGCCCAGACAGATAAAATTTTACTTCGTTTTCCTAGGCTAAGTTAATACAGAAGCCACCTCCTCCCCTTCCATAAGTAACACAGCACTTCAATTTACCGTGTATTATAAGCTATGAAGAACTACACTATTGGTTCATATTAACTGTTTGATGTCTAGGAGAATAATATCTTCAAAAATGTGAAAAACTTTGAAGGATGGACAAAATAGATAAAGGAGGGTAAGAAGTAAAGACTTCCAGCTAAAAAGAAAAGAAAAGAAAAGAAAGAAAATGTGTTCTGTCTTATACTACTCATTGGCTTTGCCATGGACATGGCACATAATAGGAACTCAAACGCTAAGGGGAAGGAAGAGAAAGCAAGAGAAAAAATGATAAAAAGAGAAAAAAGAGAAATATGTAGTCTTCTATTTGGGGGAATATATTACAAGACTAACATAAAGCAAAGTGAGATAAATCAGTTTTACATTAAATCTTGACATATAACTACTCTTATCTCCTAGTTACTTCAACAGTTATCTGAAATTAATTTTTTTCATATTTTTCAAAATCTCATTCATTTACTTTTTTTCCTTTTTGATTTTGAACAGCAACCTTAACCTTACTATCATGCTCCTCAAGATTGAAGAATGGGACCCTGGTTGTTAACATTTTCCCAGGAATACCCTTTACTCTTCCCCATAATGTCCTGCCTCATTACTAAACACAGCCTAAGAGATTAATTCCAAAAAAGAAAACAATATTAACTGATTATTCCTGTCCCTTCTAGAGAACATCAAGATTAACCCCATCATGTCTTATATCTCTATTTATCTCAGTCCCTGTAAGAAATTCAAAACTTGAACCACTCTCATCTGTATATTGTCTTGTATACTTTTTAATTTGGCCAATGTCACATCCTGCAAAGTTAACACTGAACCTTCCATTATCCCTCTGAAATCTGGAACGGCAACATGTCCTATATCCTCAATGTGATTCTTATGTTTCTGTCACTTTATTTCTCTCTGGGTTTTCAATCTAAAAACCTGGTTGTCGTTTAACATTAGTGTGTTCTGTGTAACCTCCATAAGTGGTCTCTGTTGCTGTTGTTTTTCCTTTTCTCCCATACTTCCCACATGGTAAAGTCTGCGGATGGAATAACAGTCCTCCTTACTCCTTACTGACATTTCAGTGTTCGTTTCTCCTGGCTTCTAACTTTTTCATCTACTCACTTTGAAGTACATGGTACTTCTACTATTCTACCCCCAGCCCCCATTGTTTCTATCACTGCCTTTATTGGAGAATTTAAGATGTGGATCACATTTCCTTCCCAACCATTTATCCTGCCATTGTTATTGAAATATCCACTCTCTATAGATGTTCCCATTTGATATCTTAATTTTTCATGTCCGAGATGTCTTCTGCTTTAAATGCCTTGTCTTTCAATTCATTCAGTGATGCACTCACATGGTTAAACACTAGAAGATTTTGATACCTGCAATCTCTTTAAAATTTCAGTGTCAAGCATCTGACATTCAGAATACCACATCTTAACTTTCCAACTCACTCACTATCGAATCCCAATTTAAATATTTTGAATTCTACCAGGGCTTCAAGTCCATTGTCTTTACCATCTCTGTCCTTCCTCCCCAGCCCTGCCACCCTCCATCCCACCCTTCTCCCCCTCTCATGTTCTTCCCTCAACTAACCACTATTCTAATTACTTATTTAAATATTTAAGCAAGTATCTTATATCCCTTGCCCTCTGTCAAACAATTTGGGCAAAACACCAACAAAGTTTAAAATTCAAATTCCTACCTTTTCTTTATCTGTTTCCAAGTATTTGGACAAGCCTGGTGAAAAACACACAACTATACTGATTTTAAACTTATTTGACAACCCTCGGGCGCCTGGGTGGCTCAGTTGGTTAAGTGACTGCCTTTGGCTCAGGTCATGATCCTGGAGTCCCTGGATCGAGTCCCGCATCGGGCTCCCTGCTCGGCAGGGAGTCTGCTTCTCCCTCTGACCCTCCCCCCTCTCCTGTGCTCTCTCTCATTCTCTCTCTCTCTCAAATAAATAAATAAAATCTTTAAAAAAAAAAAAAAAAAAACTTATTTGACAACCCTCAAGTGGGGTCTCAATGCTGACTGCCAATCATTTTACATTTCCTTAGTCACCACAGTCTGCTATGCTCCAATATTTCATACATTTTTCACCTCACTAAATCTTTAGTCCCCTTCCCTGGTACACCCTTTCAGCTGCTTTCTTATTTCTCAATTTACTAAGGAAATAGAAGCAATCAGAAGAGAATGCCTTCTCTTAGAGTTTACTCGTAAACCACTGGATATTCCTTTTCATATTCCCATCTCAAAATAAGGGCTTAGTCCTCAGACTTCTTCCCCATTCTATCTATATCCACTTTCAAGTTGACATGATCTTTACTGAAGCACTTTTTAAAAAGCATCTATACGGTGATGACTACAAATTCATGTCTCCAGCTATGACCATTTTCCTAAATCCCAGATCAAACTGCCAACTAAACATTCCCATTTGTATGTCTGATAAAATGAACATGTCCAGAGACAACTTTTTATGTATTCCATACTTGCTCTGCCTCACCTACCTTTACTTCAGTTTCTCCATCTCAGTTAATTTTAATTCCATTCATCCAGGTCTCAGGCCCCAAACCACAAAATTATTATCTTCTTTAAATTACTCTCGTATCCATGTTTAGTCCACTGTGGAACTGTATGGCCTCTTCTTTTGATATATATTAAGATTCTGAACATTTCTCATCCCACCTTCACCACAACCAACTTAGTCCCAAGAACCATCATCTCTCCTCTGGATGATGTCATTCACTCACCTTCCAACTATTCTTTCTACAGTATCTCTTTTTCATACAGAAACCAGAGTAATCTTTTAAGTGTATCTTTGCTCAAATCTTTCCAACATTTCCATCTTAGAATAAAATCCAGTATCCTTACCATGATTTGGAAGTTGATACGTGAGCTGATCTTACCTTATCTTCTGACTCACCCACTCACTTTGTCCTAACTGCCCTGTTTTGTTTGTTTGTTTTCCAGTTCCTAAGAACAATCCTGGAAAGGCACCTACCTCAATATTACTTTGAAACCTCAAATCTCTATTACTTCCTGTGGAATGCTCTCACCCCAGATATCTATTTGGCAGATACTCTCACTCAGATGTCTGCTCAGAGGTTCTTTACCTCACCAGAAATAATAGGAGATGATATGTAAAAATATTCCAAGTATATAGTGACAAATGGAGCTTTACAATCTCTAGACAAAGAGATACATAATTTAAAATTGTATATAAATTGCA
Source organism: Phoca vitulina (assembly GCF_004348235.1). Classification (NCBI taxonomy): domain Eukaryota; kingdom Metazoa; phylum Chordata; class Mammalia; order Carnivora; family Phocidae; genus Phoca; species Phoca vitulina. The sequence goes on along the minus strand of NW_022589708.1, from coordinate 37,005,994 downwards.
AAGAGATTTTATCAAGCATATTAGTTAATTCAATGGTCGGCATTTTATTTGCCTAAGAACTTTCCCCCAAACTTTCCACAATCATTGGGAAAGAGATTAAAAGTAATCTTTAAAACAAAAACACACTTAACCTCATTTATTTTGGAGGGATAATTAATTATGTCTACAAAGCGGGTAAAATGCCAATGATAGCTCTAAAGAAAGGGAAAAAGCGTATTCAGAGTCTTCTGTCAGAGCATTACTCAGAATAATACTGTTGTCAATAGCAATTGGATAGGGCTGTATTTAAAGAATTATTTGGAAGGGTTTTTCTTGTCTATCTTCACAGGATTTAAATAATGATGTTGCATGTTTTTCAGAAAACCCTTCCATAGTCTAATAAAGCATCTTGGTGTAGAATAGTTTTCCTATAAAACCACTTAAATTTCTTTGACATTTTTTCCCCACTAGTTTATGTATAATCCTTGTTCATTAATCCAGTCAACATATTTTATCTCCATCAATAAACATTCAATATTTCAATTTTGATGATGCTTTGCATATCTGCTAAAATTCCCGCATCTACTTCTTTCTCCTATAGTTGGAACATATAGTTCATTAATTGTTGTAATTGTCTGTACTTAGGACTTTACTTTTTCCAGAGGTCATTCTCTTTTATACAAAAAACAAAAATAAATAACTAGACACAAAAACCAAAACCCACCATAGGTTCTTTAATGTACGTAATACTTTTATTCATGGATAACAGCTGCTGATTGGAATTTTATCATTTAACATATGTGAAAATTACAGATATTTAACTACTTCAGGGAAAATTTTAGAGTGCTTAGTGGTTCATATATAACTAGAAATTTTATTTTTCTTATACAAGAAAAAAAGGAATTATCATTTTTAATATATTTCTGATGGTTTGATTTTAACATTATGAAAAAAGAAAAATCATATTAAAGCACTTGTGAAGGAATGTCAAGAGTAAGGAATATATTGAAGAGGAAGAGTTAAATGTAGCCCATTTTGAAAAGGGTTGGTTAACTCTGTGGCTCAGGTGGAATCATTTAGATTCAGTTTGGGCGATTCATCTCAAAGATATCCCAATAAACTTGTCTAGAATGATACAAGAAATACCTCTGGATTTTTCAGTCCTTTCAATTGATTCAAAGCACATATGATATTCTTAGGTAAAGTATTTGACTATTTGGGAGGCCAAGTAGTTAATGATGATGATCATGATGATGTTGATTCAGAGGTCTTTTGAAACTGAAAGAATACCTGATCTAATTTGTCAGTATCTACAACTAACTTACAATTTTACCAATGTATTTTTGTTTTATTAAATGGAGGGTGAGGAGGGAAATTTGGTGCTTGGTTAGAGTAACTTATTTCTTGTTATAAAAGCAACTTCCAAATCTCAGTGGCTTAACAATATAAATTTGTTTTCCCTCACTCACATCATTATTCAATGTCATGAGAAATTCAGTTTGGCAAATATCCTCCAAGTGTTGACCTAGGGACTCACTCTTCATGCAACTCTTTTTTTTTTTTTTAATTTTTTTATTGTTATGTTAATCCCCATACATTACATCATTAGTTTTAGATATAGTGTTCCATGATTCATTGTTTGTGCATAACACCCAGTGCTCCATGCAGAACGTGCCCTCCTCAATACCCATCACCAGGCTAACCCATCCTCCCACCCCCCTCCCCTCTAGAACCCTCAGTTTGTTTTTCAGAGTCCATCGTCTCTCATGGTTCTTCTCCCCCTCCGATTTCCCCCCCTTCATTCTTCCCCTCCTGCTACATTCTTCTTCTTCTTTTTTTCTTTCTTAACATATATTGCATTATTTGTTTCAGAGGTACAGATCTAAGATTCAACAGTCTTGCACAATTCACAGCGCTTACCAGAACACATACCCTCCCCAGTGTCCATCACCCAGTCACCCCATCCCTCCCACCCCACTCCCCACTCCAGCAACCCTCAGTTTGTCTCCTGAGATTAAGAATTCCTCATATCAGTGAGGTCATATGATACATGTCTTTCTCTGTTTGACTTATTTCGCTCAGCATAATACCCTCCAGTTCCATCCACGTCGTTGCAAATGGCAAGATCTCATTCCTTTTGATGGCTGCATAATATTCCATCGTATATATATACCACATCTTCTTTATCCATTCATCTGTTGATGGACATCTTGGCTCTTTCCACAGTTTGGCTATTGTGGACATTGCTGCTATAAACATTGGGGTGCACGTACCCTTTCGGGTCCCTACTTTTGTATCTTTGGGGTAAATACCCAGGAGTGCAATTGCTGGATCATATGGTAGCTCTATTTTCAACTTTTTGAGGAACCTCCATACTGTTTTCCAGAGTGGCTGCACCAGCTTGCATTCCCACCAACAGTGTAGGAGGGTTCCCCTTTCTCCGCATCCCCGCCAACATCTGTCATTTCCTGACTTGTTAATTTTAGCCATTCTGACTGGTGTGAGGTGGTATCTCATTGAGGTTTTGATTTGGATTTCCCTGATGCCGAGCGATATTGAACACTTTTTCATGTGTCTGTTGGCCGTTTGGATGTCTTCTTTGGAAAAATGTCTGTTCATGTCTTCTGCCCATTTCTTGATTGGATTCTTTGTTCTTTTGGTGTTGAGTTTGATGAGTTCTTTATAGATTTTGGATACTAGCCCTTTATCTGATATGTCATTTGCAAATATCTTCTCCCATTCTGTCAGTTGTCTTTTGGTTTTGTTGACTGTTTCCTTTGCTTTGCAAAAGCTTTTTATCTTGATGAAGTCCCAATAGTTCATTTTTGCCCTTGCTTCCCTTGCCTTTGGCGATGTTTCTAGGAAGAAGTTGCTGCGGCTGAGGTCGAAGAGGTTGCTGCCTGTGTTCTCCTTTAGGATTTTGATGGACTCCTGTCTCACATTGAGGTCTTTCAACCATTTGGAGTCTATTTTTGTGTGTGGTGTAAGGAAATGGTCCAGTTTCATTCTTCTGCATGTGGCTGTCCAATTTTCCCAACACCATTTGTTGAAGAGACTGTCTTTTTTCCATTGGACATTCTTTCCTGCTTTGTCAAAGAT
>NW_022589708.1:36871197-36992916 GCF_004348235.1 Phoca vitulina | reverse complement strand
CACGTCCTACCTTCCAGAAAGTGGTCGCTTTTCTGTTCAGAGAGTTGTTGCTATTCTTTTCTTCGATCTCCTGTTGAGTTTGTAGGTGTTCAGAATGGTTTGATCCCTATCCAGCTGAATTCCTGAGAGGAGACGAAATCCAGGTCTCCTACTCCTCTGCCATCTTGCTCCGCCCCTCTTCACGCAACTCTTGACACTGCCATAGTAAAGAGCTTGCTGAAGAACACTTGAAGATAGAACAGGGTGTTTTTATGGACCAAGTCTAGAGATGGCACACATCAATTACAACCACACTACATTAGACAGAACCTAATTATAAGGCCCCAATGTAAAGGCAAGTGAGGCTGTGAAAAATATCATTCCATGTGCTTGAAAAGAAGAAATGGGATAAATAATCTAGCAAAGATTTTCCAAAGGACAGAGAAATGGGTGATGTTATTTTTATTACTATTAATTCATCCCTTCATATCTAATACTTGTAAACAGATAAATTCCATGGCATTTTTATTTGGAAAAGAATTTTTCTGTTTCTCTTATAGTTTAGGTAAAGACATGGGGCAGTGAACAGAAAAAAAAATCACTTGGGACAAACAGTATATTAGAGAATAAGATGTCTTCATGCCAGGTTTGCATGCAAGTTTTTGGAATCACAAAGGAATGCTGAGTTCACTGAATAATCACTTTAAGGGAAGAACTATACTATTGTTTCTAATTTATTTATATCTTTTATTAGGCTGATATTTTCCAGACTATTTTGTTGCGAAGATATTGAAAATATAAATTCAATTACAGAGTCTTCCTAGTGTAGCACATAGAAAAATTTTAAGTGAATAGTTCCTTTGTTGCAGGCAACAGAATAATACTCATGGATTCAGGATATATACTATAGTGGTTAATAACTCAGTCTTTGGAGCTAGGTTGTATGGTTAAAGTCTCAGTTCCACCACATATTAGCTGTATCAGACAAGGTCCCAGTAGGAAATAGAAATTGGGTAAATGCTAGAAACTGAATAAAGAGGGTCAGAAAACAAATCTTCAGAACTACTCTTTTGTAAGAGCACTAAAAAACATTGTTAAAGGATGATTAAATAGCAAATATGCCTTGGAAATTGGATATTATTGTGGGGGGAGGCAGAAAGGCTCCCTGTGTGGGCCACCAAATGTGGGGCCCCCATCCGATGGGCAGGCACCAAATATGGGGTGACCTGGTCTGGTGGAGGCTGGCAGCAAAAGTAGTGAAAGAATTCACCCAAGGCAGAACAAAGGAGATAGAAGTTTATTGAATGTACTGCAAAGGGAGTGGTGGGCAGGACAGTGAGGGAGAGACTGTCTGCCATGAGAGGGTAGTGGGGGCTATAGTTAAAGGGGGAAGGTCAGGAGGTTTGGAAACAACGTACAGAATTTTCCTTTTTTGGTACCTGTGTCTGGGTGTAAGTAGTGACCCATTGGTCAGCTAGGGTTTATGGATATTTTATGGTGGGTCACCTAATGGGCCTGTTTGTATTCATCCCATGGGGTTGGGAGTCAGTGCCGGCCCTTCTACCTTACTTGGATTGCCATTGTTCAAGTTGGTTGCCTAAAAGCAGCCTCTACAGTTATGTAGTGTTCTATAGATATTTATATACATATCTCCCTCAGAACCATTTGCTTACGTTTTAGGGAAATTCACCCCTTCACTGACACCTCTCCTCCCAGAAGATGTTTTATTCCAGAGCAAAAGTTTCTCTCCTGAAGGGAGATTGGGCTGATATGCCAACCACCATACATAAACTGAGTTTTGTAATTTCAGGGCTCCTCTCCTATGGTGCCACCCCACTGCATGAACATGCAAATGTTTGGCTTTTATCATGTCACCCCATGGAAAATTGGAGAATAGAGAACTGAATCCAAGATGCTCTGTGAGTAATAGACAGCCTGATCCAAAGATCTTGTTTCCTGTCAGGACTATTTATAAAGAGGTGGGAAATTAATCAGGGCTTAGGGCACAGTTAACAACCACAGGAAACTAACCCTTGGCCTGTAGAGGCAGAGAGAGGGAGTGTTCATTATGAAACAGGTCATTGTGAAGCAGCTGACAATGAGGAGTTTGGGGATTTAAAACAGTAAATTATTATTTCTATTTCACTTTCTTCACTTTGATCTATTTCATGTGCATTCCTTGACAAACGCAAGTGGAAGCCAGACAGCAAATGAATCCATTGACACAGTTAATCAAGTTTAGCTTTCTCAGGCACAGAACATGGTGGAGAAGGGGGGCGGGGTGGAGGCAATCTGAAAGAGCAAATCGAATAAAGGAGTTTCTCCTTAAAGATTTCATGCTGTATATTTAAAATACTCTTTTCTTGAACACACAAACTTCCAACTATAAAGTATGGCTGAATTTCATGCTCTGTAATTCCCTGAACTAGACATTCTTCTGTTCTAAAATCTTACTCATATCCTGAGTACAAGTGAACTGTCATATCTCTCTGTTAATCTTTCTTACTATGTTAAAATTATAATCACTTTCAAGGAAACAAAACTTCTTCATAATTACTGTTCAGTATATACTTAAGGTGATTCTCAACAGAACATACCCTCGAGTTAGGGTGGAACCTGTGAATTGCTTCTAATGAATAGAATATGGATGTTACTCCCTTGATGAGGTTTCTTTATGTAAGGCTCAATATTTGGAGACTGGAGTGAGTCTCCCTTGCTGACTTGGAAAGAGTATACTGCCATATTTTCAAAGGGCCTGTGAGAATACCATATGACAAGGAATCTTGGGTGGCGACTAGCAGGTGACTCCAGGCCTATAGCCAGCAGGGAAATCTCCCTATGGCTGCAAGAGGACAAATTCTCCCAGCTACTTAAATGATATTGGAAGCAGATTCTTGCCAGTCAAGCCCCCAGACAGGAACACAGCCCAGCTGACCTCTTGAATGAAGCCTTGTGAGACCTTGAGCAGAGGACCCAGGTAAGCTGTGCCTGAACTCCTGACCCAAACATATTGAGAGATAATAAATGTGCTGGTTTAAACCTATAAGTGTGTGGTAATTTATTAGAAAATAGGGAGCTAATATTATTTTTTTGTAATACCGTTTCTTCAAAGATCTCAACTTTTCTTAAAAGATCTCTCACTACCTTCATGCCATGTCTCCTATAAATTCATTATTGTTTATCAGAAAATCTCAACCTTAAGTAACACAATTCTTTTAAGTTAATATACATACTAGGAAGGAAGTATATTTTATTAATGTAAAGAATATGAATATAAAGTATAAAAATTGCCCCCAATTTTATATAGATTTTGAGATAAAATATGAAGAAAAATGTATTTTCTTAAAAGCAGATGGCTTTTCATATTGTTGATTTTCTAAAAATGGTAACTTACCTGATGTCGACACTAGTCAAATAAATAAGAGAATGAGAAAGGAAACATACCCTTTCATGCTCAAAAATTATGTATTGCCAAGCACAAAGGGAAGATTGAAGCTCATTCAGATTATTCTTTAGTTATTATAGACAATGTAACATTTTCTACAGAGATTTTCATCACCAGAACAAAGATGCATTAACTGTATCAATAAATGATCACATAATTGTCAGGCTACATTGTTTATGTCTTTTACCCTCTGAAGTTAAAGTGTATAAAAATTCAGCAATCTTTTCTCCCTGGGTATAGCTGGAGAATGATTGGAATTACGGATTTGCTGGTCTCCTTTTAAATGTAATTGTATCAGAGCAAGCTGCCTACCGTCTTTCCAGGCTCCGGCTGCTGTTGTGACAGTCAGTGCTGGCCCTAATCTTATTGTTAATGTCAAAGACCAAGCATGATAGCCCCAGACAAGATAGGCTCCAGTGAATGACAGAGTAATCAGTCTGGAAAAGAACATAAAGGATCAGAAGCAGAAAAGTCGCTATCACCATGTTCACATGTTTGCTTCTTTTCTCATTCTGATGGCAGCTAGATCATTTAACATCGTATCCTTATGTCAAAGATTATTTGAAATTCATGTTATTCTAACACTCTAAACCAAAAGGGATAAAAATGTTGTATATGTCAGTATTATCAATATATGAAACTCAAAATATCAGTGCATTCTGTGAAAATAATTTTAAAATATAGGATTTTACAAACTGCTCTAAAGAATGTCCCTTTACCATCCCACACTCAATTTTCTACAATGAAACGTTGAACAGTTTTTGTTCAGGTTATAAAGGTGTATAACCTTCTTTATATCTTTATGATTTCTATTCCATTTGATAATGATGTATATTTGAGGCAACTAAGTAAATTTATATTTGATGCTCCAAAGACAGGTATACATTAGTCAACTTAGTGTATTGTGAATGTCCAATAATTTTTAAGAACATGAAGAAATTCTATGCAGTAATATTTTGTCTCTGTGAAATCTTTTATCATATGTCTTTTTAAAAGGTTAACATTTAAATCTCTTGTTAAAGAAAATTATATATGGCATCATAGTGTTAATACCGTGTTTCTAAGTTTCTTGCATAACACTTTTTGTAAAAAGTATTCTATCTTATTTTAAGACAGTTTACTGTATGTGCATATAGTACAACCAATCACTTTGCAATATATAATCTCACCTAAATTTATCTGGACAAGAAAAACTTGAATGCTTTTCCAACTATTAAAAGAACTCAAAATAAAATCTTACATAATATAAATATACTATTAATATTTTACTTTAGAAGATATGGAAGGAAATATGTTCTTCTTTGATAAATTTATGATAGATTTTCAAAATAATCAAGGAGTGTATTTAGTATTTGGGGAATATATAGCTACTAAAAAACAAAACAAAACAAAACAAATAAGAAAATGACTATCATTTCAAGTTTGAGTTAATAGTTAAAATTGTATTTTTCATCAATTACATTCTGGTGTCCTATTAATAATCAAAGCAGAAATTTTAATAATATGAATTTCCCATAACTATATGAAGAGTCAGTGGAATGATGCAATATGGTTTTTTTATCAAAATGTACTTTGATTTCATATTTTATGAATACACACTTATATAAATTTGAATTTTATTTTTTATATAATTTTTGTTCCTTAAAATAACCATTTATTCTAGCAGTATTGCTAGTAAGAATCAAAAATGTAGATTTATCTTTAAATCCTATTTCACAGTTATTTGACTAATTAATTATAAATCTTCCAGTCAATGGACCTATAGCATTCTAATTTTTGTTGACCTTGAAAGAAGCTGCTTCATTGGAGGAGAAAAGCCTACTTGTTTAATGTTAAAATCAGTAAAAGTTAAATAAAGAACTCAATAATTAAAGAAAACTTTTCCAGAGGATATTTCTGTTAACAATGGCACAGAAAGAACAATAGCTAGAAGTTGATGTAGGATCAGGGATAACTCTTAGACTTAATTCTTTTTATTTCCTTCAAGATGGGACATACTAGAGCATGTTCAATGTTGCTGAAAATGATCCATGTGGGAGAGAGGAACTGATAATGCAAGAAAAATAAAGCAAGAACAGTTGGAATCCAGGCACTAATCAACTGATTTTCATTTAAAAGGGGCAGGGATATATCACCCACTTGTATGAAAGAAACTAGAAAATAGGAGTACAGACACAGAGCATTTTATACATTGGTCCTCAGAAGCTGAGTGAGTATCCATTTAATTTATTCTATATTTTCTCTAAAAGGTAAGGACATCAGATGGCATTATGCGAGGACAAAAGTCCATTAGAAGTTTTCAGAAAAAAGAGAAAGATAAAATGGTCAACAGGAAAAATGGGAAAACTAAATTAAAATGAAAAATTTATGTTAAGGTTCAGCATCCTGATTATAAAATAAGAAATATCAGGGCTCCCATCCAAGTACTACTCTGTTATCCATGGCTTCAACATCTAATTCTTTCAGTTCAGGCAGACAGGATGAGGATATATGGGGCTTAACTTGGATTTGTTATCACTAGGTAAGTATAATAAAAAAAGAAGTGGATATAGCATATAGGAATATTTAAAAGTGAGATCAAATGAGCTATTATAAGAATAGACCATAAAAAATTTGAGGGTTAAGAATGTCAAAAAGTAAAAAAAACAAAAAACAAAAAACAAAAAAACACAATTTAAATTGAGCATATGAAGGGATGATGGACCAAGAAATGACAACACAGTTAATGGAATGGATGAATCAATATCTCAAAGAATTACAGAAATGGACAGAATCAGAGCAGTGTAAATGGTGATGTAAATGGTGCCCCAGAGTGAGGGATTTCTGAAATTGATAGATTGGAATTGGTAGTTTTTTAATGAGAAGCAGTGTATACCATGGAAAGGGATATCTGTGGGAAGAGATAAAACTATTATGAGAGCAATAATAGTGATAGAAAGAGACAGAGAAGAGGACAATGAGGTAGATGCTAAATTCATCAGTGAATGGGAAATAGTATTCTGGACTTCAATAGACGTTAGATAGGACATGGGAGAGTTCATTGTATAAGCTATTGGCAAGAGCTAAAACATAACTGGTCTTAAAAGTAAAAACAGTACTAATGATTAAAAACAGACTTCCATACTTCTCAGTATGCATGGTATAGACAGAGTTGCAAAAGGATGACAGCAATTAATGGAAAGGTATTTAGTGGAGCAGTCACGTTTTTGTTCCCCACGCCATCTCCTCCCAGCTCATCTGTGACATCAACAATAACTTTGATGTACTATTTTGTGTACAGAAACAGAATCTAATCTCAGATATCCTTCATGACTCTAATCTTTCTACTTTTCTTCCTTAGGGCTTGTCTCTGATGTGCGGGGCAATTAACACCTCCAGCAACAACCTTCAAGCAATGGGGAATGGGAGTTTGATGCCCAAGTGCTGGGAAGACAAATGACAGAGTCTCTTGTCCTTCAGACAATCTGCTCTAGGCTCAGAGGTGAGTGGAGTCCCAGTAGCCTACAGCAGTAACTTGAGAAACCAAAAATCTTTCCATGGCTCTTCCATATTCATTGTCTCACACACTTTATTCCCATTCCTTCTGTTTCCACAGATCACCTCCAAATAATCTAGCCATACCCAACTTCTTTTCACAGTTTACTTTCAGACACTGAAATTTACACATGCAAAAGGTACATATTTCTTTAAGTAAATGATACAAGAAATTAACTGTGAAAAAGGCCATTCAAAACATGAAATATAGAATTCTGCTAGAGTACCAAGTTTTCCTGGCACGCAAGTCCCCAACACAGGGATCCACTACCACTTGGTAGGGGTGACAAACCTGTCAAGTGCTTTAAGAAGCTTTGTTTTGGATTTTCAAGGTGTTTCTATAAACCTCCCTGGAACTTCTTGCCTTTGGGGGGAAGTCTGCCTACATGCCTGCTTTTGTATCGTGTTGCAAGTAACCTGAAAAAAACCCTACGTTCCTGGGTGTTAATTATGATGATGAACTGAAATCCAATTTGCCAGGAGCAACATCTCACTAATAGCAATCCCTGACTTGAACTTGGCCAGAAGTGTAATCCCCAGATGTGAGAAAAAGTAGGCTGCAAGCCTTTGGAGGGGTGTTTGAGAGGCGGTAATTTGGAGCATTATTTGAGCCAGCTACCAAATAAGTATTGCCAGATTTAAGAGCTTAAATTAATATTTCCTAATTTAATAGAGATAAAGTGCAAGAAAATAAACCAACTGGATGAATGTAAAAGACTTTAAATTTAAACTCCCCCCCCGACCTTATGGATCAATGTTATTGCAGAAAGTATCATCCTTGCCAAGTTTGATGTGTTTCGTCTGCTGTTCTCAGGGGCACAGCCAGGGCAAAGGAGTGGATTGTCGGGAAAGGCAGTCATGTGCAACCCGTTGACCCTTGCAAGAGAGTGTGTTGGTGGCAAAAGAATGTTTTGGGCCTGGAACATTTCCTTCCATGGAGAGAAGGAGCCCACAGAGCCTGCACTAAGCATATTACCTTATTTGGCAATATCTTCCCCTATTCTATATTCAGTGTGTGCTTCTTTATCTGCTTAAGCGTGCTCCTCATCTAGCACCTGGCCAACTCCACCGCTATCTCTCTTCCCAGGGGGGCAGGAAGAGGGTCCTCTGCCTGCAGCACAGGCTTCCTGCAAACCTTTCTCCCTGCGGCTGCTGCAAGGCAGACTCTTGTCATGGGGGACCCACACTCACTATTGAACCTGATCTTACTCTGTCTTTTATCTCTGTGAGTAAAGCCTGGTTCCATCCAGCGTCTGTGTAAGTTGTGTCTTGGCCACCCCAATACCTGTAGTCTACTCAGTGTGTTAACATTCTGAGACTGCTGTCCCTTGTGGCAAGCACTATAATGTTCTTTGCTACCGTCTGTCTACACAATAGGACTCCTCCCTTGGAGGTAGTAATGGGTGTCCCTTGCTCAATAATTTACTATTATTACTTATTTTAAATTATAATATATATTTTATTATTAAACATGATAATTAATATATCTTTTGTTTAACTTTTGTTTTACTTAAAATTGATGGTCTACATATATGCTCAAACGAATTAAGGAGTACATTAATGCAAATAGCTTAAGAAATGAATACTTTCCAGGAGTAAAATTAGATATATAGCAGCTTGATACAGTTAACAATACTTTTTTAAAAGTGGGTAATGGCACTGTTCTGATAACCAGCTCATTTATAACCCCCTTGGGGGAAGAACTTTTCTTGATCTTATAAAATTTTAACTTGGTCCACTTTCCAGACAACAATCTGCAAAATCTTTTATTTTCTATTCTAATTCTGCTCCTAAGAAAAGTTGAAATCTCTTGGGAAATTCATTTAGGGGCTTAGAAAAAGTATTTTTTCTCTTTGATTCTTTATTTTCCTGCTCTGGCTCATGAATGAGGATTATTCAAACCCTTATTTCTGCTACAGCTTCAAGAAAGAGTTCACCTGTTTTAATAGAATGACGGGAAGCTTCGTTACTCATTATCCTGTTAACCAAATTCTTCTCTGGGATCCTTGAATATCAAATCTCCCTTTATCTTTTATTCATCTTAGACTTTGTCACCTTTTATTCAAAATGCTCTTGGTTCTATTTTTCTCTTTATTACTTATAACATTTAAAGTAGGCTTTTAGGAATAACTGCACTCAAAATAACACCCAAATTTAGTTAAAAGTTGTATAATTTAAATTATTGATTCAGAAGCAATTCTTCTCAAATCATATCTCATAAAATAAATGAAAACAAGATAAAACAATCAATATAAGTAAATCTAACAATCACTGAGAAATAGAACTAATTTCCAGAATAATATAATTTTGTGCTGATATGTTTACAATAAATTAAATGTATATTTTCTAGTACTCTTATGCTCAGAAGAAGGCAATATTATATTGATTAATCTCATCTTTAGCAGAAAAACAGGTTGAATCATAGCCTTCTTTCCAATTCACTATATACAAATAAAAACAAATAAAATATATATAATTAGAGATTTAGGAACAGAATCTTGCTGCCTAGCAAAAGATATGGATTTCTTCCATCTAGATTCAAAACTGTCCTTCTTCAAGCTAGTGTTTATTTTTGGCCCTGTGACGGAATCCCAGCTCAGGGCATCTAAGAAGTGCAGCGTGTCACTTTCATCTTGTGTCAGGGATACCACTTGCAATCTCTCTTCTATGCTCTTTTACCTCCTGATGGTTACATGACCCTTCCCAGGGCGACTCTGGCACATTATTGAATTCCTAGACCAAACTCTCTCAGCCCTTGGGTAGAAAAACCAACACTGGACTATTACAAATTTTGGAAATAAACTATTTGTATTAAGCCACAGAAATGCCTATGCTAATTTATTATAACAGATACCACAATCCTAATTAACACATTGTATCCATGTAATGTTAGATAATACTGAACTGAAAAATAGAATTTCATGTTTCTCTTTCTTATGAATTCATCTGGATAAAACTTATACTTTAGGGGCACCTGGATGGCTCAGATGGTTAAGCATCTGCCTTTGGCTCGGGTTGTGATCCCGGGGTCCTGGGATCAAGCCCCACGTCCCGTTCCTGGCTCAACGGGGAGCCTGTTTCTCCCTCTGTCTCTCCCCCTGCTCGTGCTCTCTCTCTCTCTCTCTCTGTATCCCTGTGCCTCGAATGAATAAATAAAATCTTAAAAAAAAAAAAACTTATACTTTAAGACAATCAATTATACATCTACGAAATTTGACAATATTCTGTTACCTTTTAAATTGGTGATACACAACTTAAAAACAACACTATAACCCATCTGATATTTTGTCCCCATACAATAAATAAACCTTAAAGAATATTGTTTTGTTGTATCCATTTTTATGGGTTAAGTCATTAATAAAAGCCCCGTCCTCCAAAATAACATTTTATATTTTTCCCAATTTCCTCTCCCTTTCCGCATCACATAATCATCTACAATAAATGATGGGAAGACTGGAAGAACAGAAGAAACATAATGAAGAGAAGCAGAATAAATAAGCTTGTCAGTACAAATTTGCAGCCAATTTTTAACGGAGATGCTGTGCCTTCCTGTGGTGATTTATGACCATATACCTAATAAATGCAGAAAGGTGTATTTGTTACCATTTTAAGCTTAGATCCCTTCCTCTCAACCAGAAAAATACCCAAAGTTCTTATACATAAAATAAGGAACCTGAACATATTCTAAAAAATAAGACAGGGTAGCTTACTGCAGTGTGGTTTCTCTTAATTGATAGGCAGTCTGCATTAAGCAAACATTTGCTTAATCCCAGAGCAGCTGGGTCTGCAGACTCTTGATGCTTAGGTGTGAAGGGATCCTGGAAGGCTTCTATCCTAAGAGTTGGAACCTATAAGTTCCCCCAAATTTTCAAGCAAAAATATGTAGATAAAGGCAAAAATATAATAAAATATATTCTGAGAAACATATCAATATATTCATATTAATAAAAATGTTTAGTTCTGGAGGCTGAGATAAATTTGTTATACTAAAATTCCTAGAATGGATTTCCAGCTTTTTTAAGTTTATGACCTTGACTGGATACTTCCTTTCTTTGAACCAGGTTTTCTCATCATAAAAGAGAGAAATGAAAGTTAGCTTTTAGGTTTAAAGAAGGCAGAACAATTCCCAGATGTTAGTAAGTGTGATTGTTATTGACATTGGGATTATGAATAATAGTAGTGGTAGTGGTGGTAGTAGAGTGAGAATAATAATTGGTTTCTTTTTCAATTTTTGCCTTGTCATATGGGTATCTCACAAATACACTTCTTAGATAAATTACATAATTCACATTTCACTTAGAATCAGATGCCCAAACGGTTTTAAAGATTCTAAGCAAAAATAGTCTTAACATTTATGAAAATAGGCTTTAGTGAATTGATTCCTATTTGTTAGTTCAAAAAAGGAGATTAGTAGATGGTAACATGCTATGCTTGAATTAATGGCATCCGGCAAGGAGTTTTAATTTTCAATCTCCAAAATGTGCCAGATTGTAACTTCAAGGACTAAGATAAATCCAAATATTTTAAACAAACTCAGGCAAAATCAAATATCTTGTTTTTACTTCAAGCTAATTTTGCTGTATACTCCTTTTTGATGGCAAAAACCAATGCTGTACATAAGCAGTATATAAAACATTATTTATAATCTCTTGACTTAACATTTAAGATGCTGACTACTGAAGGAAAAATATGTGTCACACAGAAATATTTTTGTGATTTTTTAAAAAAGATTAAATCATTTAGACCCTCTAAATTATACAACAGTACTTTTTGAATAATTTAATGTATGTTGAAATGTATTACAAAAAATCCACAATATGTGCATATTAAGCGAACAAGCGAACATATAAATATCATATGAAAAAACACTTTGAAGACTAAAGCTTATTAATAGGAACTTTTCTGTGGAAGTTTTGAGATATAAATAATGAAATATAGTTTCCCATGTATAACTGTAAAGCTGAAAATGTTTTTGCTGATATTCATTTCCAGCTTCATTAATTTATTTTATGGGCTTTATTTGACATTTGTTGCATGCTGAGCCTAAGAACTTTTAGTGCAGAGTAATAATGCATAAGGATATTTTCCTCCTAACATACAGTTCTTGAGGTATTACTAATTCCCATACTTGTATTAAGCAAGAAAATTGGAAGGCAAAGATATATCTGTCCTAATTATATTAAAGCAAGTAAAAAAAAATTTATCATAGTTCCCTATAATTAATGAAAAAAAATAGTTACCAAGTTCCAAAAGAGCACAAAGCAATTCTTATACAGCCATAGAGGTTATATATTTAATTTAGTTTTTCATTTATAAATTCGATTATTTCAGTTTCATTGTAATGTTGGTTTCCTGCTCACCAATGGACAATGATTTTTAAGAGGGTCACCACCCCATTATAGTAAACAGTCATCTGAAATACTGAAATTATATTGTTTTTTTTGTTGTTGTTGTTGTTGTTGTTTTTAAGATTTTATTTATTTGACAGAGAGAGATATAGCGAGAGAGGGAACACAAGCAGGGGGAGTGGGAGAGGGAGAAGCAGGCTTCCCCGCAGAGCAGGGAGCCTGATGCGGGGCTCGATCCCAGGACCCCGGGATCAGGACCTGAGCCGAAGGCAGACGCTTAACGACTGAGCCACCCAGGTGCCCCTGAAATTATATTGTTAATGTTGATTAAAAAATTCATCTGACTCTTAGTTGAGAAAAGGCTGTGCTCATATATGCATATGAATAAGATAGGATATATTCATTTATTAAAGAAATCTTTATTTTTTTAAAGAAAAGGGTTATTCATGAAAAAATGAGTTAATCTACATAACTAATAACTTTCATTGATGTTTTTAGAGAAATAGTATTCATTCACCTTTTCATTTTTTTTTTTTCCAGCCAGAATTTACTGAACACTCCCTTGAGTTTGGCATTGTTGGAGATGTTATTGATGTAGCAATTAACAAAACAGACATTGTTCATTCTCTTATGTAATTATAATCTTGTAAGGGTAGAAAGAAAACAAATAAGTAATCCAATAAGCAAGAAAGACAATCTCAAATGACAATAAATGCCATGAACCAAGTAAAAAGGAAAATGGAGTAGAGTATGGGGTGACAGAACTAGGCTACTCTGCTGAGGTAACTTAGACAAATGGACTCTGGGGAGATCATGTTTCATTTGAAACTTGAATGATGAAAAGGACAAAACCACATGATGATACAGAGATACAGATCTGGGGGTAGGATGTGATGTGATGAGGGGAAGGTGGTTTAAAAAAAAACACAATATTTAAAACAATAACCTTTAACCTACATTCTAATTCTAAAATCAATGTTTAAGCATAAAATCTAGGATGTCTATAACATTTCCCAAAACTTTAAGCAATTATGTGTGTGTGTGTGTGTGTGTGTGTGTGAGAGAGAGAGAGAGAGAGAGAGAGACACACACACACACACACACAGAAATAGAGACAGAGAAAGGAAAGAAGTGATCAAGAGAGGGAAGGAGGAAGCAGGAGAGAGCACAAGAGAGACTCTTGTGTATATAAACTGACATTGTAGTAGATCTTCACCTGCCTTGATCCAATTCTCAATGATCTAAGACCCAATTCAGTTTAAGCTATTATAATAAAATATTTCCAACCAATATTTTCCAAAATGAGATGAGTGACAAAAAACTATTAAGCTGAAGCCAAGTTCAGCTATCCTATTATTTTTATATTATTAGTTTATATAGTTTGATAGCTTAATTTGTTAAATTTGTTAATTTGGTAAAATAGTTAATATATTAATAGTTTAATTTGCTAATGAATGTTTCTGACACAAACATGTTAAGATTATCATTTACTTTGTACTCTTCATTATGCTTTTTTTTTTTTTTTCCCTAACAGGAGTTACTATTTGCTTTGACAGAGAACTGGGAAAGGCAAAGAGGTGATAGCGCTTGGAGAATTTAAGCATGCCATCTGTTTGGATGAGGATGCAAATAATCACAAACATTGGGGGCTTCAACACTCCAGGCAAAACGGAATTCACATTTGTTTTCTTTTTGAAAAATAAGTTTCTATTTTTGCTTGTATTCTTTTATAATTAGTTAACTTAGTAACAATTTTAATAAGAAATGAAGTTATTCTGTACTAACAAAAGATGCATTGCTCCAGTATATATACACAAATATATTAGATATACCACTTTCCTTAAGATATCTGACAATTTGTTCAGCTATATCTGGAAAAAAGTGCCAAAGTGATAAACTGCCAAGTTGAGAGACTTAATTAAGGAAAATTTATACCAATTTAATTGCTTCTGATCTCATATTATTTTATCTTAATTAATTACCTCTGCTTTGGGCAAAATAAAGAGAAGTAAAATGAGTGGAAAATATTAATCAAATTCCAGTCAGTTACTTGCTTGTTGCTCTTGTAAAATATATTTGGGAGAGTAAAATGAATCCTTTGGCTAGGTTCAGTTTTGAAATTATGTTTCAATTACTCATGCCATTCTTTACTCCGTTTTTATAAATGATCAAGTTTAAATCATTTTTATAGGGTGGATGCTATGGGGCCAAATTTTGTCATTTTTATTGGTTATGAAGAACGGACTTTCAGGAAAATCTTCACAAATATTTTAGTTAGGGTTTTAGTCTATTTTCCACCCAAACTGACTACTGTAAATTTAACTATTTTCCCACTTATTTTCTTGATGAAGTGATGATGTAATCAGAAAGGAAACCAATATAAGTAATGTATACTATTGATAACTAACTCCAGGTTATGATCATTACATATGTTTTAATAACATCTAACAAGTTTCATCTAACTCATAATTTTCTATGTGAGATGAGTGCAACTATGACATGAACTGTCTATAATTGATTATATAGTTCATATGACAATAAGACAGCACAGTCTGTAAATCTAATAATGTTAGAGGCTACCATAGAGAGTAACTTAACATGGGAGGAAATGTGAAATTAAAATGAAGGTATCCTTTTCTGGATAATGAATGACCTATTTACTGAATTTATGATCTCAGAAGATCTTTCTCAAAAAGAAAAAAAAAGTTAGATCGACTTGTTTAATCAACAATCCCAAAGAATTACATATTGCCGTCTGTGAAGCAGATGGCTTTCCTGCCGACTGCCCTGCTGGTTCTGCCTGCCACCTTTCCCACTAGCAGCTGTGATTACTAGGAAAAAAAATTCCCTTTATTGCCTACATGATGGGTCCAAAACTGCAGTCAGACATTTAAAAAGTTACATTTTGGAACCTCTAAAAGGAAGTGAGAAATATAAGCAATTTCAATTAGTAAAGTTTCTGAAATTTCCATAGACAACTCTTAAATTTGGGTAATAAATCAAAGAATTTCTTCAGTCTCTCTAACCTCATTCCTCCCCCCTTCTCTCCTTCTTCCCATAGGCAGACCTCTGTGTTGTTATTTTCTTTATTCATCTTTTCTTCAATGAAAAATTATTTAGGGAGTTAGTAAGTACAACAGAATATGGAAGGATCATGAATAGTTGGGTATCAGTGTTCCTACAGATACTTATTTTTATGATACATTAATCATTAACTCCAGCTATACTCCAACCACTTCGTTAAATTTTATATCTTGCATGTTATTAAATAAATCAAGTACTTATTGATTAGGAGAATAAGACATTGGGAATTTCTGTTCTATTGTCATTGAAAAAAATTCCAATCTAAAATCTTGATATAAGACTCTATAGAATCCCAATTTAGATTTAATATAAAAAACATGTATATTTGAGTTTTTAGCATTTTTTCCCATACACTGATAGCCAGCTTTTATGATTAGGAAAATTCCCTGTAGGTTTTATAGTTATAAGTAATATATATCTTAATTTTAGTCTCTCTAAAATTTGTCTCAAGACTCAAAATAAAGCAATTAAGAGAATACTTGTTTGACCTGAAATATTGATATTTAGTCTACAAAAATATAGAAATTTTGAATATTTATTGTAATTTACCTATACACACATAGCTCCTTCAAAATGCCTTAGTATAAATTCAGTAATGAACAAGGAAAGTATATATAATATATATTTTATATATATTCTATATTCAAGACCAAAAGAAAGAAAGGTGAATTCCCTAGGAAATGAATTGCAAAAGAAATTTAAAGCTATCAGTGAACAAGAGTTGAAATAGCTATTATCTTAGCTGGCCTCTATAGCTTCATTAATGTTCTTTCATTGATGAGAGAAGGACAAAAAATGCACTCATTAGCTAGCAAAGGCAGCTATTCCAGGACCTATAAACTCAAAAATTACTAATAGCAAAGGCAACATGCTCTTGAAGAAACAGCCATAAGCCAATAATTAAGGGGAATAATTATGGAAGAACACTGTCAACTAGATATAGAGACAGGAAACAAAAGCATTTGTTAAGGCACCTGGAGGCTCATGAAGGAAAGAAATGAGAAATATGAGAGATTTATTATTTTAAAAGATAATGATGGAGAATATTCTAGAATTGAAAAGACATTCAGACTGATAAATAATCACAAACAAGACCAAAAAGGGATAGTTAAAATGCTGAATATTAAGAACAAAAAAATAAAATTATATCTATCCATAGAGAAAAGTCATAAAGCAGATTTTTCCATGGAATAATAGGAAATAGGCTGATAAGAAATTTCCAGTTAGTAGCAAGAGATGACGGTAATCAAAGCATAGGGAGAAATACTGGTCAATCTAGAATATTTTACCCTGCTGATCTTATTAAAGATGCTTTTGATTAACTATAATAGGAAATCCAGGAAGGAGAAAATTAAACCTAGAAAGAAGAAAGAGGATACATGAAAGATGCAAGGAGGAGCACAGTAATTGACAAATTTATGTAGACAAATAAAATGATAATTAACATAAAAAATTGAATGGGTAGAAAATAAGATTTAACTAAAAGTCTAGATTTTAATATGTGAATAGAAGAGAAGAAGGTCCAAACTAAAGTTGAAACATTCTTAATTTGTAGTTAAATTCAGAAGGTAACTAATAAACTTAGAATTTGATAACATGTGAAATATGTATAATAAGAAATAGAAGCAGCCTAGAAATATTAAAACATTATGAATAATTACTTAATTAGCAGAAGAATAAAAAGAGTGAAGAAAAGACACGTTAAGCAGGTAAGAAAAACTATATTGGAATATTTGAAATGCATTCTAAAAAGAAAATATTAAATGAAATAGAAGCAATATATGTAAGTATTCAGTAAATATAATCCAAAACAAAAAGTAGATTTAATCTCACAAAAATGGGTAGAGAAAGTTTAAGTTTATGCATGTTTCAAAATATATCCCTAAAATATCATATAATAGAGTTTGAAACTCAAGGAATAGAAAAACATTTAACTGGTAAAGAGAACAAAAATAAAAGGTGATGTAGCAATGATACTGGACAATATAAAGTTTAGGGAGTATTCTAACAAATATATAAAAACAATAAAATATTACACACCAGACAAAATTGATTTGAATTAGATTAACAATGCTATAATCATGTTTGGAAATATTTATCAAAACTCTTTAATAAACTGATTAAGAATTAATAATAATGACAGCTAACATATTTTGAGTTCTTATTATGTAATGACTGTAATATCCCTTTACATTCTTTATCTAATTGAATTCTCTTTGGATAAGGAAATATTTTTATCCTCATTTTAAGGATGACATAAGTATTGAACAGAGATATTTAGCAATTTGTCTAAAATAAAACAGCTGGTAAACATAGTATTAAGTAATGGACAGGCAGGGCTAAGTAGGGAGAGATAGATAGGGGGCTATGTGATCAGGCTCACAGAAATCCCAAAAATGTGGAAGTGTGGGGAAACCAGAGATAAGGGAACAAACCAGACCCCCCTGTCCTATCATCTTTTTTATGATAATCACCTGTGACCCACAAAGAATAACCAGACCCTAAAAAGGAAGAAAGCCATTGAAGGTGTTATCACTAGTTCTTGCTCTATGTGATATCAATAGAGATGTTAAAAGGATTTAAGTTCCCTGGTTAGCTTTCTATAAAAGACCATCCCTAAAGGCTCTCAGTAGCAACCCTGTTGGCACTCCTCTCAAACTCTTGAGAGCTTCTTCTGTATCTTCACTTAATAAACTTCTATCGCCTTGCTCACTCTCCTTTGTATTCTTGCACTCTGTGAGACAAGAACCTCGCTCTACCGCTTCAGGATCTGTAATAGTTGAATTCTAAAGCCACTGCTTTAGAACTTACTAAAATAGTTACCTCTTTTGAACAACCCAAGGAAAAATTATGAAAGGTATTTCATAACTCCAACACACATTATTTTTTTAAAAAATCATGTTTTTAAAAATGATCAGATGAAGAAAAACTTGAATAAACACCAAAGCAGGAAAGTTTTACTTTCTTAGATGAAAATGAAGTATCATTGGAAAACAATTATAAAAATCCACAGAAGCAAAAGAAAAACAAGCCAAGAAACAAAACACACACATATATTTGGACAATATCTAACAACAGAAAATAATATAAGTTAAATAATACTTAAAATTATATAATATTCAAACTGAAAGGAGAGCACCATAAAAAACAAAAATCTTGTGAGATTCTTAGAGAAAAAAGAGTACATCCTTTGATACATATATTAAAAAAAAGACAAGAAAGAGACATAGTGAGTTAAACATTGAAATTGCAAAGCGAAAAATAAAATTTGAATGAGACCAAGGACTCTAGAAGGAAAGAAATATACGTTTGTTTGTTTTTTTAAAGCAGAAATTAGTGAAATCGAAAAAAGAAATAATAGAAATGAAAAACAATATTTTGGAGAAGTTAGATGATTTCTTTTGTAGAATATTTTATATTCTGGATTTTGACTGATTTGTCATAAAGGTATTTTTAATTTATTGCTCTACTTCCTATAACTTCTATATCCATCGGGGTTCTATAAGCAAAACAGAACCAGTAGGGGAGAGACTGAGAACAAAGAGAGAGAGACAGAAACAGAGACAGAGACAGAGTGACAAAGAGGACACGGAGAGAGAGGAAGAGACATTTCCTCAGGTTTGTTCTTAGGGCCTTTTCCCTGACGGGATTTGAGGCCCACCCCGATTATCAAAGATAATGTTCTTTGTTTAAAGTCAGTTGATTGTAGATAATAACCGTATTTACTACACACCTTCACAGCAATACTTAGTATTTGACTGAATTACTGGGAACTATAGATTAGTTACATTAACAAGTGAAACTAATCATCACAATTTATGCTTGCTTTGTCAACTTGGCACTAATACACATTTCTTTAAACCATACTTAAATTTCAAATAAAACCTGACAGTCATACTTCTGCCTAATGTGGTACAACAATTCTCTGTACAACTAACAACATGCTAATCCTTTACCTAGAAAAGGAAGCAAAATCCTTGGGTACTATTTACTCTTCTTGATCCTCTGTGACAATATCATGCTTTAAAGTTAACTCTGATTAATATATGTCATGTTAGATGGTAGGGGGATAAGAGAGAGAAAAAAACAAAAATATTTGCTTAACATATGCATATATTCATATACACACAAACATGCAAACACATTCATTAAAAAAGAAGAAAATACTTATAATAATTAAAGTCTTAATTTCTGCAATGGTCACATGGTTATAGTTGGTGTTTATAACAACCTTCCTCCACTACTTACTCCATATTCCCATCATCCCCAGCAAACCTCAGATGCGGTTCTTTACCTCATGCAGACACCCCAACTTCATTAGTTGTCCTGCTTGAACTGGATTGTAGTTTTCCACTGACTTTAATCACAGGTTATGGTATACTAAGAGATACCATAAGGTATCTCTTATAGTCCAGCCATAATCTTCCTTCCCTCTTTTGTGTAGTGGAAGCTCAATTTCCCCTTGATAATCAAGATCATTCACCCCAGCCAATACAGTAACTCCCTTGTTTGCCATAAATTCAGAAGGTCTATGAGTAAGCAGATGGATGGCAGTCTTAATTCAGTTTAATAGAATCATTGTTGTATTTTCTGGTAGTAGCATTCTCCTCTTTGAAATTAAGACCTCTAGATCAACAGAGCGTAAGTTTCCAGGGACAGAATATAAAATCTTTGCCAGAAAAATTTTCATCTCTTTCCTTGCCTCTCTCCCACATGTTGGCATACATCATTCAGACTTCATAGGTGATATTAGGGTCACAGAAGTTTTGGCTGGTATGGAGAACTGATGAAAATATGTGCCAGCCAAGAGTTTATCTTTACACTTCACTCCTCTCAAAATAGGACAGATAGATGACTACCAAGAGCAATGTCTTTTTCAAATGTAGCTTCTCTTACAGAAATGAAAGTTAAACCGTGAGCTTAAACAGTCAGCTTTGATGTAGCAGTAAACAAGATTCTGTGGTACCTGGAATCTTTGCCCAGGAACTAACTCATGTCTTCACTTACCTGAAAAATCACTTGAAGTGAATCAGACTAGGGCCTGCCTTTCTGCTCTTCTCTGAGATCCTTACCAAAAAAAAAAAAAAAAAATAGCTAATATCTTTACTATAATATGCACTCCAAGACCAAAATAATAAAAAAAACCTTCAAATAAAAATACACAAATAATCAACAGTATATGCTGTCTAAACTGAAATTGTTAGAGCAGATAGACTAAAAATAAAGATGCTAAATATATTTAAGAAAATTGGAGTAATTATGAGCAATGTTCTATGAAATAGGAAATGATAAAAAATAATATAGAGAAAATACCACTTGTGAAAAAAATAACGTAAAATGAGAAAGAAATAGATGTGATAAATAACACCATAGATATAGATGAAGAATGAGTTACTGAGTTGGAAGATCTAGTTATATAAAGCAGAATAAAAAATTGATAATAATTATATTTTGTAAGATCAGTGAAAGAGTAAGAAAAAAGGAAAGGCTATTCAGAATATTCAGAATATTCAAAGTTACATTTTTTTTAAAATGGAAGAACATGGAATTTGATATTAAACAAAAAAGAATGATCTTATTTATGTGTGAAATAAGAATGTTCTTAAAAAGAATGTTCTTAGGATGCCTGGGTGGCTCAGTCGGTTAAGCATCTGCCTTCAGCTCAGGTCATGATCCCGGGGTCCTGGGACTGAGCCCCGCATCAGGCTCCTTGATCAGCGGGGAGCCTGCTTCTCCCTCTGCCTGCCATTCCCCCTGCTTGTTCTCTCTCACAGTCTCTTAAAAATAAATAAATAAAATCTTAAAAAAAAAAGAATGTTCTTATTTATGAAATATCTGCTCTAGATATGATAAAATAAAATTTAAAAAAATGAATTATAGTAAGAACTTCGTAATTCTTCCAGAGAAAAAGAAGTGAACATAAAAAAAAAAGTCTGATTAGATGCAGATTTTTTTTAATTTAAAAAGAAAGGTAAAGAAAAAGGATATAATAATTTTACCTTAAAGGAAAGTAATTAGAAATTAGCATTTTATTTCCTACTATATTTTAAGTAATATAAGTATTTTCAGAGATATATGAACATTGTGCTAAACAAAGTCCTACACTGAAACAAAAAACAAGAAGGCATATCTCTAAAAATGCATCATATAAAATGTAATTGATGTTAAGATAAAGTGGCTGGAAAATGAAGAACAGGACAGAGAGATGATTTTGCTAAAACACTGTTTGGTCTGATACACATATAACATGATACACATATAACATATAATATATATATGATTACAAATAAGCTATGAAGATCAGTTAAAAATAATGACATGGGTTCTTAATTTAAGGATTGTACTTTAAAACAAATAAGTATATCTTCTAAACATGCATAAGATAACATAGCTGAAAGCAAGAAAGGAAAAAAAAATATCAAAGACAAGACAAGATGATATAATGTAGTAGATTTAAAAAATAATAAAACTGAAAATATAACTCCTAATAAAATAGGTGGTACATTAGTATAAATGGGTTGAACTCCCAAGTCCCAATCACAGATGGTATCATACAACATGCAAAATAAAATAACAAATCAAAAATAGATCTTAATACTAGAAATAACATTACTTAAAAGGATGTATGAAAAATTTATGAACTAAAAAAAATGTTGGGAATCAGTACTAACATCTGATATATAAAAACATAATTTAAAGCAAAAATAAACATATAGAAAATAGTCATATACTGGTAAAATAAAGACTAGAGAAAGAATATCTAACCATCATTATAAGGTAACTAAAAATAAATAAAAATCATAAGTGAATCAATTACCAAGATTAGAGAAATATTGTATCAACATTTGTAGCAGAATATTTTAATTTGCCCAACTCAGGAACTAATAGATTCACTGACAAAAACTTATTAATAAGTAGTAATATTAAAATACTAAACGATATACTTTTAAAGCTAGAAAGGTAACATTATAAACTGAAGATAAATACCCAACAGAGAATATGTTCTTCTTAAGCACTATGGGGAAATATAACTAAAACCATAATCTTCTCTCAAACCAGAAATCCTCCTCACAAAGGTATCAGAAAAGGGAAACAGTTTTTATTATAAATAAGCATTAAAACAAAATGTGATATGTATCACAGGTAATCCTCCAAGAGACTGCAAAAACAGAAAGAAATCTCACCCTTTTATATAAGCCAAGCAGATATAATCCATTACATATTTCTAGATGAACAATAACTTTGATGACAGGAAGTAGTTTTGCAATTTGGAGTTAGGTGCCTACCAAAGGCTCCAACCCTCCCACAGAAACAGGGAGATCTGGGTGCCATCTTCCTTGATGTTTTCATTTCAGTGAGATGCCTCCAGATTCTTGAGAAAGGCATTCTAGTCTTAGAGCTGACAGAAGGCCTATCTAGTTTTCAAAGGATTTATATACATATCAAAGGGTGGAGAAAGTACTTAAACTTACTTGTTTTGTAAGTGAATACTCTAAGAAAAAGGGGAGAAGAGAGATTTCTTATTTTCGACAGGGACATTAAGTTTTTTTTTTTTTTTTTTAAGATTTTATTTATTTATTTGAAAGAGAGCAGGAGCGGAGGTAGGAGCAGAGGTAGGAGCAGAGGGAGAAGGAGAAGCAGACTCCCTGCTTAGCAGGGAGCCCGATGGACTATTGGGCTGGATCCTGGAACTCCAGGGTCATGACCTGAGCCAAAGGCAGACGTTTAACCGACTGAGCCACCAAGAACCCTAAGAATTAAGCTAGTATTTTTAATTTTCATTTGTCCTTATAGCATACAGATGACTTTTTTACAAACAAAACATATAGAGTACATATTAGGCTATGAAAGTAGCTCAAAAATTTCAAATAACATGTATTATCTAGACTATGTATGTTACCTCAGAATAATGAGTTGTGATAATAAATTAATAACAAAAATACCTGAAAATGCCCCATATTTATGAAAGTTAAATTATACAGTATTGTGATATTTGAGCTAAAAGAAGAGGGCATGGTAAAGTTAAAAAGTAAATTAAGAAAAGCTTAGAGTTGATTAATAATAGCCTGCATAGCAAAACTTGTATAACCTAGCTAAGGCAAAACATGAATTAACTTTAGATTTATTTATTAAGAAAAAAAAATCTAAAAACCAGAAGTTTTCAGAATTTAATTTAAAAAAATGGATTAAAGCAATAGAGTAATCCACAGAAAAAAGGGCAAAATTCACATTAAATATAAAGGACAAAAATCAATAAACTTGAGAACAATAAAAACAAAATTTAGACATAACAAAGGTGTTATTTAAAAATAAGCTAGAACTCTGACAACACTAGCGATTATCACATTAAAGTTTTTATATATCTATGTACTTATCTATGTTAAAAGTACAGAAATAAAAGATAAGATGCTCAATTATACACATGTTAATATGTTTTGAACCATCTTCACTAATATTTCTTGAAAATCTAGGTAAAATGGCTAAATTTTTAGAAATATGTAAAATCAGTGTAAAAAAGAAATTGGAAGTAACTATTAAAAATGAATTGGTAGTATATAACCTTTTAATAATAATACATTCTGTGAAAGAATTTCAATCTAAAATGAAACCAGAGGATACGAAATAGAGTGTTTCACCCATGTGCCTGCAGAAGAACGGAACTTAAGAACGGAGAGACTGATTCCCATTAAGTGCCCGAATATAGAAGACCAAGACTTATCTCCCTATCAGTGAACATCCACCAAGAATTTCTCCCCATCTTCAAGCCAACGGCTTTACTGCTTGGACTCTGGCTAGACTTCCCCTGTTTGCATTCTTTGCCCATAAATACAGCCTGTACTAAACCCCCAAGAGACTGACCTGTAGCTAGCTACAACATACGTTTCCCCAAACTACAATTCCTCTGCTTTTCCCAAATAAACTCAGTGGTAATTTGAATTTGCCTCAGTTTACATCTTTTTTTAGGTTCACAACTCAAATAGTTTAATAGGAAATAGTATCAAACTTTTGAGTAAAATATTATTTCTATCTTATATAAGTTGTTTCTGAATATACACAACAAAACAAAACAAGGGCCCATTTTGTTTTTAAAGGCAGGATTAATCCTGATTTATTCAACTACACATGACTATCACAAATGAAAAAAATAACTTATTAGTTGCCTATTTAATATATGAGCAATTTTTAAATTATATACTAAAGTAATTCAACAGTGTAATTTTATTTTATTTTTTTTTCTTTTTTTTTTAACAGTGTAATTTTAAAGAAATATATTTTCAGGTGGAGATCCAGATCTTATGAGGCCTGAGGCATACGCAATGTTTAGGTGTCCTTTTAAGAAAAAAATAAATAAATACATATGAGAAAATAAATTATTTTTAATGATAACAGAAATCAAAATAATTACAAATTTGAAAAAGCTAAAACTATCACACTTTCTTTCAGGTTATATCGTTGACTTCCATTAAGATACTTGCCATCATGTTTGTATTTTATCATGACACCAATAATTTATTTAAAAATTCACAAATATTCTAAATATATATATCAAATGTTTAAAATTTCCCTATATTACATCTGCTTATATATTTCTACATATTTGTATAATCAAATTATTCTTTCATAGCATGCATTTACTTATTAATAAATACAATTAATAAATATTTGTTGACATTGTATCACTGAACACTTTTATCTTCAGGCAATCTTCTGTATCAATAGCGACCTCACATGGCACTTAATATGGAGCTGATGACTTACAATAAGTTGTGTCAGTTATGCTAAATTGTATCTGATACCCTGAGATTCATATTCATGAGAGTTCACCTACAGACATACTGTTTGTTTATATTCCCTGTCCTCTCCAAATAAAAATACAGTCTACTTCTCATGATTTCTATTACAAAAAAAAAAAAAAAAAAAAGGTTTATTTGTATTGTATGTACTGCATTACCAAATATATTTCTGACAAAAGAGGACTTCCAGTTTGAAGAGAAACCATATACTCCTCTTAGGAGAAAAAAATAAATCGGTCTAGATTTTCTGGCTCTGTACATTTCAGATCGTGCAGGGCTGAATGATATAGGTCACAGTCATCTCAATACATCCCACTTATTTATATCATGATGCCAGATGAGATTGCACAGTGGGAAGACATTTCTGTAAGAGGATAACCAGCAATAACTGAAAGATACTTAGAAATAACTAGGACCTCCTCATGTAACAACTCCCACATATGACTTCAGAAATAACTATGATCTAGATAACAATATCTCTTAAACCCAAACTAAATATGATACCAACAAAATGGGGTAACCTTCAGTGGGAAGTACAAATACATCATGTAGTACTGTGTATTGCTTAGAAGTGATGTACAAGACATAAATATAAACACAAAAATACAAACATAAATACAAAAAACATTTACATAAAAATTTTAAGAATGTATTTTAGAAGAACACATATTAACAAAAGTATCCACATTAACACATTACAATAATTATCCATGTGAAGAAAATAAATGGGAGTTGAAGATAGAATAGTTTTTAAAATAAAACTGATACAAAAATAAAATAGAGCAAGGACAATGACAAATTCTACAACGAGGTCTACGATTAAAAGAGTTTTCAGATTCTGAGTACCTAAAAGAAAAAAATACATATAATGAATGATAAAGGATTCTTTCAAAATACAAAAAGTTATTTCTTTATTATCTCCCTCCTCCTTTCTTTCGTAATAGGATAAAAAATTTCTCAGCTTTACTTTTGCATTCACAAAACATTACCAGATCTTGAATAAAATGAGTCAAAAACACCCAAAAATGTAAAAATCAAGCAATTCAAAACAGAATGCAAATAATTCTGAATAGTCTCTCATGCAACCCATCGCATTTAAAGAAATCTCCTCCCTCGGAAAACTTTTCCCTTAAATTTAACTCATATCTTTGTCATAAAAAAATAGCATTTAATACATCAAAAATAATAATGTTTAAACTTAAATTCTAAAATGTTATGTTTCCAGGGGCTCCTAGGTGGCTCAGTTGGTTAAGCGGCTGCCTTAGGCTCAGGTCATAATCCTGGAGTCCCGGGATCCAGTCCCGCACCGGGCTCCCTGCTCAGCAGGTAGTCTGCTCCTCCCTCTGATCCTACCCCCTCTTGTGCTCTCTCTCTCACTCTCTCTCTCGAATAAATAAAAAATAAAATCTTAAAAAAAATAAAATGTTATGTTTCCAGTATTAGATTCCTAAAGAATTTCAGCAAACAGCCCCATATTATATCTTGTACCACCTTTTTGTGACTATAAATTTTATACTCATCTTGAAAGCAATAATAAGTGTACACCTTGTAGTTATAAATTCTGATTTTATAATTCATGCACCAAGCAGACAAGAAGGTTTTGAAATATAACCTTCAGTGTATGACATTTAAATGACATTTTGATATGAGGTATATGAGGTATCCTTTTCGATTAGTCCTAAGGCTTGGTTTTGATTTTTTGGAAAATTAGAAAAATGTATGAAGTGTGGATCAAAATATTTTCATCCACATTTTGTTTTTTGTTGTTGTTGTTGTTGTTTTAATTTTTATTTATTTGACAGAGAGACAGCAAGAGAGGGAACACAAGCAGGGGGAGTGGGAGAGGGAGAAGCAGGCTTCCCGCTGAGCAGGGAGCCCTATGCGGGGTTTGATGCCAGGACCCTGGGATCATGACCTGAGCCGAAGGCGGACGCTTAGCAACTGAGTCACCCAGGCGCCCCTTTCATCCACATTTTGTTAAAAACATTAGAAGTTCCACTTTAGGTAGACATGGAGAAACTACTTTACAGCTTATAAGTCTAAATGATACAGTTAGAGCTGCATTTATTACACCTTAGAGTTGGAGAAAACAGACGCATTATTTGTGAGCCTTCTTAAATAATTTATCAAATAATTTTTTAAAGCTTTATGAGGACTGAAGCTAAACACTGCTCAATACCCAATGGAAAATGTATCCAAATTTATCTTGTCATACCAAGCTTGAAAGGGCAAATATGAGTTTATTTCCATTCATGTGGTAAGCTGAGATGTTTCTGTACACTTCTTTATTTACATATGCCGCTAAATCAATCATATTATCAATTATATTAAATATAATAAATGGCACTTATGCATTTTAACAATTTTAATGGCTTTATTGATTTTGTACAACTTTGTGAAAAATATTATATAGACACATTAAGCATAACCATTTCAAAAAGTGTTTTAATACATAGGTGTTAAGTGTCTGATGTCAACTGCAGTCAATTTTATGACAAAAAAGGCTGATATATATATATATATATATATGCAAGGTAAATAAATATATATATTTAAATATCTATATATATGCACACTAAAACTCAACAAATTCCTTCAGGGTATAAAAATGTAAAGAAATGATTAACTTTTATAATTATTAGCCAAATAACAAAGATAATTTAAAGTATTACTAGTTACATTAAATAAGTTGGATTTGTTATACATAAGAAAATCTGTCTTCATCACCACTGTTTTAAATTTGAACATATTAGGGGTGCCTGGGTGGCTTAGTTGGTTAAGCGGTTGCCTTCAGCTCAGGTCATGATCCCAGGGTCCTGGGATCGAGCCCCATGTCGGGCTCCCTGCTCAGGGAGATCCTGCTTCTCCCTCTCCCTCTCTCTCTGCTTGCTGCTCTTCCTACTTGTGCTCTCCCTGTGTCTCTCTGTCAAATAAATAAATAAAATCTTTAAAAAAAATAAATTTGAACATATTAAAAATAAAATGGCATATCCTCTTGTATTCAGCAATATTTAGATTTACCTTTAGATAGATTCAAAGTATGTGTGTGTGTTTGTGTTCACACCAGTGTGTTAATAGCAAACAACTAGAAGCAAATTTAATGCCTATTAATTCAAGAGTAAATATATTTTGGAAAAATTATCCAGTAGAATACTACCCAGCTCTTAAAAATGATGAGATAAGTATAGAGGTACTGACATGAAAATAGTTTTAAGATAAAACTATGCCCTTTATGTTTCATATCATGAAACATGAAGGGCACATTAATTGGCATTATGTGCTCTTTCCTGGACTAGTCACATGTGGTGATGAAACAGCTATTACAGAAACAACTGAAACTCGGAGAGGATAAACATGGTATCATTCATGGAAAGACAGGGACTGGTGAAGTAGAACTCAATAATAAATATGATCCTACATACACTGGCCTCGTTTGATAGCCAGGAGAATGCACCTCTCTGTCTTCCCACCCACAGGAAGCACCACTGACTAAAGTCCCCAGCAGCAGCTTTCTCTGCAATCCCTCCACTGTTTATGCAACAACCATGCTTTCCACATGCTGCTTCCAGCTAATTACAGAGTTTGGAGGCATGATTAAGGTAGGTCCACCTCTCAGAGATGTAGAACTTCTCTGCCTGTTGTCTTTTACCCCAAGACTCTGGTTTCCCTGCCAAACCTTTCTTTGACTACATGGCAGTCAAGGACATGTTCTTCCAAACTTCTGTCCTTTTTCCTTTCATTTGGGATTAGACTTGCATTGCAGTCTGACTGCTCTCCCATCCTTCTTGACTCCTTTTATGTTTCTCTTAGGCAGGCATGCCCTCTAATAGAGTCCTGATAGTGCAGTCTTAGTGCTTTTCAAAGCACTTGGATGATCACATACAGAAGGCAAATTATGGAGGTATACAAAACATGATAAACAGAAGTTTGAACAAGTCTCATATATATGGTAATCCTCCTTTACATTTCTTTCATATCTGTATTCTTTTAATAGTTTATTTGATTTTATTTTCATTTATTATTATTATTATTTTTATTTCTTTTAAGCTTGACTTCAATTTCCCTAGCAAGGCTTTCAGTTAAATTTTTGTTTCTCAGGGAGGCTTCAAAATAGTATTAACTCTATAAAATTGCATTTACATATTTTTCCCTGGCTTCTATTTGTTTGGTGTCTCTATTTTCATGAAAAAAAGTTTTGTTAAAGGAATTGTCTTGCCATCAGTTTCTGTGAAGCTCACAGAATTATTTGTTGGCAACGTTCCAGTTTTCTGGGGGTATTTTTCTGATATTCTTAAATATCCTTTTCTCCTGAGACTTTCCTTATTTATAGCATCTTTATACAGCATAACAAAGCCCAATATAACAATGTTTATGTTGATTCCTTTACAGTTATTATACTCCTTTGGGAGTAAACAGCTATTTGTTGAGGTATGCAGGGAAGAAATGGGAGTGATATAGTGAGCTTAACCATACTTAAATTCCTCTTAGATAATCAGCCATGTTCTCTTTTCTAGAAGCATACACCCTCTCTGCTCTTGTAGATACAGGTAGCCAGTATTTAATCCCAGGTGTCCAAGGCTTCCTCACTCCCTCTCTCCCTGCATCCTTCCCTTCCCTTCCCTTCCCTTCCCTTCCCTTCCCTTCCCTTCCCTTCCTTTCTTTTCTCTTCTCCTTCCCTCCCCTCTCCTCCCCTTCCCTCTCCTTCCCTTCCTTTCTTCTTTCATCCTGTACATTAAATGCATTTTACAAAAAGTTAAACGCGTAGTTCTTAAGTGTGCAGCTTGGAGAATATTAACCTATGTCTATTCCTGGGTAATCACCACCTAGATTGAAACAAAGAGGGAGTTCCATTCACCCAAGGAGTTCCCTCTTGTTCCTGACATTCAATTCTCCCACCTGCCTACATAACCTCTACTCCTTAGAATCCTATTAAAACAAATTAGTTTTGCTTATTCTAGAACTTCAGATAAATGTAATAATATCATATAAACATTAACCTCCTTGTGTGTGGTTTTTTTTGCTAAAATCCATGTAATTGCATGCATCACTTTTATTTCTGTATAGCACTAAATAGAATTAATTTACAATTTGTTTATTCTGATGATGGACGCTTGGGCTCTTTCCAGTTTTTGGTTATTATAAATAAAACTGCTATGAATAATCCTTAATAATGTGTGTATGTGTGTGAACTTATGTTCTCATTTCTTGCATGTATATTTTTGGAGTGGAACTGCTGGGTCCAATTAGGCATATGCTCAAATTTACTGGAAAAACTGAGAAAAAAATTTGTTGCATTCTTTGTTGTTTATACTCTTACTAAACATGAGTAAATCAGATATTCCATATCCACTCATTCAGTTGGTTTTATAGTCTTTTGAATTCTAGTTATTCTGCTGGGGCATAGTGGTAATGCAATGTGGCTTAAATTTTTATTCTAGTAATCCTGTCAACTAATGATGTTGGACTACTTTAGGGAAATGAATATTGAAAGCTCTTATCATGTTTTGAAATTGGATTATCTGAATTTTTCTTATTAATTTGTAGGATTTCCTTAAATATTTTAAGTATAAGGCTTTTACCAGATAAATATATTGCATTAATTTCTTCCACTCTTTGACTTACTTTTTTTTTTTTTAATATTTATTTACTTATTTTACAGGCAGGGAGGGGCAGAGGGAGAGGGAGAGAGAATCCCAAGCAGACTCCATGCTGAGCCCACTGTGGGGCTCAATCCCATGACCCTGAAATCAGGGCCCTAAGATCACCACCTGAGCCAAAACCAACACTCAGACACTTGACCGACTGCGCCACCCTGGCACCCCTATCTTTTAGTTTTCTTTTGTTAATTTTTATTTTTTTTATTTTTTAAAGGTTTTACTTATTTATTTGAGAGAAAGAATGAGAGAAATTACTGAAGGAGAGAAGCAGAATTCCCACTGAGCAGAGAGCCCAAATGTCAAAAATGAGACATCCATATATATAAAAAATAAATACTAATGTGTAAAGTGATAACATTTAAAATAATTAAATTGTTAAGAAAAATCTGCAGTTCTTCCCCTCACTTTCACCAGCATTTTGGTATCATCTGAAGATAACGAACAAAAATTCTTGGTAAGAAAGAAGAAATGTCTCAGTGAAAACCACTGAAAGAAATATAGATGTATGGGGGTGCCTGGGTGGCTCAGTTGGTTAAGCGACTGCCTTCTGCTCAGGTCATGATCCTGGAGTCCCTGGATCGAGTCCCACATCGGGCTCCCTGCTCAGCAGGGAGTCTGCTTCTCCCTCTGACCCTCCTCTCTCTCATGCTCTCTGTCTCTCATTCTCTCTCTCGCAAATAAATAAAATCTTAAAAAAAAATAAAAAATAGAAATATAGATGTATGAATATGAGATAATGTGCAAATGGATACAGTCTAAAAATTTTAGTCACCAAGGCAAAAGTATACATTCTTCTACATTGATAATCGAACCATAATCAATCACAAATACCTAAATTAAATTCAGTGCATAAAATAATAATGTAAAGTGTTACTATCTTCCATGACACAAGTATTCTTGTTGTTCAACAAATGTTAAAATATAACTAAAAAATAATCCCTTATTATAGAATTTAAATACATATGAAGTGATAAAATTAATATGGTTAATTTATTAAGGTTTTCACAATTTTTTAAATTTTAATAACTTTTGTTATGCAATGTTAATATTCCTAGTATCTATAATTTATATTTTTCCCTAGCATATATTCTAGATTATATATTTTTCTCGATTAGTCATTTATACTCTAAGCTAATGATAATTTATATTTTTTTCAAACGTTATATATAAAGATGCTACTTTTGTACTTAACAAAATGCCAATAATCAATGCTAAGTATGTTGTAATAAATATTCAAATATTCAGGTAATACTAAAATTAAGGAAAATATTACTATGGTATGAAAATATACCTGATAATGCTAAGGATGGAGAAGGAAACCATTTTAAAGTTCACCCTGCTCACTTTCTTGAGGAAAGTGCATAAAATATCCCTTATTAACAATTTTCCATTATTCAAATAACTATAACTGTCCTGTCAACACTCCTTTACTTCGCCAGCCTTCAGCTATATGTACCTGGTGAGTGTCCCATGGAAATGAATTGACAAAAACTGTGGGTTCACTCCAGGTCTGAGACTCCTTGGAACTCTAATCTCTCTATCACATTAGCCATTGCTTGCTACTAAAAGTTGAGAAATTTTGCCCTTACTCAAGCAAATGTCCTCTGTCTCTGTGGGTTTGCACCTCTTCTCACTATGAGTCTGTAATGTGTGTTACCAATCTATTCTCTCCTAATAAGTATTTATTCCTCTGCAAATTACTTGATTTATATTTCTGAGAAGCTATTATTTTGGAAATTATCTAATTTTTTACAATGTTAGGGTGGAGTGAAAAACTGCAAATTTCTACACTCTAACCTGAAGAAGTCCATAACTATTTAGTGAATAACTAAACAAAATAAATATTTACTGGGGAATGAAATTCAACATTCACCTATAAGGACTAAAGAAATACTGAGTAGGGGATCCTGGGTGGCTCAGTCGTTAAGCATCTGCCTTTGGCTCTGGTCATGATCCTGGGGTCCTGGGATCAAGCCCCACATCAGGCTCCCTGCTCAGTGGGAAGCCTGCTTCTCCCTCTCCCACTTCCCCTGCTTGTGTTCCCTCTCTCGCTGTGTCTCTCTCTGTCAAATAAATAAATAAAATCTTTAAAAAAAATAGAAATACTGAGTAAATTATAAAATGAGTTGTTGAGTTTATAGGTGAGTTTTATTAAAACACGAGGTTGAATAATGTTAGTATTTAAATCTTTCCAGGGGGCGCCTGGGTGGCTCAGTTGGTTAAGCGACTGCCTTCAGCTCAGGTCATGATCCCAGGATCCTGGGATCGAGTCCCGCATCGGGCTCCCTGCTCAGCAGGGAGTCTGCTTCTCCCTCTGGCCCTCCCCCCTCTCATGTGCTCTCTCATTCTCTCTCTCTCAAATAAATAAATAAAATCTTTAAATAAATAAATAAATAAATAAATCTTTCCAGAACCTAGAACATAATTTTAAAACCTCAACTCATTATTATGCAGAAATACATCAGATACAAAATTGAACATAGTCCAGAAAATGTAAACCACATACCGCTTATGTATGATTCAAGTTAGGGCTAGTATTTAACCAGCGAACGACACAAGAACCAGAATGGCTGCTAAATGGCTGTGTATCTTCCGTAGCAGGTGCGGCTGTGTTTAATTCGATTCTCTCTGTATGACTGGCAAGTGTGGAAGTTTTATTGGCTGGTGCTGTTCTATAGTAGGTATTAATTAATTTATAAAAATAAATGGGATATTTCTGTGATTATTTCCACCCTTTAATTTATATTGTTGTTATTCATTTCTGAATGGTGTGTTAGACATCTGTCTTTTTAATACATTTATACTTTAAATATTCTTTAATGAGAAGAATATCCAGTATCCACTGGTTAAAAATACTATTTTAATCCTAAAATCTGCCTGCTTCTAAATACCATTCTATTACTACCCTATGATATGATTCCTCTTTCAATCTAACACTATTTAAATTAATATTGCCATCGAATATGTTTTGATATTTCATAGGGCAAGTTCCTTCTCATTGCTCTTTTTTTTTCCACACTGCCATTGGCTATCCTTGTACATACTCTTTTTCTGATATACTTGAAAATATTATTATGAGGGGTGCATGGGTGCTCAGTTGGTTAAGTGTCTACCCTTGTTTTCAACTCAGGTCATAATCTCAATCCTGGGATTGAGCCCTGCCTTGGGCTCTGCGCTCAGCATGGTGTCTGCTTGAGATTCTCTCCCTCTGCCCCTCCGCCTGCTTGTGCTCATGCACTCTCTCTAAAATAAATAAATAAAATCTTTAAAAAAATAAAATAAAATAATCTTGTGATATTCTGACTTCCTTTAGAATTGAACTGAACTATTACATTATTTTTGGGCTAATTAACATCTTTGAGTAATTCCATCCAGAAAATAAACAGTATTCTTCCCATTTATGTTCCCTTTGTTTCTTAGTAATATTTTATAGTTTTTTAAAAAATATTTATAGGTACTACGCAGTTCTTCTTAAGTTTATTTTTAGATGTTACCTGTTTTTATGTTTGTGAGTGGGATTTTTTTTAATACTCTTTTCTAAATAGTTAATGCTTGTTCTCAGAAAAGCCTTTTATATTAGTGGGGTATTAGAGAATAAGCCCAAGTTAGTGAATTATTTTATTTATTCTAATTACTAGGATTGCAGTAAAAGAGAAGGAAAATCCAGACAGACCAATTACTCTGGAGGCAATTTGGGAATGTTGTCAAAGAATGACTTTTCCCAAAGAGCATCAGGGTCCAAAGCCAATTCTTTGAAAACTTCAAGAATAGATAACGCCAAATGTTATTTAAACTGTTTCGGAGCCCAGCAAGAAAAGAGGAACTTTGAAATTCCTTTAACAGAGTCAGTATGATATTGATGCCAAAACCTAAAAGTGCAGAACAATCTCACTTGTGAATACTGAAGCAAATATCT
The DNA here is from genome assembly GCF_004348235.1 of Phoca vitulina. NCBI lineage: Eukaryota > Metazoa > Chordata > Mammalia > Carnivora > Phocidae > Phoca > Phoca vitulina. The sequence goes on along the minus strand of NW_022589708.1, from coordinate 36,958,159 downwards.
TAAATAAAATATAAACTAGAAGACAGAAGAACTTTCAAAGGATTATGCAGCATAACAAATAGAGCTTTATTTCATGGTTCAATCATAGTGAATCTATTTCTGTATTTCAACATATTCATGTCAATAGAAAAATATAATCTTTATAGACGGTAGAATGCATTTGATAAAATAGATAAATATGTATTTAAATTAGAGAGATATAAATATATGTCAAATTAACAACCAGAAACAAGCTTTAAAGCACAACAGTGGATGAATAAAACCACCCTAAGCCTATTTTTGTAGAGGCTTAACAATGATATTAGAAACTAATGTGAAAAGAGAAATTAAAAGAATACATTTGGCAAGGAAGATTCAAAATCATTATCTGGTATTATATTCCTGAATATTTCAAGAGAATCAGTTGAAAAACTAATAGATGTCATGTTAATATTTACAAAGTTAATATAAAAATCAGTTTATTTTCTACCTTTATCACTCACTGAGTAGATCGCACAATGGAAGAAATGTTTTTATGTCCAAGACCGTAATTGTAAAAACACCTAGAAGATGAATCAACAAAAAATATAATTTTTCTGCAGGTGTATTTCAATTGGTGTCACTTTTTGAATCTCTTTACATCTTCCGATTTATAAGATTATAGTCACACTTTATACCTGGTTAACCAGTCATTAAACAAAGGGAGTAATAAAGAAAACAAACCCTTGTGTGGTAAATGGGAAAAATACAGTGAGCAAGTTAGGATACACACACAAACACACACATACACATAAACACAAATATACATTTTTACATTTCTCCAATTTCTTGCAATATGAGTGTTTTTTCATGTATTTACTAATATTTTTCAGAATTGTATTTTCATATAATTTGCATCTTTCACAACTGGGTTATAGTGTTCTTAGTTGATTCAAGGAGATCTTTATATATTGTTAATATTATTCTGTAGTCAGTTATATGTATTGTGATATTTTCTATAACCATTACTTGCCTTTCTTATTTGTTTACTGTGCTTTTCTTAAAGTAATCCTTAAGGGAAATTTTGATTACAATAACTATTAGTTCAATTGCATACACATTTGCCAAAATTTTTAGTTTTTTCAGTGTTACATAGGCAAATACGTTATGCATATGGTTGCAATGTTAATGATTATTGATAAATTGTTAATAAGATTTTAATGTATAATATGAAATACAATACATTCTTTACAAAATTTCTGTATATCTATACATATTGATATCAACCTAATTACAATAAAATTAAGTTCCAAGAACTTCAAATTGAAAACCAGATAGTATGCCCTATCTACATAAAAAAGAAATCTCTTCATATGCATATAAATTAATGCATTAATACACATAGATTCACACAAACATTTCTAGAATGACACATACCAAATTGGTAGCAGAATTGTCTGGGAAAGGGAATTAGTTCTTGGCTTTGGAGAATGGGTTATGCTCAAAGTGAACTTTTTCACTTTCAGTCTAGTATATCTATAATAACTGACATTTTTACAACTAGAATACATCTGTAATCCAGAAATAAGTGAAAAATGAGAATGTAAGTGAATAAAATATGGTTTAATTTGACTAACTTATATACAGAAAACTGAATACTATAAAATATAACTGGTGAAATTTTTGATTCTTTAAATAATATCTTTTATATGATAAATATTACTTTAATGAAACAAATTATAAATATATGGATATATTTCTTTTTATGATATGTAACTTTTCTAATAGAGAAAATTATAATTATATAACTAATTACTAATAGAAAAATACAAACATCATTATATGAATAAGTTCTAAGTATTTTAAAAATTTCAATTTTATTTGTTAACTATAACATGAACTAAGAATAGGTTTTTATAAATTATGGATAACATGTATTTAAAATCAATAATCAAGATAATTTACTTGTAGAACATCTAGAGACATTCTGTCTAAAATTAATAACAAAACAGAGTCAAGATAAGTTAATCTACTGTAATGGCCATGTACTGTAGAATTCAGAATAGAAGCTCTATTGTCAGACTTCTTGGGCATAAACTTTATTTACAGTACTTGGTAGCTGTGTGACCGGAGCAAGTTGATTCATTTAATTTTCTTAATTTCATTGTTTATAATATAGGGAAAATGCTAGTGATTACTCTGTACAGTTTTTGTATAAATAATTGTTAAAACACAAAGTAACTACATAATAAAACAGTTGTTATTATAGATCTATCTCTTCTAATATCCAGAGACTTCTACAATAAGCCCTAGCAAATCTTTCCAATTGTAGTCCTCAGTTCTGGTTTTCCATTTAATTCTGATGTATGTTACCACATACATCAACTAATATTGTTTCCTGTCTTACAGTGTCCATCTCTTAATAGTCCAACCTTGGCCAACATTATTCATCTACTCAATATGCTCTTTTATGAAATAATAAGGTAACTTGTACAATTCCTAGCAAATAGTAAACACTCAAGACTCATGTTCCATATAGCCAAAATAGCTTATTTGAATATACAGTTTCCCCAAATCCCTGACCTTTTTATCATATTCCATCAAATTAATCAAATATGTATTGATAATTTACTATTAGTAAGATACATGCATAAGATTTCACATTTTCACATCATATTATTTCAATACTATATAACTTGCATTTTCTCATGTATGTTTACTAAAAACAAGAAATCATATTTCATTCTTTTTTCCTTCAGCTTCTTAGTGTTTAGAATACTGATGTAATGCTTTATAAATCATAAGATAAAATAAATATATATTAAATAATTTCTCACATGATATTTCTTATAATTTTTTGTTTTGATCACTTTTATATACCCAACATTTCCATTAGTAATCATATAATCATTTAAGGATCAATACTAAAAGTTTGTTGTTGTTTGTGTTTACTTTTTCATTATATAGGATTATAGAAAACTTGATGCTTTCATAAGGTGAGTCTTTGACTTAATATCTCTTTTGACCAAGGATATAGTTTAGAAAGTGTTGAATATATACAATCTTTGCACTTAGAAATATGATAAATTGCCTTAAAACTGATCACAAATACCATATGATTTCACTCATATGTGGAATTTAAGAAACAAAACAAATGATCATGGGGGGCAGAAAAAGAGAGAAAAAAAACAAGAAACAGACTCTTAACTACAGAGAACAAACTGATGGTTACCAGGATGGAAGTGGGAGGGGAGATGGGTGAAATAGGGGATGGGGATTAAGGAGGGCACTTGTGATGAACACTGGGTGTTGTATGGAAGTGTTGAATCACTAAATTGTTCACCTGAAACTAATATTGCACTGTATGTTAACTAACTGGAATGTAAATAAAAACTAAAAAAAAAATCAAATATTTATCTTATTTATAATAATGTCACATTCAGCTTCGTAAGGGCATATTATATATATCTGGGCTAAAGAATATCTAGTAACAATTAATTGATTGTTTCCCTAATTAGTAATTCTATATGAATAACATCTTTACTTAATAGGAACAATACCTACAATCTCTGAATAATTATCAATTTATAAAACTATTGGCTGAGAGAATTTTTGCTTATAAATGGTAGACATTTGTCATTTGCATATGCTTATAGAATTTGTATATTTTATATGTTTGTAATAGAATAATAATATTTTACAAATGTAACTGTATTTACATGAATTTGTTGCTATATTAATAAGTGGTAATAGTTTTTTTCAAATTAAAGTATTATTGAGTAGCAGAAATGCCTATGAAGTTTCAACAGAGTAAAAGGTAAGTGCATTACTCATTCATTCATTCATTTATTTATTTGTTCGTTTTAGAGAGAGTGTCTGCACAAGTGGGGGAGGGGCAGAGGGCGAGAGAGAGGGGAAGCAAACTCCCTATTGAGCATGGAGCCCTATACAGGGCCCGATCTCATGACCCTGAGATCTTGACCAGAGCTGAAATCAAGAGTCAGAATCTTAACTGACTGAGCCACCCAGGTGCCCCAGTATTATGCTTTTAATTCCATTCATTGATGAGTAAATAAGATAGAAATAAATAATACAAAATGAAAAGGAATCATATTGAAAGATGTAAATGTATGCTATTTTCAAATTGCCTGCTGTGGAAGATACTAGTCTCAGAGTTTGTTGAATACTGAATACACCCTGGAACAATATCCCCTACTATTCCCTACACCTTCTCACAGGTTTCCATTTTCAAAATGATTGTTGAATGACAAGATCATTACTGTCTCTTTTCCAAAGAAATTTCCTTCCCAGGGGTAATTTTACTTACCTTCAAGTAAATTTCTATCCATTTGTAGGGCAGTGAACAATAGGAAGTTTTCATACATGATTATATATAATTGCATGTACTTCAATTAAGTCAAAAGGACTTTATGTACTTTTTATTTTTCTTTTTGGTTCTCCATACTATGAAGAAGAATGTTTTCAGAATACTTTTCTATAATAAAAATTTAAGCAATTAAAAAAGAGAACATCTTGATGTTGTGGATTAGCAAATTATGTCGTGCAAATCATTGTTAAATTATCTACCTAGCTCTGCACTATTACTTCTTAATTTGAAAGTAATTTTAAAAAGTGTGGGTAGTTCATTTTGGAAGTTAAAAAATGTAAAATATGTAAAATAAAGCTTAAATTCTTTGCAGGCCAAAGAATAAAAATAGTAATCAGATATATTTTCCATACATAAAAGCTATTTTTGCCTACAAGTAAAACTAACCAATTCACATCACCTTGGAGAGAAAAGAAAAGGTTAAATAGGAAAGCAGTGATCTTTATCTAAGGCTCATGCATTTATTACCCATGGCAGTTTTCTCTACTTGGTGTCATAACAAAAGAAAATTGTAAATTGGAACACTTTATTCTGGGAAACTTGTTACTGAAACAAAGTGTTTCTTTTTTTTTCCTAAATCTTTCTAAGTTAAATGCATTTTAATTTTAAAATAAAACTGTGTTAGTTTCTAGTTTCTTTATCCCCCTAGAAGAATCCTTAATGAGTTTCTGCCATAGCTTATTTTCACTTTCATGTTTGTATAAATTAACACTTCATTAAAAAGTATTCATTTATTTAAAACAACGTTTCCCTTGATGGAAATGGAGGAGTGAGCATTAGCAACTATGATTAAGAGCAAATAATGAAAAAAGCTGGTGAGTCTTTAAAATATATTACTTGGTACTCTGCTTTATTTTTTTATCACAGATGATGGCAATAGAGCTCCTATTACAATCAATAACTTCTACACATACAACGAATATTTTAGGTACTAAAATCAAGATTATTTTACATTTTGTACACATTTTTGATATCTACAAAACCAAATTCCTAGCAAAAATAGTCACAAAGCTCTTTTATTATATTACATGATCATAGCTGAAGAGCATATGATAATGAACCTTCATAGTAACTTTGGAAACAGATTGCCTATATTTATATTTTGTAGGATATGTTTTTTTCTGATAGTTTAAAAAATATTATTTTAGTCATATTAATGACCTAATCATCTGGTGTATGCATTTCTATCTAGTTGGTAACTATTAAACATCATGTTCATATATATCTCTCTATTAATAAAATGAATTAATATATGTTAAATATTTAGAGAATTATTGGACACATAATGAATTTCTTGTAAGTGCTTTAAGCTGGTTTCTCAGGAAGCAGACAATGAAATGGAAATTAGTACCCAAAAGGTTTGCTGTATGCATTTATCTGTGAAAGAGAGAATGAGGCAGTAGGATTGGGTAAAGTTGTGGTACATGCTCAGTACTAATGTGGTTCAGTAGGAAGCTCCTTCAGAGTTGTTCCAATTTGGGTGAGGGAACCACGTCTTTATACTCTGTGTTGACAAGTTATTGAAAGAGGCATGATGTAGTTTTCACCAAGAAAAGAAGTCCAAAAGAAACTTGACAGCTGAGAGCAATTTTCTGGCTGTACTCTCAGTAGCTGGAATAATAAGGACACCATACCTCCCTCCATTTTCCACCTCTTGTATTGCTCAGATCTATTCTTTATATGGGTTTCTATAATAGTTCCTTCAGCATTCTGATGGACCATTTCTTGAGTGAGACTTGAGAGGTTAGATGATGAACTAGAGACCGTGGCATTGAGGCTGATTTTGGGACTACAACTGATACACATAGTTTCTTTCCTTTACTATTTATTTTAAATTGTCCTTATGCCCAGCCAGAATTAACTTCTCTTTTCTTTTCTTTCTTCTTTTCTTTTCTTTCTTTCCCTTTCTTCCCTTCCTTCCTTCCCTTCTCTTCTTCCTTTCTTTCTTTTTTCTTTTTCTTTCTTTCTTTCTTTCCTTCTTTCTTTTTTTCTTTTTCTTTCTTTCTCTTTCTTTCTCTTTTCTTTCTTTCTCTCTCCTCTCTTTCTTTCTTCTTTCTTTCTTTCTTCTTTCTTTCTTCCTTTCTTTCTCTCTTTCTCTTTCTTTTCTTTCTTTCTTCCTTCCTCTTTCTTTCTTTCTTTCTTTCTTTCTTTCTTTCTTTCTTTCTCTCTCTCTCTCTCTCTCTCTCTTTCTTTCTTTCTTTCTTTCTTTCTTTCTTTCTTTCTTTTTCTTCTCTATATCCAGTGTGGAGACCAACATGAGGCCTGAACTCACAGCCTTGAGATCAAGACCTGAGCTGAAATCAAGAATCAGATGCCCAGGGGCACCTGGGTGGCTCAGTCGGTTAAGCGGCTGCCTTCGGCTCGGGTCATGATCCCAGAGTCCTGGGATCGAGACCCACATCAGGCTCCCTGCTTGGCGGAGAGCCTGCTTCTCCCTCTCCCTCTGCCTGCCTCTCTGCCTACTTGTGCTCTCTCTATATAAAAAGGAAAAAAAAAAAAAAGAATCAAATGCCCAACAACTACAGCCGCCCAGGTGCCCCTCAGCCAGAACTTCTGATGGTCTTAGTGGCATATCTGGTGGTATGACTTAGACCCTCTTCCAGAGAAAGCTGAGCCATGGGTCACGTGATCTTAGCTCAGCATTGCTGGATTTATCCACTAAACATCAAAATTAGTCAAGGGAGTACCAAAAGGCACCTAAATGGGCTGCCTTGATGTCAAATGCATTTCTACTTCTCTACATCCTCTTCATAATCAGGTTCAATTTTCCTAGACAAGATGATCAGTTCCCTTCTTGCCTGCTCGAACACTGGCACAAAGTCCTCAAAGTGCTTAAGTAACAGCAGTACTTATGATTAAATCAGACTTTTGTTATATGTTTCATGATGGAAACATGTCATGCTATATCCATCCACCTGTAAAACTAAGAGCTGCAGGAACATGAAGCACAGATTTCCAAATGAGTCACTGCATTGCCTCACCTAGGATCAAGCATTTCTCTTGGCAACCTATGATTCTCTGCACCCCAAATGGGAAAACTCTGAAAGGATCTTTCCATTGGGCCACCAAAGCTATTATTAAATGTGTGACATGGCTTAAATTTTTCCTTCTGCCAAAGCCTGTGTTCTTCCTACTCCTTTTATCAATATTGATCCCAAGAGTACTCTCTAGATTGATGGTAAGTGGGATTACTCCTGCTTCCAGGGATTTTGAACCAATATTCTTCCTAATGGGACACATCACTGTAAAAGGTCTTTGGTATGTTGTATCCTGACACCTCACTCCTATAAGTAACATTACCATCGAGGTGGTGCTTTAGCTTGCATTTGACTCGTTATTCAATTGCTCTATCATTTCTCTAGATCCTGGATATTGTTGTTTTGAAGCAGTCAGTAGATACCATGGTCTTGAATTCATTCCTGCATCTTCTTCTCTTTTTTTTTCTTTTTTTTTTTTAGGATTTATTTATTTATTTGAGAGGGAGAGTAAGAGCAGGGGGAGTTGCAGAGGAAGAGGGAGAGAGAGAATCCTCATATGGACTCCCCCCTGAGTGGGGAGGCCTACATGGGGCTAGATCCGAGGACCCTGAGATCATGACCCGAGCCCAAATCCAGAGTTGGCTGCTTGACTGACTGAGCCACCCAGGCACCCCATTTGCATCTTCTTTGTATAAGATGTGCCCACTGGTCTGAGATGTTATGTGAAATCTTATGCAAATGAATCATTCTGGAAGTATTTGGAGGGTGGCGGTAACTGAGGCTTTAACTGTAGAAAAGTAACCTCTATTTTGGAAAATGTTTTTATTCCTGTCAAAACGAATTGCTGCCCTCTCTAAGGCAAAAGAGGTCCAAAGTAGTCAATTTTTCACTGAGTTTCCAGATGTTCTCTTCAAGGATTGGGGGCTCAATGTTTGATCTTGTTGTTCATAGATTGAACATCAAAAGTGATAAAGCTTCACCAAGCTTGGTAAATGGGGGTCCATACTGTTAGGCCAGTGGGTAGACACCATACCTGCTACAATAATTACATCATTCTTGTGCTTTTTGTGCTAATTCTAGGATAGAAAATAACAAGTTGGTTACTATCAACTGAACACTTTACTTTGTCCACTTCGTTCTTCAGTTCTCTTCCACAGTTTTCATATATAAAGCAAAATGTATTTTAGGCAGTTTTATTACAGCTTATGGATCCCTCACTAAATTGAAGCACACTGATTACAACCAAATAGAAGTGATTTAGAAGTGATAAAAATGCCTATAATGGAAATTATATATATACTTCATTAAATACACAAAAATAAAGAGCAAAAGGGATACTTAATGTTGAAAACAAATGTCGTGAAAGAGGCATAACTTCAGAAAAAAAGAAGGAGCAGATTTAAAGGATTATAGTTAAATATTTATAAAGAGATGTGACAGTCAACAAAAAGAAAATAAATGTATCAGCAAACAATCTGCATATTACTTCCACAAATTATATGTCTTAAAGACCTGTTAGTTATTCTTTCATGGGCATTTCATACATGCTTTGCTCAAAGTTAATGATTAATTAGCACCTCACCCCAAAAGAATTTGATTATTGCATTGTCTGAAATAAAATTATACAAGTTAACTCTAACTATTTAAATAAAGATACAATAAATCCTCTCATGATGTAAAAAAAATCTGCCTCAAAATATCAATACCTAGAAACCATGCCAAGAAAATTGCACAGCAATTGACTTAGGAAAATTCTAATGTCTAAGCAACCGCAACAGTCAGTATATTAAAAACAACAGTTGATTGGTTGCATATGAGTGTGCATATCTATATATGCATGTTTGTGTGTGAACACATACATGTATATGTGCATACATACATGGGTGCAGACACATACATATGCATGGACATAGATATTTTTTGATAACCTGAGATGTTCAGCTGATTTATGTTTTTGTTTTTGGCTTAGTTTTGTCTTGTTTTATATCAAAAAGAGAAAAATCATTTCAATTTTTGTGTTGCTATTTCATAAAATATAATCCACATGTTTCCATTTCATAAAATAAATTTTACCACACTACCATCCTCTTTTATTTCCCACAATTTTGCCTTAACAATTATTATTGGTGATTTATAATCAATTTTCTTACAATAATCTCTTTCAACAATGTGTTGCATGTTATATACTGGTGTTGTTTCAAATTGTTTTATAGTGGACTCATGGAAACTATAACCACTTGGCCTTTATCTATTGACAAAACCACTCAGTGACTGTCATAAGAATGATTTAAAAAATTTCCTTTCCCCTTTCCCACTTATCACTTACTTGATAAAAAAAAAAAAATCCAACAAAATTCTGTACTGCACATTTATGTCCTGGGTCAAAAAATGATTCCAGTTCATGTAAATAATGAATCACTTATATAAACAACAGTTTTTAATTATCAAAAACTCGTTTCTCAAATTCCTACATTATATCAGAAAAATCTATATCATTTTGATACCTAAAGAAATATTTTCCTTAAGATTGGGAAAATTCCATCCAGATTTTCTGAAACAAAACTAAAACATCTAAATTTGTAGCAGAATATTAATGTTTAACTTTTTTTGTGTGTGAAGGAAAATGTGCTTATCTATGCTTTGGTACGTTAGAAGGAATATTTTAGGTGTTTCTCACAGAAAAGTTGAATTCTCTAGACAGAAGGAAATAGCTCCCTTACTGTGCCTCCAGGGTTTGATGCCTGGATAATTTTCTTTAGGAATAATAAAACTTTCCTACCTTTGTGTAAGGCAGCATTATCTTTCCTTAATGATCTGACTTCTAAACAGAGCAATCTACCCTTTTTGAACTACATTTGACATCAGATTATTATGAATAAATAAAGTGAAAAAGACACATGAAGCGGGACAAGAATGAGTGTGATTGAAATATAATGAAACTCAAAGATGAAAGAATGATCTGGAATGTGCCTTCTTTGAAAGATATGTTGAGCAATCTGGCCAAGAGAGAATTCATTTTGAGGACCCTGATTCAGAGCACAAGAGCTATGGTGGCCCAATGTCCACAGAGCTACTACTAGTCTTTGCCTGAGTGAAAAAAAAAATTTTATCACCTCTGCCCAAGACTTGCATCACTAAATTTCCTTGTCTTCAGATGAAAGTAATAATCATTGCCTAGCATGTGACACAACTTATGGCTTATCACTATCTACATATAATATAAAAACCTACCTCTGAATTGTCCCTCAAGGACAACAGAGAAACAAAAGGAGAACCTTCCCCTCCCCCACCAGTACAGTGGTGGGAATATCCTGCACAGATAGTTGGGCAGAGCTAGGCAAAGGCAACGTGAGCAGGAGAGATCTTCTCTAGCAAGTAAACCTTCAAAAAGTTGTTGACAAATACAAATGTCAACGAGCATTCCAAATAAATCCATAAGTAGAAATAAGTATTGTATATTAATCTCTAAACAAGGATTTGAAAATTTTGTGGCTAATCTCTACAGCATTTTTGATCTAGATCTACTAAATATTCCCCCTTTACCTAATATTTTCATTTCTCAATTATTACCAACATTTATCGATTTTAAATCTATGGAATTTATACTGATACACATTAGGTATCTCTTCTCTATTTTATATTCTCTGTATTTCTAATATTTCTAATCTTGCAACAATAAATTTTCAGCTTATTTTCTAAAACAATACAGAGTATGTAAGTTGTATTTTGAGTTAAATAAACTTTTGTGTGTTTGCCTTTCAACCTAACTGCTGCTTGTGATGTTTATTTACCACTTGTCTTCTAACTTTGTCCATCAGGTCCTGAGGACTAGTGATTGTGTTGGTTGAATGAACCCTGGACAAGAAAGAACCCTGGAGAGCATCTTCTTGTTTTGGGTTCTTATAAAAGTCAATAGTCCTTCAACTTACTCAGTACAATGGGTCAGAACAAAACACCTATCTATGATACACTTTGTTTCCAAAGTTGAAAAAATCCAAACAGTATTGTGCTTCTGTTTTAGTGGCAATGGGTGAACGCAACTACAATTTGTATTCCCTTTGGAAGGAATACCCTGACACATTCCCTCACACATGCTGTGACTCCTGAAAACCTCACTCAGGATGCGGAGTCCTGAATTTTCATGAGGCTTATCTCTCAGCCTCCAGAATGCATGTATCTTACCAACTCATTCAGGGTACCTGCGTCTCTCTTCCCACCAGATCTTGGCACTACAAATGTCATAGACCGATATGCCATGCTATGGGGTAGTGAAAAGATCAACGTCCTACGGGTTAATTAGAACCTATAACAGGAGAGTTAATGTAACTCAGAAGTAGGAAAATGAAGGTATATTGCTGTATCCTGATAGATTGAATCAAATTTTATCTGCTGTTTCTCTTAGAGAATAGAGGAAAAGCCTTAGCAGATGGACAGTTTCATACCAGGGGATGCATTCATTTTCACCACTGTCATTTTTCAAGACACATCTGTCTCCCATACAGACCAGTCAGATGAGTTAAATGTGGATATGCTGTCTACACTTTTCAAGTGCTTAATAGTAGAACTTATTAATGTACCTCACTCAGTAATATAGTGTGGTTATCTAGTGCTATTTTGCTAAGAAAATTTGGTTCCAGAGGTTACACTTATCCCATCTTATAATAATTACTCTTACTTTTAAGGTCAGGGAACCAAGGTAGTATTTCTATCAACTGCTGAGTATGTCTACTTTAATACATTCAGGATCCAGGAAAATATTCGTTGGTTGGGTTGATGAATACAGTAAACCCATGATGAGATGGAATCAGTTCCAAAATCTACTTTCACTAGTAGATCACTTCTGGATCATAAGAAATCACTAATAGCTCAGTAAATCAATCAAAAAACTGGAAATGTTTATTGCTTGAATGACTGTTTACACTGGTAAATGGCCAGGTTTCTTTCAGGATGGAAGGCTAAAAGAAAGATTTAAATACATAATTAAAATATTAATACAGGTTTTTTCTTTAAATCGTAAATCTCTGCCTGCTCTTCAATCCTTCAAGTGAGTGACAGTGCCTTTCTGAACTTAACCAGGTCTGGGAATTGGATCAAAGTTCATGACTCTCCATTGTGATGATCAATATCTGCTCTACTTTTAATTAGACTTAGATTTATATTTTGATTATGTAAAAAAGTATGGTCTTAGATGGCTAGCCATTTCTTTCTGTGCTGAGAACAGCAATTAGTCATCACCAATAACCCAGTTTGCCAACCATTCCAATTATAAACTTGTTGCCTATTATGGTAAGTGTGTCCACATTTCCTATAGATGTTAGGTGATGTTTATTTGCCCCTGACATTCTAGGATTCCATTATCTCCATGGAAATCAACTAGCTAATTTCAAGCATCTTCCATATTCATTCCTGTCCTATAGAGAACAACCACTGTCAAGGTTTCAATGATACTTATAAAATATATTCTTCAATGTCATTGAGATTTAAATAGTTCCTTACTGGACAGTGTCCACTGGACACATAATTATGTAGTAAAATAAGTTACATATAATGAATTCTAAAATTTATATCTCCTCAGGTTTTGGAATTCCTTTCATTATATCATATAACAAGGAATTGCAGGCATCACAATTTCAGAAATCATAGGCCAATTATGATTCTTGGTTCAATCCAGTAACCTAGGAAAGGCATAAACTAGGATAATGCATAATCCCTGTTAATTTCTCTCAAACTCTCATCTCTATAAGGCAGCTCAATCTAATAGTGTGCTTCTTTTGAAGAAGCACAGAAATTTCCATACTTTTTTTTCATGCTTCTGAAGATAAGTAAAATCGTGTGCTATTCTTCTGTAAAACTTTTTTTTTTTTTTTTTTCTGGTCATATACTTGCTTGCCCACTAAGTGGCAGTTTGAAGTTTGGAGGCAGTAAGAAATGACAGAATTGGGAGGTAAGGAGAATTGGTATCCCTCGGATTATCTGGGGAAGCCTTGGCCTTAAGTGAGGCCATTTCAAAATAAGCAGGGACAAGCCTTCAAAAACAAAGGCAGAGAAGCACCTTATACCAACGAGGCAGGCCCAGAGGCTCTGAGAGGGTGGCAATATTCAGTGTTATTTAATTCTATCCAAGTGTCCTCATTGCACATCACAGTGTCCAGCTCTTTCCCAACTAACTTTCACATTGAAAATAATTTAACAACCTGTAGGATAAGCTTCATTCTCACCGTAAGGTTTTATTATAACAGCTGCCATATCTTTCAAAGCCTGGCCTTCCATAGAAACTTCATTTTCATTCCTAAACATAATGACTTGATTGCTTTGTTCAATAATGTGAATAGCCAATATCCCATACACAAAGCAAACGCATGCTTGAATCTCTTCCAACTTATCTATCTAGATTATTAAAACCCACATTTCCGTAATGTTGAGTGTTGTTAAAGAAATCTCTGATGTAATTTTCTATTGGTCAGAATACAAGTGAGAATAAAATCCACTTTAGTTCACATAAGAATGGAGGATTGATCCTATAGTGTTAAAGAGTTTACTGAATTATTTGAGTGTGTGAAGAAACCTATTCTAGACCGACCTTACCTCTAAAGCCACAGTACTGAAATGGGCTTCCTTAGAAGCTGCTCCCTGTTATATTCAGAAACTGAAGAATTCAGAATCAGCCTACCAGGGGCGCCTGGGTGGTTCCGTTGGTTAAGCGTCCGACTCTTGATTTTGCTGTCTACACTTTTCAAGTCATGATCTCCGGGTCCTGAGATCCCAGCAGCGGGAGTCTGCTTGAAGATTGTCTCTACCCTCTCCCTCTGCCGCTCTCCTCTCCCACCCCCTGCTTGCACATATGTGCTCTCTCTCTCAAATAAATAAATCTTAAAAAAAAAAAAAAAAGGAAAGAAAAAAAGAATCAGTCCTCCAAATTAGGATATTCATGCTATAAATACCAGTTATAGATCTGTGGCTTTTTTTCTAAAATCAGAAAGTTTTCTGCTGATTTGTAAAGCTGCCAGAAATTTACCACTTCTGGCACAATCTGTAATCTCCAGTGCTGTCTCTTTCTCTCTGTTTGTCTCAGTTCTAAATTTAATTTTACTATGAGTATATCTAATTGATGAGATCTTATAAGATTCTCTAATAGGATATGAAAAATACAGTTTATAGTGTTCCAGCCTCTTCATGCTAGGAGATGATGTTAGATTTTGTTAAATGAGATAATCTTCAATATGAAGCATATTTTAAAAACCTCTCACTCACTAATAGAGTCTTTTGCATCCTCATCATTATTATACATTCACCCTTTTTTCTTATTTTAAATTATTAACCATAATCTTCCTGGATTTTCTGGATGGAAGTGAGATTAAAGCATGTGCTCAATTTACTGGATTTTTGCAAGACCATTCCCAGATTGAAAAACTTTGCCAAAATTGGTGACCTTAAATTTCTGGAAGACTTTTCTGAACACATTTTATTTGTAATATGTGCCTTAGTTATTATACTGAATGCCCTAGAACTTGCTGCCCTATATGCACGTTTGGGAAAGAATTATGCCAAATTTCAATATGTCAAGCTGTGATTAATCAACTTTGTTCCCCAAAAGATTAAATTACTACTGCAAAAGGTCAATAAATGCTAATGATTGTTATCTGGCCTTAGAGCTATGAACAGAATTCTTAAAAAAAATGATTTTATAGAAAAAAAAAACTAAGTCATTTTGGAATAAATGATTAGAAATGTCAACTGAATTTGTTACTTTTATTGTGAAAAACTTTATTTATGACTCAATAACAATTAGTGTCACTTTTTCATAGGATATTGTATTAAAAAGAGCAACACCAGTCATATGGAGTAAGTATTGGTCTTCATTCTCATGGAAACAGAATGGAAAAATGTAACTGCAATTTTCTTCAACAATACTTATTAAGTTCCTAGTATGTGGTTGGTATTTGTAAAGATTCTGAGGAGTATATAAAGGAGATGGGAGATTATTCCCAGAGTTTAACACAGTGGAGTTTATAAGCACTCTATTAATTCTTAGTATGTCATGTTATTCAGATTAAGGGGCAATTTTTACCACTTTAATAATGAAGAAACAAAGGCTCAAAGAAGTTATTATATTTACAAAGTCACACTGAGAACGTGTGTTATCCCCAAAATCCAAGGATTTTACATAGGACCATATTGCTTGCAATCTAAAAAGACAGGCAGAAATATGAACAACTAATTTTTTTACACTGACTGGAATGGTGAGTATATCAGTAGAAATACAAAGCATTTTGGATGGCTAGAGTGCTCTATTTTGAATGGAAAGATAAAAAAGAGTTCATAATAAGAATTGGTGATTATGAAATTATTAGATCACTTTCAACAAGTAGAGACTTAGAGAAAAGTATGGGCATAATTGCACCCATAACAGTGGGTGATACATATAACATGACATCACTAGAAGGATTTATTCAGAAAAAGCTTGAAACAGAAACTCTAGCTAAAAGCCTGTTAACAGTTCATGTGAAGGTTAATTAAAGGAACTAGGGCAGCAATAAGATTGAACCAAAACTAAAGTCTGAAAAGACACTAAAGTTAAACCCAGAAAAACTTGGAGTCAAACTGAGTATTATGTGTAAATGAAAAGGGAAACTAAAACTATTTCAGCCATTTTTTGTATGGTAGACTGAAAGTATTTTGATGCTTATAGAGACAGTAGAATGACAGATTTGGAGAAGAGGTAGAAAAAAAAAACAATTTGAGACATTGCATTTTGCTTATGCATGTGGAAATACAGCAGACAAGCCAAACTTCATTAAAGTCACAAGATCGGGAGGTCAGAACAAAAGTGTAGACTTAGAAGCCATGCATACAGAGAAGGTGATGGTGGTGGTGAAGATGAAAAAAAAAAAAAAGAAATGTACAGCATTTTTTAAAGGTGCTGAAAACAGAATTTTACAAAATTCCTATATTTCAGGATCAGGTATGCAGAAGACTGATTTAGGAAAATATGAATGAATGAGAAAGAGCGTAAGTAGAGTGCTCAGAAGCAAAAGAGTAAAGATTTTAAGCAGAACAACTGTTTTCTCAAAGGGACAAATACTATGAAGACATGACGATTTAAATTGTCTAAGTTGTGGGCACCTGGGTGGCTCAGTCAGTTAAGCGTCTGCCTTCGGCTCAGGTCATGATCCCAGGGTCCTGGAATCGAGCCCCGCATCGGGCTCCCTGCTCGGCAGGAAGCCTGCTTCTCCCTCTCCCACTCCCCCTGCTTGTGTTCCTGCTCTCGCTATCTCTCACTCTGTCAAATAAATAAATAAAATCTTAAAAAAAATAAAAAAAATAAAAAAAAATAGTCTAAGTTGTAAGTTACAGTATATTTTTAGGGCTATTAACACAGTCTTTCTCCAAAGACCCATAAGATGTTACACATACATTAACAAGTAAGAATACATCCACATCCAGATTGGTTCAAGAAAAGTTATCATCTGTATACCTTACTTGGAGGTCCCGATATGTTTCAGCATATACGAGGCTTTGCCAAGCTCAGAGGTTGAGAACCATATGATATTTGCCTTTAAATACAGTGTCTATAGCTTATTAATATTTTACAAACCACCAAATTAGTGAATAAATAAAAAAGTGAGAGAAAACAAGATTCTAAGCATAATGCCCTTTTTATCATGTGTGTCCGTGAAAGGCAGACAAGAATGGAAAGCTGGTATTTGAGAGAGAACGTTTTACTAAAAAAGAGAAAAACTATAATGTGGGCTTCACAGAAAGTATTTTTTTCTAAGCCTAGTAAATGGGAAAGTTTGCTTAAAGGGCATTTATCAGGGATTCTATAGAGGATTTTCAGGTTCCATTAAGAAGTTTGCTTGGCTGATTTTTTACTTATGTACAATTTATTCAATGTTTACTTTTAGGTTTAAAAAAACTATTACTTTTATTAATTCAAGTTATTTAATATGAAGACTTGAAATATAGAAATTAATGTGACGAAAATTATGTTAAGGGAGATTACTTTCATTTTTTTAGGCCATTGGCATATATTACTTTCATTACACAGAAAAATGGAGATGCAAGTTTCAAGTGAATAAAAGAGCATAACTAAGAGTGATATTTACTGTGGCTCCATGACTTACTTATTTGTTCTACCTTAAAATTACAGCAGATCCTAGCCCAAGACCTAAGTAGCACTGACTTAAATTTACTGAAGAAAAATAACTGAAATATTAAAATGCCTTAAGATTATATTTTTTATTTTATTATTTGCCCATGATATTTGATGGCATTTCTACCCTTCCAATTGTTCAGGTCCAAAACATTTGTGTCAGCCTTGACTTCTCAATTTCTCCCACATCCCACATCCAAACTATTAGGAAATCGTGTTGGTTCCTCTCATCCTTGCCATTCCACTGCTTAGAACTTGGTGGGCTCCACTAGCATCCCTTGCCTGGACCACTGCACTAGGCTCCTAACTGGTATCCCCAAATTTCCCTCGCTGCCCTGCAATCTATTCTCAAGACAGTAGCCAAAATGATCTTTTAAAACATAAGCCTTGGGCTCAAAAATCCTCCAGTAATCCCCCCGTTTTACTGTGAATAAAAGAAAGAGTCTTTATAATATTTTTATAATGGGCCACAAGGCCCTCTATCTCAGTGGATTCTCAAGTGAGGGTCATTTTACCCCCCAGGGGACATTTGGCAATATCTGGAGACAAATTTGATTATTACTCCATCTGTAGGAGGTTCTACTGGTACCTAGTGGATGGAGTCCAGGAAAGTGCTAAATATCTTACAATGCACAGGAGAGCCTCCCCACAACAGAGAGTTATTCAGTTCAATAGTGTGGAGATGGAGAAATCCTATCCAAATGATAGGAACCTCATTGTATTTTAGAGTTCATCTCCCACTAATTCCCCACCCCACTATTCACTCACTCCATTCCATCACTCAGGCCTCTTCTCTTCCTCAGACACACCAGGAACATTTTCTTTTTTCACCTTGTTATTAATTTTATTTTTTCCAGCTCTATTGAGATATAATAGACATATAACATTGTGTAAGTTCAAAGGTGTACAACAAAATGATTTGATATATTTATAAATTGCAAAATGATTATCATAGCATTAACTAACACCTCCATCATGTCACATAATTACCATTTCATTTTTGTGGTAAGAACATTTCAGATTGAATTCAGGCCTTTATACCACTTGTTGTCTTTGCCTAGAATGCTTATCACCCAGATATCAACAAACCCAACTCCCTCATCTTTTTCAAACATTTGGCCAAATGCCATCTTCTCAGTAAAGCATTGCCAATCTGCTTTCCTTGGTCTATTTGTTTATTTTTTCATAGTCCTTAATATACCCTAACATACTATGTACTTGACATATAGTCATTTTGTTTATTGTAAATTGTTGTCTTCTACCAAAATGCAAGCTCCCTGAAGAGAGTCATCTAAGTTTGTTTTGCCTGCTCATTTATCCCAAATATCTGGCACAAATTAGGTACTCAGTGTATATTTGTCAACTTTAGTAATTTAGTTTTCACTTTATTTATTTTATTTCCAAGGAAATTCAGAGTACATTTTTTACTAGTTTATACGAAAAAGGTGGTAATTTTTATCTTCCATCTGGATTGGCATGATCTGTGGCTTAACATATTCTCGTTTGTTTGCTTTTACTTCTCCCTGCAGAGAGATGAATTTCCTAGAAAAGACATTACAGCCTTATTTTTTCTATTTTTTATGTGGGGAAAAGAAATGCAGAAGACTAAAAAGGGGGGGATCACTGATAGCTTGAGGGCAAACAAAAAAATTAGAACCCAAAACCTTTCTTAGCCATTATTTAGTGCTTTTAGACCTTTTAAAAAGCCCACTGTCCTAAAACCATTGCCCCAATTTTCCATTTACATATTTATATCTCAGTAAAACATCGCTATGTAGGTCATTACTACTACAGCAGGAGAGGACTCATTGGGATATTGGAGACTGATTAGTTGCTAGGCTGTGCTTGTTAACATGCAGACTCTTGAGTGAAGAATACATTTGCATATTTCTTTTCTTGTCCAGGATGACACATATTTCTCTTTGCCTGCCTAATACCATTATCATGTTTGAACATCCTTGTCCTAGGAATTAATTTTTCACAGGTTTTTCTGTTTGCTCCACTTCTTCCCTCTGTTTCTGATTCTTTTAAAATTTATGTTTATATAATTCTGTCATTAGCCAGTAAATTGTTCAAAACAGCTCTTTCTTTGATGTTTTTTTTTTTTTTTTTTAATTTTTTACTGTGGGTTTGACTCTTCAGAGAGGATGTGGTTAGGATTTGACCATGGGCTGCTATGTTCTTTTTAATATTTATGATTTACACTATTCTCTCTGCTCCATTTCATATAGCATGTTTATTACCCTAAACACTTAAAACTTGTGTATTTTCTCCCCAAATACTCTCTATTCTCATTTCTACTCTAAGCAAATATAACTCTTGAACTATCAAACATAATATATATTATTCCCAACAATCATATAGAGAGAGATGTGCTGCATGAATATATAGGAAATGCATCAGAATGAGATATATACATATAAATGTCAGTTTAAAATATGCCCTTGAAAGTTTATACTTTATTAAGAGGCTTTTAAAAGAAGGAAAAATGAGGGACACCTGGGTGGCTCAGTCGTTAAGTATCTGCCTTCGGCTCAGGTCATGATCCCAGGGTCCTGGGATCGAGCCCCGCATCAGGCTCCCTGCTCAGCGGGAAGCCTGCTTCTCCCTCTCCCACTCCCCCTGCTTGTATTCCCTCTCTCGCTGTGTCTCTCTCTGTCAAATAAATAAATAAAATCTTAAAAAAAGAAAAGAAGGAAAAATGAAAAAAAGAAAAAGTGAGAAAAACTTAAAAAGAATCCTGTTTTAAAGGGAAGAAACCAACAAATGCTGCGTTAATGGACTTCTGGTTCAGATGGCAGAGTAAGAGCACTCTCTGATGCATTCTCTCTGTTCCCAACACAAAACAGTGATAAAGAAAACATAACAGTAGAAACAAACAAACAACCCGGAAATAACACTTAGAGCAAGGCCACCAGACTGGGCTGTGCTTTGGATTTTGAGGCTCGCAGTGACAGTCAGGTGGTTCTTACAAGTTAAAGGGCACTGGAAATGTTCCAGTTTCAAGATACTAGCCCCAAGGACATAAGAGGATGAAAAGAATTCTTCTGCCCATAGATATTTAGAGTAGATTAAGAGATTCCAACATAAGTTAATAATTTTGAAAGAAAAGATAAGAAACAATATGAAACAGGGGTGCCTGGGTGGCTCAGTCGTTGAGGGTCTGCCTTCAGCTCAGGTCATGATCCCAGGGTTCTGGGATCAAGCCCCACGTCGGGCTCCCTGCTCAGCGGGAAGCCTGCTTCTCCCTCTCCCATTTCCCCTGCTTGTGTTCCCTCTCTTGCTGTGTCTCTCTCTGACAAATAAATAAATAAAATCTTTAAAAAAAAAAAAGAAACAATATGAAACAATTGAAGAAGTCAATACACAGATTTCCCAAGGACTTTTCAGGCCAAGAAAACACAGACCAAATACCAAGTATAATAAATAAAAATACATTTATGCCAAACATATCATAATAACTATGAAACATCAAGGATAAAGACAAAATCTTAAAGACTATTAGAAGAGAAAAAACAGATTACCTGCAAGGAAAAATTTTTGATAGAGAGCAAGCAGTCTTCTTAATACTAGTAGGACAAGTAGGGAATAATAGAGTTGTATCATCTGCTTGTTGGAGAAAAATGCCTATGTGGACTCCCTCAACCCCTCCCACACCCCCGCATTCCTGTAACTTCTTCAGCACTTAGCACATAAGATTTATTTCTTCACTTAATGAGTGCTATATGCAAAATTCAATTTCAACTATTTGAAAACAAGCATTATATTGAATTTATAATTTTGTGAGGAATAAATTTGACTGTTGAAAGGAGACTGGTATTTAGAAATGAAACTTTAAGATATAAAGTAATATCTACCTGTCAATTTGGCCTAACAGATCTTGCTTTGCCCCTACTTATGCTGTAATGGGGATTACTTGCATGGGGATTTATCTCCCAAATCAGTAGGAATATAAAAGAAATGCCACGGGACATACAAATGAACATTACACTTTATCTAAATTAGGTAATAGTTTAGCTATTATGCAAAAATGACATTTGAGATGAAAATATATATATATATTTAAATATGGCATATTCCTTTTCTTTTGTTGTTTTGATTAATTTGCTGGGCTCTCTCAGAAGGTAGTGCATTCCCTGGGCTTATAAACCTGATTTACTAGGAATTCAGTGGAGGAAATTCATGAATCAGGAACTCTCAGAGTGGTCTTTAAGTTACTTGCACTTGAAAGATTTACAGATTCAGTCTCAGTCACTCCACCAGGCAAAGAACCATGAGCATCTGAGAAGCTTTTTTATGCCAAAGAGAATATGAAATGGGTAGTAGAAGAGACTAGTTATAAATACGAGCTATGGCCATACTAGGTTCCAGAATCCAGGACTGTAATGGTTATAAGTAATTTATTCCTTATTTTGATATGAATGTATTTGTAAATATATTTTGCATTCTTTCTCCCTTCTCTCAATCCCATGCCACCTGACATAATGTCTTTTTTTTTTTTTTAAAGATTTTATTTATTTATTTGAGAGAGAATGAGATAGAGCATGAGAGGGGGGAGGGGCAGAGGGAGAAGCAGACTCCCCGCTGAGCAGGGAGCCCGATGCGGGACTCGATCCCAGGACTCCAGGATCATGACCTGAGCCGAAGGCAGTCGCTTAACCAACTGAGCCACCCAGGCGCCCTGACATAATGTCTTAATAGCAATTAATTGTATATCTCAGGAAAGACATTCCTGAGAATATTTTTTTTTGAAGATTTTATTTATTTATTTATTTATTTATTTATTTATTTGAGAGAGAGAGAGAGAGAGAGAGAGAGAGAGAGACAGCATGAGAGGGGAGAGGGCCAGAGGGAGAAGCAGGCTCCCTGCTGAGCAGGGAGCCCGATGTGGGACTCGATCCCAGGATTCCAGGATCATGACCTGAGCCGAAGGCAGTCGCTTAACCAACTGAGCCACCCAGGCACCCCATTCCTGAGAATATTAAAGGAGCAACTTGAGTCAGTAAGAAGAATGAACTTCTAGAAAGATGGACAAAGAAGTGATGCATCCACTCTTGAGGGTACACCTCTGATTAGTGTGTTTTTAACTGCACAAGAAAGAGTGCCTTATGTTAGGCAGGCACATGATTTTGCTATTACCTTAATTTGAATTTAAGCATGGTTAAGTGGTATATATTGATGCCAAATTGGCAATGGTTAGACTATAGTGGACTGTGGTATGTCAGTTTAGCTAAGCTAGAACTACATTTCCTTAAAGGGAAATGGTGGCAGGTTAGTTTCAGACACAGGAAATATTTTGCACACAATTTGCATTATAAAAGTCAGGCATCTAAGAAGCAGTACCCATAGCCTTTCATGCTTAGAAGCTGGGCACGGAGCACTAGCTGCTAGTGCAGGGCGGCCGTGCTGCTGCTCATCAGTTGCCTCACCAGTTCTCAGCAACTCTGGCTCCAGGGTTCTGAGTCCCAGGCCAGCATCTTCCATGTGTGGGACAACTGTTTGGTCCACAGCCCCTTCAGCTTCTCCAATACCTGGGCTGGGTTAAAGAAGTGTGTGTGTGTGGGGGGGGGGGAACACCAGCTTCTCCTACAGATTGTTATTTTGAAGGTTCACAGAGGGTCAGAGAGCAATGTGGTTCCAGCTTTCCCTCACAGGTTCCAATTTGTTTATGCCCCTCCATACTTTTCACTTTACATGAAAATTCTCTTCCCTCCTGCTCCCTCAAATGCATGTCCTGATATACTACCGAGCTAGCACCAGGCAGAGTCTAGTGTAGGGACCAAGGGCAGGCTGCCGCAAAATGCGCCACTTTAGCATACTGATTATTTATTTATTTATAATTTTAAATAAAGTTACTTAAGAGAGCATATGCAAGAACACTGAGACCCTTCTCTGTCTCCTTGAGAGCAGAAAATAAATTTCCCATGTGAAAGGTACCCTCCCCGTATTAGGAGGTAAGAGATATCTATATCATCAGAGATAGGAAATTTAGAGCCAAGAAGCCTATATAAACAAACCTTGTTAGTTTTTACTAATTTACCACCTTAGCCCAAATTCTGTTTAGAATTCCTTACTAATTGAAGCTCCTAAAGTTTTCTTTGTCTTGTCATTTCCTCATGCTTTTCCTAGTCTCTTTGTCTAAAAGTATAAAAACTGCCTTGGTCATTTCTTTAGGTATCAATTTCATTATTGGGTCTCTCTGAGCATGTAATAAAACTTTGTTTTTTTCTTCTGTTAATTCGTCTTGTGTAAATTTAATTCTTATTCCAACTGGAAGTCTTTGAAGGGTAGAGGAAGAATTTTTCATTCCCTCCACTAATGTGACTTGTTTAACCAGCTCTCACAGTTGCGTCAAGCTAAATCTTTACAACAAATTTTCTATATTATGCTTAGTAATTTTGCTTCTTTGATGAAGCCTGTCTAATAGAGTTCTAGAAATTCAAATGATAAAATAATTGTGTTTGTTACACAACTAAGAATGTGTGTGTATATGTGTGCATGTGTTTGTGTTTGTGTGTGTTGTCCTGTCTCACTCTGTTGTTTTGTTGACCTACTTAGGAGTTAGTGTGTCCCATGTTACTGGAATGATTCAAATGCTGACATATTGGAAATTATAAAAAAATTGATAATTCATATGCCCTCAAAGTGTGGTCTATAAATCGCCTGCACCCAAATCATCTCTAATCTTAATCTCTGATGTTTGATAAACTGCAGAATCTAAAACCATTCCCCAGATTCTTGGGCGCCTGGGTGGCTCAGTTGGTTAAGCGACTGCCTTCGGCTCAGGTCATGATCCCAGGATCCTGGGATCGAGTCCCGCATCGGGCTCCCTGCTCAGCAGGGAGTCTGCTTCTCCCTCTGACCCTCCCCCCTCTCATGCTCTCTCTCTATCTCATTCTCTCTCAAATAAATAAATAAAATCTTAAAAAAAAAAAAAAAAAAAAAAAACATTCCCCAGATTCTAATCACTACATTTTAGAATTTGTATTTTTCGGAGTTTTGGAGTTTGTATTTTTGAAAAGCATCCCCTTATGTAAGGGTAAACTCTAAGTGGATTAAATATTTATTTATTTTTAAAAACCATAAACGTACTGGAGGAAATAACAAGTGACTTTATATTTATACTTAGGAGGGAAAATGTTTCAACCTAAAAATCTAAGAAGTATTAAAAAAGAGGCAGATGAATAAATTTGATTAGTAAAAAGAAAAAAGCTATATCATAAAAATATAGTGAGTAAACTAAAATTATAAACTATTGAATGGGAACAAAAGATATGTAGTTAATGTAAAAGGTATATGAGATCTCTTAGGAATCAAAAGGAAAGACCAAACAACAATAGAAAAATTACAAAGTATATCAATATTTAGTACACATGAAAGGGAATAAAAATGTCCCTTGAATATATAAAGTTATGTTCAACTCCACTCATAAAAGAAATATAAATTAAAATATAAGAAGTAATATTTTTAATCTAACACTTATGGCGAAGCTCACACCTTCTGTGAGTCTATGAGGAAACAGATATTATTATGTATTGATTATGCAAATTCCTACCACTTGAGAGTGACTTGGCAATGTGTATCAGATTCCAGATGCATTTACCTATTGACTATGCAATTTGACCCTTGAGAATTTTTCTTATGCATACATTTTGAAATTATAAAATGACACCTGAATAAGTTGGGTTTTATTATTAGTAATAATATTAATTTTTTGGATAGCAGAATTGTGGTCAGAGCAAAAAACCAGACACAAGGTGTTCTTAATAGGATCCTATATAAATAAAATATGGTACAATAATAAACTATAAAAAAGAGCCATGCTCCTATAAAAAAGACAGAAAATAAATACCACTAAAAAGAGAACGATAGGCCAATATCCCTGATGAACATAGATGCAAAAATCCTCAATAAAATACTAGCAAACCAAATCCAACAATACATTAAAAAAAAATATTTACCACGATCAAGTGGGATTTATTCCTCAGTTGCGAAGGTGGATCAATATTCACAAATCAACGTCACATGTCACATCAAAGAGAAAAGAGAAGAACCATATGATCATTTCAATAGATGCAGAAAAAGGATTTGACAATGTACAACATCCATTCATGATAAAAACCCTCAATAAAGTAGGTTTAGAGGGAATACACCTCAACATAATAAAGGCCATATATGAAAGCCCACAACTAACATCATCCTAAATGGAGAGAAACTGAGAGCTTTCCCCCACTTAAGGTCAGGAACAAGACAAGGATGTCTACTCTCACAACTTTTCTTCAACATAGTACTGGAAAGTTCTATCAAACAGCAATCAGACAACAAAAAGAAATAAAAGGCATCCAAATTGGCAAGGAAGATCACTATTTGCAGATGACATGATAACCCAAAAGACTTCACCAAAAAACTGCTAGAACTGATAAATGAGTTCAGTAAAGTTGCAGAATAAAATGTCAGTGTACAGAAATCTGCTGCATTTCTATACACCAATAATGAAACAGCAGAAAGAGAAATTAAAGAATTAATCCCATTTAAAATTGCACCAAAAACAATTAGATATCTAGGAATAAACCTAACCAAGGCAGTGAAAGACCTGTACTCTGAAAACTATAAAACAATGATGAAAGAAATTTGAAGATAACACCAAGAAATGGAAAGACCAAGGATTGGAAGAACAAATACTGTTAAAATGTCTATACTACCCAAAGCAATCTGCACGTTTAATGCAATCCTTATCAAAATACCACCAGCATTTTTCATAGAGCTAGGACAAACAATCTTAACATTTGTATGGAACCACAAAAGACCCCAAATAGCCCAAGAAACCTTGAAAAAGAAAAGCAAAACTGGAGACATCACAATTCCGAAGTTCAGGTTATATTACAAAGCTGTAGTAATCAAAGCAGTATGGTACTGGCACAAAAACAGACACATAGATCAATAGAACAGAATAAAAATCCAGAAATGAACCCATGACAATATGGTCAATTAATCTTTGACAAAGCAGGAAAGAATATCCAATGGGAAAAAGGCAGTCTCTTCAACAAATGGTGCTGGGAAATCTGGACAGCCACATGCAACAAAATGAAACTGCACCACTTTCCTACACCATACACAAAAATAAATTCAAAATGGATGAAAGATGTAAATGTGAGACCTGAAACCATAAAAAATCCTAGAAGAGAACAAAGGCAATAATATCTTTAACATTGGCCCTAGCAACTTTTTTTAGATGTTTCCTGAGGGAGGGGAAATAAAAACAAAAATAAATTATTGGGACTACATCAAAATAAACAGATTCTGCACAGCAAAAGAAACAATCAACAAAACTGAAAGACAACCTATGAAATGAGAGAAAATATTTGCAAATGACATGTGCATAAAGGGTTGGTATCAAAAATATATAAAGAACTGATACAACTCAACACTGAAAAAAACAATTTGATTAAAAATGGGCAGAAGACATTAACAGGTATTTCTCCAAAGAAGACATCCAAATGACCAACTACAATCAAATCAAATCAAAACAAATCAAATCAAAACTACAATGAGATATCACCTCACACTGTCAGAATGACTAAAATCAGCAACACAGAAACAACAGGTGTTGGTGAGGATGTGATGAAAAAGGACTCTTCATGCATTGTTGGTGGGAATGTAAACTGGTGCAGCCATTGTGGAAAACAGTATGGAGGTTCCTCAAAAAGTTAAAAATAGGACTACACTATGATCCAGCAATTGCACTGCTGCGCATCTATCCAAAGTATACAAAAATACTAATTCAAAGGGATACATGCACAGTTCATAGCAGCATTATTTACAATAGCCAAGATATGAAAGCAGCCAAAGTGTCCATGATTGATAAATGGATAAAGAAGATGTGATATAATGGAATATTATACAGCCATTAAAAAGAATTAAATCTTGCCATTTGCAACAACATGGATGGAACAAAGAGCATTATGTTAAGCAAAATAAGTCAGTCAGAGAAAGACAAATACCATATGATTTCACTCAGATGTGGAATTTAAGAAACAAAACAAATGAGAAAAGGGGAAAATACTAGAGAGAGAGGCAAACCAAGAAACTGACTCTTAAATATAGAGAACAAACTGATGGTTACCAGAAAAGAGGTTAGGGCGCCTGGGTGGCTCAGATGGTTGAGTGTCTGCCTTCGGCTCAGGTCATGATCCCAGCGTCCTGGGATCAAGTCCCGCATCGGGCTCCCTGCTCCTTGGGAACCTGCTTCTCCCTCTGCCTCTCTCTCTCTCTCTCTCTCTCTCTGTCTCTCATGAATAAATAAATAAAATCTTTAAAAAAAAAAAAAAAGAAAAGAAAAGAGGTTAGTGGGGTGGATGGGTTAAGTAGGCGATAGGGTTTAAGGAGTGCATCTGTTGTGATGAGCACCTGGTAATGTGTGGAAGTGTTGAATCACTATGTTGTACACCTGAAACTAATATTATACTGGATATTAAGTAACTGAAAATAAAATAAAATCTTTAAAAAGCCAAAAAAATAGACAGGAAAATTAATCTGTCAACTTTTATAGAAAGATTACAGGGCTATTACAGTAAAAAATAGAGTGTGCAACAGTGTATATAAAACACTATATTTGTGTATGAAAGTGGGAGTAAAAATTTATAAAAATGTTTTATTAAATTTGAATATAGATAATCAATAAAGATACACAAGGAACTAGAAATAGTTGTTCTTGCTTACTGACCTAGGGGAAAATGTTGGAGTCCTTAGGTTGGGGATAGCGGGACATTTTATTATACAATTAAAATATTATTTTGA
Organism: Phoca vitulina; assembly: GCF_004348235.1. Taxonomy (NCBI): domain Eukaryota; kingdom Metazoa; phylum Chordata; class Mammalia; order Carnivora; family Phocidae; genus Phoca; species Phoca vitulina. The sequence goes on along the minus strand of NW_022589708.1, from coordinate 36,929,886 downwards.
TTTTTATACTATACGAATATAACTTCTTAGTAAAAATGAAACTGAAAGGGGCACCTGGGTGGCTCAGTCGTTAAGCATTTGCCTTTGGCTCAGGTCATGATTCCAGGGTCCTGGGATCAGCCCCGCATTGGGCTCCCTGCTCGATGGGAAGCCTGCCTCTCCCTCTCCCACTCCCTCTGCTTGTGTTCCCTCTCTCGCTGTCTCTCTCTCTCTGTCAAATAAATAAATAAAAATCTTTAAAAAAATGAAACTGAAAGAAGAAATAAATTAAATAAGAAACAATAAATTAAATAAAATTAAACATCAGATTGCTCTGATGCACACTAAGATTTGAGAACCAGTGACTCAGATTATTGGATTAGATAACCCCTAAAGTCCTACATATCTAAATTCTCTAATGCTTTTTTGTGTTTCCTAATAAAAAATATGTGCATTTATACACACACATTATATATCCTCACTCCTTTATATATAAAAAGCGCTTCCAACATTTGTTAACTCAATCTCTCCAGTCTTCATCAACAATAGCACACTGCCTTCTCTTTTACTCCTCGTTTAAGAATGAGCACTGATTTTTTTTCTCAAAAATGGGAAAAAATGTTCTATGTATCATCCATAATATTAACTTTTATTTTTCATTTGTGTAATGCTTTAAGTTTTACAAAATACCTTAACATTACTGTTCTAATTTGAACAGAACTACAATCTCATTAGTCCTTTCTATTTGACATAGAAAAGAACAGGTATTAGGGAATAAATCCCCTCTGCCTGATACATTCTTCACGTAAATTTTTTTCTCCCACTTTTTAATTCGTTCTTTCCTAATGTAATCTTCTCAGAAAAACTTCCCTGACATAATAACTAAAATAAAATACCATTTTGGTCTCTGTTTTCTCTTTTATTTTCCTTTATAGATTTTGTAACTACCTGATACTATTTTCTATTCTTTATATTCTATTTTTTATTTAACCATCAATTTCCCAAGTAGAACATAGGCTGCAAAGTCTTTACATGTTTAGTCAACTGCCTTATCCTCAGTGCTTAGAAGAGTGCCTGGTGTAAAGTAGAAACAAACAAGCAAAAACACTCCTTGTCAATTAATGAACATCTATACATGCAAACATCTATACACTTTAAACATAATTCAGAAGTGAAGAAATATTAGACATTTTCTTACTGAAAGACCTTCAGTTCAAGCTTTATTTGAATCTCATTTTTAAGGAACCCCAAACAAACAGGAAAATCCTCCTATATTAAAAATCATGATATATTCTTTGTATTCATTGGTTTTAATACTTAAATGTATAAAATGTATATAAAATCTTAGATCTCATTTATTTGGTAATATATTTTTAATTGTATTGAATTAAATGAGCTTCTAAATATACAACATAATAATATCAACAGAAAATACTGAACTTACATACTGCTAGTGATTTTTATCTAAAAACTAAGTCACAAGAGTCATTTTATGATCTTTCTTATTAAAAATTTTGAAATATTTCTCTCTTACTTTAAAAGTGTTTATCACTTCTGAGAAGAATTTTTGATGTATACACATAGTAGTACCCCACTGGATGCCTGGAACCATGGATAGTACTGAACACTATATATACATTTGCTTTCTATACATACTTATGATGAAGTTTAAGCAGAGTAAAAGGTTAAGAACAATAACTAATAATAAAGTGGAACAATTATAACAATATTCTGTAATGAAAGTTATGTGAAGGTGGTGTCTCTTAAAATATCTTATTGTGCTGTACTCACCCTTCTTCTAGTGATGTGAGATGATAAAATTCTTATGTGATGAGATGAGGTGAGGTAAATGATATAGGTACTGTGACCTAGTTAAGCTACATAGGTCAGAAGGAGGATTATGTGCTTCCTGACTGCACTTCACTGTGGGTAGGTGAAAACACAGAGTGTGAAACTGTAGACAAATGGCGGAGAGGTGGTTACTGTACTGTTTTTCTTAAGTAAAGATGATGCTAAAGATGATGTGGTGGTGGGCAATTTATATCAAATTAAAATCTGTTTCCAAAAGTATATATGTAATCAATTCCCATTCTTCCAAATTACTGTACACTCACTGATTTGATGTTCAGTAAGGAACACTGTGTTAGTCATCCTCCAAGATGGCTCATAATGATCCTGACCTCCTGGTATTTGTAGTCTTTGTAATACAATTCCCCACTGTATCAGGTAGGTCTGTGTAACCAACAACATGGCAGAAGTGATGGTATGTGACTTTAAGATTAAGTTATGACAAAGATTCTTTAAAACTTTAGTGAGGCTCCTGATACTTCTAAAACTTTAGTGAGGCTCCTGATACTTCTTCTAGGCCAATCCATATACTTCCTTGTAAAATTCAGTTTTAGCAAGAACCCTACTAAGTCATTTTAGCAAGAGCCTCCCTACCCTCAAAACTTGATCACTTTGGATATCTGACCAAGTACCTCATCCTCCACTATCCCCGAGTGATATCTGATCACCCTGGCCTGTTTTCACCAGGAATGCTGTTAGGTCAGTTTAGCCACAACCCCCTTACCTGTGATGTTTCCTCTTAGCAATTTTCCATCCACTTAGCAATTTTCCACTCCCACCCTGCTTCTTGGCTATAAATTCCTACTTGCTCATGCTGTATATTTGGAACTGAACCCAGATCTTTACCAAGGTCTCTTTTTCCCTACTGCAGTTGTCCTGAAAAAAATCTGTTTTCACTTCTTTAACTATGGTTCTGCTTTGGTTTTTCTCTGACAATTATTTAAAAACAAACAAACAAACAAACAAACAAACAAAAACCCTGTACCTCTTTACTTTGGAGAATCTGTAACTATAAAAAACCATGGTTTCTTCAAAATGCACTCCCTTTCTGTCTCCATCTTGTACCCCTTGCAATAAGGGAAGCCATTTCATGAGAAGCCTCACAGAGGAGGCTCACAGAGATTCAAGGAACTGAAACTTCTCACCAACTGCCAAGTGAATGAGCTCAGAAGAGGAACTCTCAGCCCAACCAAATTCAGAACAACAGCCTGCACCCACAACTTAACTGGTACTTCATGAGGGACCCTAAGCCACAACCACCTATGTAAGCCACTTGCAAATTTCTGACCTTTAGAAAATATGTGATATAATAAAGATTTGTTTTGGATAATTTATAAACCAGCAATAGATAACGAATATAGTCATATTTTTACAAGATAGCTGGCTGGGATGAAGAGTGTATTCTGAAACAACAGAAGAGAGTTTTCTGTAGGAATTTACCAAGCTCATACAGAAAATCATACATGTGATCAGATTGTCAGCACTGATGCTTTAGACAGCAAAAGTAATTATATTGGGATACTGCATATTTCATTTCTGATCTATTAATATGACAGTAAGCTGTTTAAAGAAAAAGATCCTAAAATTTATGGAAATATAAATACCCCAAATAGCCAAGGAAATTTTGAGAAAGGGGAACAAAGCTGGAGGTATCACACTCCCTGATTTCAAATTATATTACAAAGCTAAAGTAATAAAAACAGAATCATACTGGTATAAGAACAGATAAGGATCAGTGACACAGAATACAGAGCTCAGAAAAAAAACTCACACATATATGGTCAATTAATTTATGATGAAGGAGACAAGAATATAAAATAGGGAAAATGATAACTTTTTAAATGAATGGTGCCAGGAAAACTAAAGAGCTACATGCAAAAGAATGAAACTGAACTTTCACACTCTACACAAAAATCAGCTAAAAATGGAGAAAAGACTTAAATTTAAGACCTCAAACTGTAAAACTCCTAGAAGAAAACATAGGGGGTAAGCACCTTGACATTGGTCTTGGTAATAATTTTTTGGGGTCTGACATCTAAAGCAATGGCAACGAAACCAAAAATAAACAAATGGGACTACATCAAACTAAAAAATTTCTACACAGCAAAGGAAACAATAGCAAAATGAAAAGGCATCCTATGGAATAGGAGACAATATTTGCAAACTACATATCCGATAAGGGTTAATATCCAACATACATAAGAAGTTTGTACAACTCAAAAGAAAAAAAAAACAGAACAGAAAAGAAGAACAATATAATTTAAAAAATGGGCAAAGGATCTGAAAAGAGATTTTTAAGAATACACCCAAATGGCCAACATGTACGTGAAAAAGTGTTCAACATCACTAATCATCAGGCAAATACAAATCAAAACTACAATGAGATATCACCTTACACCTGTTAGGAGGGTTATTCTCAAAAAAGAAAGAGAAACAAGTATTGGTGAGGATATGGAGCAAAGGGAACCCTTGTACACTGTTGGTGGAAATATAAATTGTATAGCAACTATGGAAAACAGCATGGAGGTTCCTCAGGAAATTAAAAACAGAGCTAACGTATGATCCAATAATGCCATTTCTGGGTATATATCCACAGAAAACTTAATCATTATCTTGAAGATATATCTGTACCACCATGTTCACAGCAGTATTATGCACAATAGCCAAGGTACAGAAACAATCTAAGTGTCCACCAACTGATAAATGGATAAAAAAAATTGAGATACACACACACACACACACACACACACACACACACATATACACACAGACTAGAATATTATTTAGTCTTTAAAAAGAAGGAAATCCTGTCATTTGTGACAATATAGATGGACCTTGAGGGCATTATACTAAGTGAAAGACAGAGGCATATATTGTATTGTATCACTTACACGTGGAATCTGCAAAGTAAGTCAAACTCATAAAAACAGAGTAGAACAGTGATTGCCAGGGGCTGAAGGGTAGGATAAATAGGGAGAGGCTGGTAAGAGGGTACAAACTTGCAGTTACAAGATAAATAAGTTCTTATAAAAAAAATTCTTTATTTATTTGAGAGAGAGTGTACAAACAGGGGAATGGGCGGAGGGAGAGGGAGAAACAGACTCCTCGCTGAGCAGGGAGCCTGATGCGGGGCTCGATCCCAGGACCCTGGGTTCATGACCTGAGCCGAAGGCAGACGCCTAACCGACTGAGCCACCCAGGCGCCCCAATAAGTTCTGATGATCTAATGTATAACATGGAGACTATCATTGATAATACCATTATATAATTGAAATTTCCTAAAAAAGTAGAATTTAAATGCTTTCTCTCATACCCAAAAAGGTAAATATGTAAGGTGATCACTATGAATTAAAAAAGAAAAAATGTGCTCATTAATCTGAACCTCAAGAAAACAAAATTTTAATTTAGTTAAACTTAGAAATATCTTATTTAAGAAGAAAGGTGGGATCATTATAAAATATTAATACAGGGCAATAAACAGATGAACTAGCAATAACAACAATTTAAGAGAAAATACTACATTCAAAAATGCAGTTCACCTTTCATTAAATATGGATGGGATATTATTTTATGTGACTTATTAAACATTATAAAAATCTTTTTATAATGCAATTCTGCAGTTCTGATGGCACAGTTCATAAGGTGAGGTGTTCGTTCCATATTTATATTTGGTTCAGATCAACTGACTTGGAACTTGGAATTTAGATATATATATTTTTGGTAATTGTTCAATTACTAAGCAAATATGGATATTAATTATCTTTGGTTTACACTGCCTTCAGGCCAGTAAGTTTTATAAAATTCCAATTTGTGTCTTGACAATTTTATCAGTCAATGTCAATCTGGAATGCAGAAATCAGTCTACAGTTTTCATATGGAGAGGAATTTAGTGCAAGGAATCAGGTACAAAGTTGTTAGACCTCAAGAGCAAAAGGGATTCATCAGTGGTGAGGAGGCTGCTCCATCCCCGGGAGGGACAGGATGCCAGGCCTGCTGCTGTAGCCTCTTTCTGCCTGCAACCATGCTCAGGCAGCTGCAGGGAGGTGCAGGGAGCAGCCTGTGCTTCTGAGGCCCAGCACAGAGACTTCTCCCTCCTGCATTCAATCCCCACCCCACACTGGGATTCTCGAGCTGCTAAGGAAGTTGGAGAACCCTGAGAGTCAATAGACACATGACAGCTACAGCAAGAGATAATAATTTGCAATATTGCAATAAAGTACTTCATAGATCATGAATAAAACATATGTATGCACATATTTCTTCTAATAGAAACATGTTTTTCACCATTTCACATGCAAGTGCCTCTGACCATATGGCAGTTGGACCTTCACTTATTTCTAAGTTTTACCACATTCCTATAAGCCTCCTATATATCTTGCTTTTCCCCTTCAATCCCAATAGATATCCTTACCTACTAAGCCAAAAACAAAACAAGACCAAACAAAACAAAAACAGTCATTCAGGAAGTAAAGCACTTGACCTTTTAGCTAATTCCCATGGAAAACATACCCTTCTCCTCCTCTGATATTAACACATCACTCCTGTTCTGTATCTCACAATCTCACTCTCACCAAGGACTTCACTTCATCAATTATCCAGTGTCCAAGTAATCACATTAATCTTTCCCTCCTCTTTTGGTTCTTATCTACATATAAACACTTAAAATTTTCTTTATGACCCCAAATACCAATTAACTACACTCCTATTTCCATTCAAATGTGCTAGTTGGATGTTTGCTCAGGTCTACATTCTCCACTGTTTGTGTTTGTTTCTTACCCTAATCATCTAATTTAATATGCACAAAGTACATGAAACTACTTTGGGAAAAAGTTTACCAGTGACCTCATTTTGCTTATGTTTTGCTGACTGCACCGGATGTATTACTACAGCTTTTGATATTGTGGCTCAATCTGATGCTTTTGCAAATGTCTTCTGTGGTCTCAAACAAAACACTCTGCTGGCACTCCTTCCATGCTTATAGATTCTTCTCATGTTTTCTTCTGTGTTCTGCATATGCTGTAAGTATTTTCCACTCTGAATGCTCTTCAGAGAAATCTCATCCCAACTTACAACTTCAACTAATCAACTGAAGAGATACCTAAAGCTATATCTCTGGATGGTGAGTTTTAAATTCATGTACCAAACTGTTTTCAGCATATAAACTACCCGCATGTCACAAGAGATATTGCTCACAGAATACGGCAAAAATGGAGCTTGTTATTAAACCTCTGCAAGTCTTCCTATACCTTAATACACATCATGTCTAAACGAACAGTACCACCATTCTCTTAGCTGTGAATACCAGAAATGTCACTGACAGTTCCATTACTTACATAACCCATAACTGATGACTGAATCTCTTTTTATTCTACACCCTTAATAATTAGCAGAGCCAGATTTTTTTTCCTTTCCCACTGCTAATAGCTCTCATCATCATATGGATTACTTTGAACCATTAGGTCTCTCTGCATTCAGACTTGTCTTCCTGGGACATATTTTTTGCTATTGTAACCCAAATGATATTTGTGAAACATAAATATAACTGATCATTACCATAATTAACTTTCTTCATTGACTAGAAAGCATTTGATATCAAGTTAAAATTCCTTCAAATTCCATGATAAGAGTAAAAAAAAGGATTTTGGCTTCTAATTTTCTCTCTTGCTATTTTCTTTTGCATGTCCTACACTCACCTGATTCACACATGCTCTCTCTTGATTTTCTCAACTTCTTCTGTTCATTCTACCCACGCTTACGTTCTGTATCAATGCATCAAGTCAGAATTACTTTCTTCTTGAAAGTATTTTTGACCTCTTCGAATCAGTATTTCATATCCTTTGAGTAAACATCTAGTAGTGCAATTGTTGGATTGTAGCGTAGTTCTTTTTTTTTTAAATTCAATTAGCTAACATATAGTACATCATTAGTTTCTGATGTAGTGTTCAATGATTTGTCAGCTGCTTATAACATCCAATGCTCATTACATCATGTGTTCTATTTTTAATTTTTTGAGGAACCTCCATACTGTTTTCCAGAGTGGCTGCACCAGCTTGCATTCCCATCATCTTTCTGCACCTCAGGCTATGTTAAAATATTTTAACTGAATAAAGCAGATGTAGATGTCCAAACTTCAATTCTGAAGCTGATTTAGAATTTTCTAAAAGAAAGAACTCTAAAAGTTTTCTTTTCTGTAGCAATTTTGTCCATAAGTGACAATAATATTTACTAGATTTTATTACAAATGTCTGGATACGGATGGGCTCTAATTGCTTGAAAAGAGATACTGCATATTGTTGGTATTTGAATCAACTTCATGACCCAAGGGGAAGATCATATAATAGGGGAACAAGTAAGTGAAAGAATATTAATTGAATTAAATTAACTAATTAATTGTTAATTAACCAATTAGTAACTAACTGATTCATTCATATGTATTGAATGCCTATAAAGTACCAAGCCTATGCAAGAGCTGGATTCCTAGCAGTGATTAATTCAGACTGTTTGCTAGCTTTCATATCAATTTTCTGCATGAGACTTTGCTCATCGATCGATGCTACACACCTATTGTCACTTAACAGGTATATATTGAGGGTGCCTGGGTGGCTCAGTCTGTTAAGCATCTGCCTTTGGCTCAGGTCATGATCTCAGGGTCCTGGGATAGAGGCCCGAGTTGGGTTCACTGATCAGCAGTGAGGTCTGCTTCTCCCTCCCCCTCTGCCCCTCCCCCCACTTCTACACTCTCTCTAATAAATTAAATAAAATCCTTAAAAAATAGGTATTGAAAGAATGAACAAAATGAGATAATTTTTGCAGTTGCACATCTAACTTGTAAAGAGTGCTGCCTTTTGCATGTCCCACTTTTGGAATACAGACTCACACTTTTCTTTGACTATAAGAGGAGAGATCTGTTACTAATCTTATAGAATTATAGAATTTTTCAGACATCTAAAATAGTCTTATACCATATATCAGAAATAACCTTAATTTTATTTGGTCTTCTAAGATGGATATCCCCTTTATCCAAAAAAAAAAAGAGCTTTATAATTTAGTTATATAATATATATTTAAGAGTAAAAGAGTGTAAAGAGTGTACGTTAAAAGTGACCCTTAAATATGGAAGCCAACAGTTTGAAAAACATTAGGCTACAAATTTTCCAGGATTCTGTAATGAATCATCTATATTAACTGGCCTATATACATATATGTAAGACAGCTTGCTATAACATGAATAGGATAACGCTACATACTTTAAATATAGTAGATGGAATATAATCTTGCTAACTCTATTTCCTAAAATGTTCAGGGTTTTTTAGAATTCTACAGATTTCAAAGTGATGGAGTACAGGCAAAGCCAGGAATTATGCCATTTTATTATAGAAATGTCATAAGAAATAGAAGACATAGGAAGGATACCAAATTTGTGAAAAGAATAAGTGTACATAAGACAAACTGCTTTTCTTTACCTCAGCAAATAGATTAAATATGTCAAGGCAATGTACTTGGTGAATGAATAATGTTAGGTTTTAAAATCTGAATTTCAATCTTCCACTAATTTCAAGGAATTTTAAGTAAATTTGACTACCATATTTTTTTTAAAAATTCTTGTTTGATAATTTGCTCTAACTCGCTCTAACTTTACTCAACATTAATTTGATGCCCAACAGATAGAAGAGTGAAGGCATGATTATTCATGTACTAAATAAAGTGTGTTTAATTACAAATTTTAGTTACTGACCTCAAAACAATTATGGTACTCAGTTGAACGCAATTTTCTTTCTAATTACCTGAATAAATTACTGTGTTCACTTCACACTGCTTTTTGATTTCACTTTGCCTATTGTTTGCTCTCCAACCTGTCAACATTCTGAAGATGCTATTCATTGGAGACATTTCATTTTCTCTGATGGAAATGAATAGTTTGAAGTGATTTTATTCTGTTCTCTGACAAGTGATGCAATAGAAAATGACCATCACATTTTGGAGACCATTATTCTTTTCTTTTCTTAGCTTTTTTTTGTTTTAAAGAAACATCCAGAAATGCTACATTTTTTTTTTGACTATCCAGCCAAAAACAAAACCACAAACTCATTTTCTTTTAGAAAATTCTAAATCAGCTTCAGAATTGAAGTTTGGACATCTACATCTGCTTTATTCAGTTAAAATATTTTAACATGTAATGGATACTTGACAAGTAATTTGGTGGTATTTTTTTTCTAATACTATCCTTTTATAGGATTATGCTTTTGAAGCAGTATTGTTATCTATACTCACCTCCAAGATCCTTGACTGTTCAGATAAAAAATATTATTTTAGAGCAATATATATTTTTTTCTTAATGGTCTTTTAATTATATTGACCTAGAGGGAGGAAGAAATGAGAACAGGTTTCAGTCTTTAAGTGGACCTTTCCTACAAAGACTGTATGTCATGATTTTCTCAGGTAATAAAAGAAGTTAAATTCATGGTAAATACATTTCAGTTTAGATGGTTAATGTACAGTGTAAAGTTAAAATTATTTTTACTGGTCAGAATAACTTGGCTATAAATTTTACATATATATCTTTTTAACCTGGGTTATTACTAAACATTTTCACCCTAAGTGGGATAAAGCACATAGGTAAATATTTCCCCTACTTTTTTTGAAGAGGGTTTTAGAAGGTAAGGCAAATGTCAAACTCCTGAGGGTAATGAATAAATGAGTCACAGGTCTGCTCCTGATGGACGAAATGGGGCATCAGAAAGATCTAAGTCCTGATCGCAGAATAAAATGAATATCATAGATAGGTGATGATATCCCGAGACTCAACTTGGTTCTCAAATGTGAAAATTCAAATCATAATCCTAGAGGAGTCAGTGTCACTGTATCTGTGCCTAGTCATAACCATGTGGTGGAAAATTCTGGACTGAGAAAGGATCTAACCCCGAAGGATACGAGAAAGGTAGGACAAAATAAGGGTAAGTAGGCTGGTTTTACTATGCTGACAATAAACTGAACTCTTTTCCCTTTTTAAAATTTCTGGTGTTAAAAAAAAAATTTCTGGTGTTAAGGAATGCTTAATTTCAAAATGATTTACAATAATCAAGACATATAAACAACCTGTGCCCATTGATGGGTAAGTGGATAAAGAAGTTGTGGTACATACGTAGGATGGAATATTACTCATCCATAAAAAAATGAGGAAATCCTACAATGTGGGACAACGTGGATGGACCTTAAAGACATTATGCTAATGAAATAAGTCAGACAGAGAACGTCAAATCCTTTATGATCTTAGTTATATGTAGAATCTAAATAAACAAACAAACCAAATACATGGAACAGAGATCAGACTTGTGGCTACCAGAGGCAAAGGGTGAGGAGAGGGTAAACTGGAGGAAGGTGGTCAAAAGATAAAAACTTCCAGTTATAAGACAAATAAGTACTAGGGATATAATGTACATTATATCTGTACATTATAACTATACATTTTAACGTATATGTCTATACATGATAACATTATAACTATAGTTAACACTGCCGTTTGATACATAGGAAAGTTTTTAAGAATGTAAATCCTAAGAGTTCTTATGAAAAGAAGAAAATTTTTTCTTCTTTCTTCTCTTCTTTTTCTTTATCTTATATCTATATGAGATGATGGATGTTAGCTGAACCTATCATGGTAATCATTTCACAATATATGTAAACCATCATTCTGTACTCCTTAAACTTATATAGAGACATATGTCAATTATTTCTCAAATAAATTGGAAACATTTTGATTAAGAATTTAAAAAAATAAAATAAAATTTAAAAATAATGCTAATTTATGTGACTCATATGGGTAATGTAAGAAAGTCTAATCATGGCTATTTTTTAAAATGTTTTATTTATTTATTCATGAGAGTCAGAGAGAGAGAGAGAGAGAGGCAGAGGCAGAGGGAGAAGCAGGCTCCCCGCCTAGCAGGGAGCCCGATGCGGGACTCGATCCCAGGACCCTGCGATCATGACCTGAACCGAAGGCAGATGCTTAACCATCTGAGCCACCCAAGCGCCCTAATCATGGCTACTTTTAACTTAAGCTGTTTTAAACTTCAGATGTGTCAGTCTTTAAAATTGTAATTCAATACCCTAGAAATGTAAATTTTAAAAAAATTAGTTATAATAAATCAAAAACCTAATTCAGACCCATTATTTTAAAAAGAAGAGAGAGAAATTAAAATCAAAATCCAAACACATGAACAAAACCAGAAGTCAGAACAAACCATGTATAGTGATGTTCATCATAGGATTATTTATCTTATTTTATTATTATTATTTTTAAAGATTTATTTATTTATTTTAGAGAGTGAGAGAGAGAGAGTGCAAGTTGCAGGGAGCAGCAGAGGGAGAGGGAGCTACAGAATCTCAAGCAGACTCCCCATTGAGCACAGAGCCCCATGTGGGGCTTGATCTCACGACCCTGTGATTATGAAATGAGCTGAAATCAAGTCAGTTGCTTAACCACTCCAGTGCCCCAGGATTATTTATTTTAAAAAAGGGAAACTAAAAAACAATCAAAATTACCAACAATAGAAATCAGTAAATAGATCACATATGGTACAGCCATAACATGAAAATAAATGCAGATTAGAGAAACATTATGATTTAATGATATTTGAACATTATCAGAATATGAGGTTAAGGACGCCTGGGTGGCTCAGTTGGTTGGGCGACTGCCTTCGGCTCAGGTCATGATCCTGGAGTCCCGGGATCGAGTCCCGCATCGGGCTCCTTGCTCAGCTAGGAGTCTGCTTCTCCCTCTGACCCTCCCCCCCTCATGCTCTCTCTCTCTCTCATTCTCTCTCTCTCAAATAAATAAATAAAATCTTTGAAAAAAAAAAGAATATGAGGTTAAGAAAAAATCAGAAAATACTAAACACAAAGTGAAATAGAGCTCTAAGGAAGCATTGTATTTTGAACTTTTTTTTTTTTATTTTTTAAAGATTTTATTTATTTATTTGACAGAGAGAGACAGCGAGAGAGGTAATACAAGCAGGGGGAGTGGGAGAAGGAGAAGCAGGCTTCCCAAGGGGCAGGGAGCCCAATGCAGGGCTCGATCCCAGGACTCTGGGATCGTAACCTGAGCTGAAGTCAGATGCTTTAACGACTGAGCCACCCAGGCACCCCTATTTTGAACTTTTAAAATACACTTTTAGGGCTGCCTGGGTGGCTCAGTTGGTTAAGCCTCCAACTCTTGATTTTGGCTCAGTCATGATCTCAGGTTAGTGAGATCGAGCTCTGCGTTGGTTGGTCTCCATGCTGGGCATGGAGCCTGCTTAAGATTCTCTCTCTTCCTCTCCCTCAGCTCCCCCACCCCAACTCCTGTTCACTCTCTCTCTAAAAAAATATAGTAATAAAATAAAATAAAATACATTTTCAAATTTTAAAATAGATTTAGGTTTACAGAAAAGCTGTGAAGATAGTACAGGAAAGTCCCACACATTTCATGACCAGTTTATCCAATTATTAACATCTTACATTAGTATGGTTACGTTGTCATAGTTAATGCAATAATATGGATGCCTTATTATTTAAAAATTTTTAAAATTTTTTTAAAGATTTTATTTACTCATTTGAGAGAAAGAGAATCAGAGAGAGCACAAGCAGGGGGAGAGTCAGAGGGAGAGGGAGAAGCAGATTCCCTGCTGAGCTAGGAGCCCGACATGGGGCTCGATACCAGGACCTGGAGATCATGACCTGAGCTGAGGGCAGTGGCTTAACCATCTGAGCCACCCAGGTGCTCCTTGATGCCTTATTATTAAATAAACTCCATAGTTCATTCAGATTTCCTTATTTTTATTTATTTATTTTTTTCTGTTGCAAGATCCCATCTGAACTACCACATTACACTTAGTTCTCCTATCTCTTCAGGATCCTTTAAGCTGTGACCATTTCTTAGACTTTCCTTGTTTTTAATGATTTTGACAGTTTTGAGTAATGCTCAGAAATATTTATACTATGCCTTAATTGAGATTCATCTAGTATTTATGTTGTGATTAAATTTAAGTTATAGGTTTTTTGAGAGGTAGAGTAAAGCACCAGTTTTCATCCCATCATATCAAGAATACATATTATCATCATAACATCACTGATCACTTGGCTGAGGTAGTAGTTGTCAGGTTTCTCCACTACAAAGTTATTCTCTTTTTTCCTCTCTTTCCTTTCTGTACACATTGGAAGGAAAACATCCTGCACAGCCCATACTTTAACAATGTGGGGGTTATGCTCCTTTTCCTTGAGGCAGAATATTTACATAATTATTTGGAACTCTTTTGTATGGGAGATCTGTCTACTCTCCCTCACTTAGTTATTTTTCAATCATTTATTTATATCACACCATCACTTTTGAAAAAAACTATCCCCTACTCATAGGATTATGAGGGATTTTTCTCATTTGACATTTTCCAAGTTTTTATAATGAGCCTGTAAAATTTTGTATTTCTGAGGTTTTAATTTTTCTTATAGCTTATGCATAAATATTAAGAAGCAGAGAGCTAAGGGCACTATCATAACCCTTACTTTGTTCCTGGAATCTAATTCAGGTATCTTTACCGAAATCACTAATTAGAACATGCCTCCTCTTATATTCTTCTCTCTTCTGGAGCCGTGGTGAATTCATCCTTAAATGTTTTGTTCACTTCAATTCCAGAGATTAGAAACAGGGATGCATAATAAATAATACTTGATTAAAAGGGAAAACAAAACAAAACAAAACACTTATACCTGTGTACTTTTGTTGCTTTATCCATCTTACTCTTGCCAATGCTAATCTCATCTTTGGTGAATATAAATTTATAAAACTGTATTTCCTGCTTATAGGCCATGATATTATTTGTTTGGAATATTGCTTTTTTAAAAGAAAAAAAATTAATTAATATATGCATGCTATTTTAAATGAGAGAAATGCCCAGAATGTACTAAATAAACTTTCCAAAGACTCCAGGAAAGTACATGAGCATTACCACACAGCACATGGCCACAGAGCTGGTCATCAAAAATCAAAACATACTACATGCCTTTCCTATGATCAAGGTTCTATTTCCTATTCATATTGTAAAGTTTTCTTTCATTGCATGTTCGTGGAATGTGTTAAACTAGGTTGGGAAAAGTACAAGTATAAAAGGCTTTGTTCTTTTTCTCTACTGCCTTAAAGAAACTTTATAAGACGTTGCCTATGTATATTCACATGATACATTCCAGAGATTTTGCAGTGCATTTTCAAGTCTCACACAAGTACAGATTTTCCGTTCTCTCCAACCTGATCTGAAAATTCCATGGATGAGCAATGGAGAGGGTCTTTATTTTCCCATTATTTCTCCACTTATCTTTCCCCCCTTCTCTTCCTCTGCCTCTTCCCTTCTTCCTCCCTCCTCTTTTCATTTCACTCCCCTCTTCCCTTTCCTTTGTCTCCCCCGCCCCCACCACCACCCCGCACTACTTTTTCCTCCCCCTCCTCCTCTAATCACTATGCTACTTCTCTAGTGATTGTTCTAGGGGTGAGGTGGGAGAAGAAGTAATGGGGTTAAAACACCTTTCTGAAGTATTGCTGTTGAAATATAATGTTGGTGGTTTCTGTATTGTAGATACAAACATTATAAATCTTTTTCCTTTTGTTGGCTTTTGTGACTTCATTAAGGATACCTCTTCCCAACAAGGGGTGCCATTTTTGGTGCTATTCCTGAAGAAGGTGATGGTCTTGAAAGCTGATTCCTTCATATTTCCACCTTGTTCCTGCATTTCATGGTATACCAGCACAGAGCTACTTTCTCACTTAGTTACCTTGTCTTGACAGAATCATCTAGAATAAAGCCTCTTTAATATAGCTATAACCGAACTGGTTCTGCAGGAAACCTAAGTGAAACAGGCACGCTCTTACACTAACCAGTTTTCCATTCCTATCCAGACTTTTGTAGTCTGGCCTAGCTGATATACCATGATCAAAACACATATCCCATTACCATGTTTTACAATGTAGTTTATCACCTGAGCAATCCAGATTATCATTCCCTAGAATTAGAATATAATGTGGCTTATATGAATATTGGCATGGAACGGTTAAGCATTAACACTAAGCAGCCAAAGCAGGACATGTCTCACCATATGATTAAAGCTTTAAGTCACTCACAAAAGGAATGGAGTGTATAATCTTCCACATAGTATACAATACACAATCCAGAAGTCATAGAAAGAAAAATCAGATGGAGAAAGAGAAGGTAGGGACACACAAGTAGAGGGAAAATCTACCCCTACGTAATAGAAAATAAAAGTACAAATTTAGCTCTGTAAGAGTAGTTATTTTTAAATATAGTTGATAAACACGAATATTTAACATCTGAACTTTGAAAACTCATCTACTTAAAGACAGAGAATTCTATGTTTGAATGTTTTATTGAACAAATCTGACATAATACTTTGTTTAAATTTTAAGTGTATGCTTGTGTTACTTCGATACATTTATATACTGTAATATGATTGCTGTTGTAGTGATACTTACCACATTACAAAATTGTGGTGTAATACCGTTGTTTATATTAAAGACCAAATATTCTTCATAAATAATGGAATCTCTACTCAAAGCCCAAATTTTGCTGAGTATCATTTTTAGTTTGGCATCATAATCATAGTACATTAAAATACGTTGATTAATATCACTCTATTCTATCATGAATTGTATACCAACTTTTAATTGCATAAATACTATCACGTTTTTTCTTCTTAAATTTAAAACAAAGATTTCAAAATAACTCTTGTGATTAAATTATAATATATCAATTTCCTTACATATGTTATTTTTTGATTTATATTTTATTTGCACACCTATTTTTTCTCTAGCTTGGACCTTTCTCATATTGAAATTATGTAATCAAAAAATTAAGTCTTAGGATACATCCCAGAAGGCCAAGAAAAATGAATATATGGTTTAGGTATTTTATTTTCTATCTTTTCCATTTTTTACTTTGGGATACTCTTTGTGAATGTTTATAGCATTTATTGTCGTGATTGATAGCCCGTCATTGTGTCCCTCTAGTAAAATTCAACAAAACACAGTAATTGAGGGTCTAATTCCCACCAAGTAATTTCACCAGGTAAGTATTTATTGTGCACTTAATATGCACTATCAGTTGTTCTAAATCCTGAGAATATAAAGATAAATAAGACATTGTTCTAAAGACAGAGGGAGTCATAGCCTAGAGGGGAATGAAATAGGCTTGTACTTCTTCCTGACATTTTCATTCATTCTTTTCATCATTAGAGGAGTCCTTGATAACTCCCCATACTGTGTTAGTTCTTAGAAATAATCCAGAGGTGAATTAGAAGGTATTTAACTAGCTAAGGTCTCATTTTTGTTGTTTTTTGTGATATCACCCTTGTTACTAGTCAGAATAGAACCTTGCAGTGAAGGCCTACCCATTAAAAAAAAAAGAATCCGTGTTTCTTACTATTTTTTGTAGCCTCAGAATTTAGCATAGGTCCTAGCAAAACTTAAATGCTCAATATTTCTTAAATTGCTGAGTTAACACATTAATTAAACTTTGCAGGTATTGCCTTCCTGATACCTCCTGCACCTATTTGGAAATTGTGACATTTCACTGCCTGTGATGTTTGTCTGGACCTCAGTTGCATAGTTATAATACTTCAGACAGTCTGTCAGACACTTGTTTCCCATACTTTACCTTTCAATTTTTCCTGGTGTGCAGTACTTCAATAATGTATGTAATTTTAGCTCTTTGCGCCTTCCAACTTTCCTGTTCTGACTATAAGCAACTGAATATCCCCCATTAACATTATAGCATGGCCAGGAAATTACACAGGCACATCATGATAATGCTAATAATGACAGTATAATTGCTAATTTAGCAGAGAAGAATGTATAATTATGCCTAAAGGGGTCATAGAAGATTTCATAAGAGATAATCTTTTGAGGTCCAGAAAGGAAATTTGCCTGTTAAGTGAGCAGTAGTTAACTTCGCTGTAAGGGGAAACTCAACAATTCAGAGATGCATGAAAAAAAGGAGTATGATTAGGTAACAAGAATGTTTTATATGGTTAAACTGTGGACATAACTCAAGAAAAAATGAGGTGGGACTGTATTCAACTAAGACTATGAAGAACTTACAATGTAAAATGATAACAGATTTGAACTTTATCCTCTGGCAAATACTTTTATTATATGAGATTAAAAGGATCAGATACGTGTTTTAGAAAGATAGCACTGGTGTAACTCTGATGCTAGATCTGAGGAGAAAGAGCAAAGAGTTAATGAAAGCACTTAGAGCAGGACACTGCCTGAGAATAAACCGTGACTGCCATAGGCCTGAATTAGGAAATGTTAGAAAAAATATAATAAAATAATATTTAGTTCCTTCTGTGGGAAGTATGTAAAAGAAAAGGGTCATGTATTCTTTCACTAATTTATTCAACAGTGAGTTTCATGTCCCAAGCATAGTGCTATATTTTATAACTAGAGCAACAGACAAAAGTGACCAAAATTCTTGGTCATATGTGCTTAATTTCTAGGAGGACAGCCAAGCATTAAACAAATAATATAGTACGAAAAATGATGATAAGAATTCTGAAGAAATTTAGGCAGGAAAGAAGATGGGAAAAAAGTAGCAGCGATTTTAAATGGAAAGCCTTTGTAAAGACCTGAATTTGAGGGAAGGATTCTTGCAGATCCCTGGGGAAGAACATTCCAGGCAGAGGGAAAGGCAAGTGCAAAGGTTGTTACTTGAAAAGAACAGAGGTAATGAGCAGGAAAGTGGTGAACAATGAGGGCAGAGAGCAGAAATGCATAAAAGATGTTTCTGTGAGGTCAGTATTACCTTTAATTCAGTTGCAGAACCAGAAGCAGCTCTTACTCTACAGGTAGATTTTAAGTTGGATTTTGTACAGGCTTGAGTTTCCTGAAGAAAACCCCAGAGAAACATCCACTGAACTAATGAAGTTTTTTTTTTTTAAAGGTTTTATTTATTTATTTGACAGAGAGAGACAGCGAGAGAGGGAACATAAGCAGGGGGAGTGGGAGAGGGAGAAGCAGGCTTCCCGCTGAACAGGGAGCCCGATGTAGGGCTCAATCCCAGGACCCTGAGATCATGACCTGAGCTGAAGGCAGTCGCTTAACCAACTGAGCCACCCAGGCGCCCCGAACTAATGAAGTTTTGACTAGGTGGTTCAGAAGGCAGATCAGGGATATGGAGTAAGAGGAACCATATAAGGAATCTGAAAAAGATCAGTCTTAACGTCAGAAAAAATGAAGGAAAAAGCAAAAAAAGAGAGTTTAAAAAAGTAGATTGTGAACATTACTGAAAATGCTTTTTGAGAAGTCATGTAGGTAAAAACTGAGTGGAGATCGCTGTATCTGGCGATTAAGAGATTGTTAGTGACCTAAACAAGAACACTTTTAATGGAATAGTAGAGGGAGAAACAGATTACACTGGTCTGTGGAATATGTGGAAGGGAGTCCCTGTACTCGCCAGCCATCCTACCTACGGATGAAAAGATGACTCCAAACTTTGCTGTGAAAGAGAGGGGAAGGCAAGGGGTCAACGCTCAGAGATGAAGACCCTTTGCTCTTCTTGGCTCCCACTTTTATTGGCCCTCCCGGATAATCACGAATCCTTATCACTGTGTCTCAAGCATGTGATGTGTGACAAGGGGTCTTACTGTTTATGCGAAAGATACAATATGCTAATCTGGGTGTTCTACGAGTTCTGCTAAACATAGCCTAGGGGACAATGCATACATTTCTTAGATCACAGGGCAGCTGTTTGGACTGAGAAAGCTTTGGGGAAGGCAACTCCTTCCGGCAGAGTGGTCACCGGAGGCCCGGTATTCCAAAGGCCTACACCCTTCTCCGAAACGTTCCCTGCCCCCAGCGGCCTCCGTGCTACATTTTAGCAAGCCAGGTATTATGGCTGATTTTGTGCTTTACATTAACCCTAACAAGGGAGGGCAATGAAGGATGATTAAGGGCTGAGCATTTTTGTTTGTGAATGCATAGAGAAGTTTCCTTTTTTTTTTTTTTTTTTGAATCATTTCAAAATGGCATTTGGTTACACAAAGAGTTTTGTGTAATTTAAAAATTTTTAATTACCTGATGTTATTCAAATTCAAATTTAATACAAGAAACTTTAAGGAACCAGCAACTTACTGTCTTGTGCTGGAATTAACTAGAATGGAGTCTAGTGATCCGGTAGAGTAGAGAGAACATGTGATCTCAAGTTAAAAGATGAGATTTCAAAGGTGAGTCTATTAAATGATATTCAGCAGAGTTTGAACTTCGTTGATACATATTCAGTTTTAATATATTAAATATATGTATTCACAGATTTAATATACTAAATATATATTCACATATTTAATGTACATAATAGAATTTGAGGCAGATATTCTTAGCAAACTTAATATCTATATTTTTATATAAATTTATTTTTATATAAATATAATGTACAAATATTTATTTATATAAATTTTAAATATAAATATTCTAAATATATGTATATTCAATATATATATATTGAAAACAGCACCCAAACTTACAAATGTTGGTTCTTGTTATGATTAGCAGCAGTAAATTTTAGAGAAGTTGAATTTGAGACTCAGAATTCAACGAATGACAATTTATATCTTATGATTTTAAGCAAGTCATATTTTCTGAATCACAAACATACTATCTGTAAGGAGGTATAAAAAACATAAATATCAACCAACCTAAAAGTATATAACTTTAACCAATTTTACTGTTTTTAAAATACAAAAACCAAAAAATAAAATACAAGTGATTTTTGAGTTGCCTGTTATGCAAGAAATTTTCTTTCTGAACTGTGAAACAATATATTTCTATAAAGTTTTCTATGTTTTACATGTCTTCATTGCAGTGATATTTTTATGAATTAGATTTTACCTGTAACTGGTATTTATATATATATTCATTATATTGATATATATCTGTTATATTTATATATATTCATTATATATATATTCAATATACATATTCTGATTCTAAAGAAATATTTTAATAGTTCTGAAATGGTTTCTATTACAAATAGAGAACTTTTGATTTTCCTCATGAAATCATTTTTCATAATTTTTGGACTGAACATCTTATATCACTTTAATGTTGTTCTTTGAAATTATTTCTGATCCCTTTAACATCAAAAAGGGAAGGAGAGATACTAAAGCATAAACACAGTACCAACTTTAGGGGATTCCAGGATGAGGTCTCATGGCATAGTTGTCAACCCATCATTTATTTGGGTGCCTAAGCTTTTTTAGTCTCTGCTTAAAAGAAAAGGTCAGATTCACATGGCTGATATTCAAGCATATGGATCTCTGGCACTCTCCCTGAACCAGAATATAGTTCAAATGAACTCACTTTTTTGATAAAACATCACTTATATTATCTATATACTTGGCATTCAGAAGATATAAATCTTTTTTGGCTAATACCAATAAAATTCTTCTTGTGTATATTTTTCCCAAAGATTTCAGCTTAATAATGTACTCAACTGCTATATCAAAAGCATGGTTGAGGAGGGGAAAAGATGGCATCTGAGTAGAAGGACCCTAGGCTAGCTTCATCCCATTAATATAACTATCAAATGATTCTAAATACCCCAGAAATCGACCTGAAGACTGACAGAACAAATTCCACAACTAAGGAGAGAGAAGAGGCCACATTGAAGAAGGTAAGAAGTGTGGAGACATTGTTTAGGTGGTTTAGGGGAGAAATGGATTGTGGGTGCTGTGGAGGGGAGGGAACTGTGGTCATGGAGAAGCGGGGGGGAGAGAGAGAGAGAAGCACACAAGAGAACTCACAGGGAGAACATTTCCCCATTGCCATTGGCTAAGTGGGGCTTAAGTCCTAGAGTCTTAAAGGTCCCAGTCTTGGCTAGGATAGAGCCTGGAGGGCACTGTATTGTTCTTAGAGAGAAGGCAATTCAGGGTCAGATAGCATGGAGACAGTAATCTGAAGAGCACCTGGGGCACACACTGGGGAGATTATTTTCTCCTCTCAGAGCCTTCCCCAAGAAGCAGTGCTCACAGAGACTCCTCTCCAGGAACAAAGGAGCTGGCCAGCACAATTTCCCTTCCCTGCCCTTAAGCATAAACACAGGGCCACCTGTGGGAAACTCCGTAACATTGACACTGTTTGCCTAACTTGCTTACATCAAGCCCCAGCCTCCTGCACTCTGGTAGAACTGCTCTCAGTCACCCTTGCCTCAGTCCCAGTGGCCCCTTACCCAGAAGACCAGCCCAAATTCCTGCCCACACCATGTCTCCTGACCAGAGATTTTGCAGGGACTCGGTTCCAGTGGAGATGGTGCAGGTCTCATTTCACAAGCAGACCAGAGCACACCTAGTTAAAACTCATCACATTCAGGTCGGGAACCAAACACTGCCTACAGCAGGCAAGGAGAACCTCTGCAGACCACTGACCTGAAAGGATAGAGAAACCAGAACACAACAGCATGACCTAGAAAACAAACTGATGGAAAACAATAAAGGTGAACAAAAAATAGAAAGAAAAATTATACAGTATGAGAATAGACTTAGGGAACTCACTGACTCCATCAAACATAATAACATGTGTATCATAAGAGTCCCAGAAGAAGAAGAGAGAGAAAAGGGGGCAAAAATTTTATTTGAAGAAATAATAGCTGAAAACTTTCCTAATCTGGGGAAGGAAACAGACATCCAGATGCAGAAGGCACAAAGAACTCCCATCAAAATCAACAAAAGCAGGCCCACACCAAGATATATTGTAATTAAATTTGCAAAATATAGTGATAAAGAAAAAAAATCTTAAAAGCAGCAAGAACAAAGAAATTCTTAACTTATAGGGCAAAACCCATAAGGCTAGCAAGAAATTTTCCAAAAGAAACTTGGCAATCAGAAGAGAGTGGCATGAAATATTCAAAGTGCTGAATGGGAAAAATCTGCAGCCAGGAATACTCTATCCAGCAAGGCTATCTTCAGAATACAAGGAGAGATAAAGAGTTTCCCAGACAAAAAAAAAAAAAAAAAATCTAAAAGAGTTCATGACCACTAAACCAGCCCTGCAAGAAATATTAAAGGAGATTCTTTGAGTGGAAAGAAGAGACCAAAAGTGACAGTCTAAAGACAGGAAACACAAAAGTAGTAGAAATGAATATTTCTGTAAAAAAATCACTCGAGTGATTGAGTCAAAGAACTCACGAAAAAAAGGATATAAAATATAATAACAAATACCTAAACTGTGGGAGGAGAGAAGAAAAGAATGGGTTCAAACTTAAACAATCCTTAAACAGTCTTACTATAAACTGCTATTTGCAGAGGAGGTTATATACAAACCTACTGGTAACCGCATATCAAAAACCACTATGAAACATTCAAAGAACAAAGAAAAAGAAATCCAAATATATTTTCTTGCATTAAGACATAGGTGTTCTTAAGTGTATGTGTAGAAGCATATGGGAAAACCCATGAGGTTACCTCCTTGAAACTACGCTGTGCTTAAACCATCCTTTAAGTAATATCTTTCTTTCCTTAGAGTAAAAGTGTTTTGAAACTTGGGTATAAAAGGCCAGGGGGAAAAGCCACATGCTTGAGATGAAACCTTGTGAATAAAGTGTGTTTCAAGTAATATCTTCTTAAATTAAAAAAAAAGAAAATCAACAAAATGTGAAAGAGAGAAAGACAAGAAAGGATCAGAGAAATCTCCAGAAACGACCACAAAACAAGTAATAAAGTGGCAATAAATACACATCTACCTATAATTACTGTGAACGTAAATGGACTAAATGTCCCAGTCAAAAGACACAGGGGATCAGAATGGATTAAAAAAAACAGACCCACCTATATGCTGCCTACAAGAGACACAGTTTAGACCTAAAGACACCTGCAGATTGAAAGTGCAGGGATACAAAAATATTTATCATGGAAATGGACATCAAAAAAAAGCCGGAGTAGACAGGAGGCAAGATGGCAGAAAAGTAGGGGACCTTGTTTCATCTGGACCCTTGAATTTAGCTAGGTAACTATTCGATCATTCTGAATGCCTATGAATTCAACCTGAGATGAAGGAAAAGAGTTGCTGGAACTCTACAGATAGAAAACTGACCATTTCTTGCAGGGTAGGAGGTATGGAGAAGTGAATCTGAAGGGATATATCAGAACATAATGGTGAGGGGAAGCTAGCCTACATAAGCCTGCTACCAGAAAGTGATATAGCCCTGGAGTGCAAAATCAGAACCTTTAGAAATCTGCTCCAGTGAGAGACATCCCTGCCTGAAAGATGCTCAGGTGGTGAAGGAGGGCAGAATCCTAGATTGGACAGTGGTTTCAATATCCCCGGGGCCAGAAAAGAAAGGGGGTTCCTGACTCAGCCAAATTTCTAAGGATTGGAGCAGGGAAACCAGTTACAGTCAGCAAGCCTGGGATGGAGCTCTTAGCTTGGTTCACTATAAACCACAATCTGGTGACCACTCACCATGTGGGGGCTTGCAAAGGGCAGAAACACGGCAACCCTCTGTGTTCCCCCAGGAGGATTGGTGTGGGCATGCACCACAAGAGTCTGTAGAGTTTGGCACATTTAAAAAGGAAGATGGCTTATCCCTGGGGGTTTAGTGAAGAGAAGGGACTGTGATCAGCCATTTTTATTTTCATCCTCTAAAGAGGCACAGAAAGACTTCAGGGAAAACACACCACATAGAGCAACCAGAAGCAGCTTACACTGAGCCCAGCCGCCTGGCAAGGGGTGGTGCAACCCCATGCAGGCAAAGACACTTGAGAATCAGTGCAGCAGGCCCCTCCCCCAGAAGATCAGCTGGAACAACAGGGGAACACCAAGTGTATGAAACACATGGGATTGCAAAACTCCAGCAAGAGGAGAAAATAGTATATAGAATTTGAGGTTTTTCTCATGGTTTGTTTATTTTGCAGTTTAAAATTTTCCTTTGCTTTTTTTCTTTTTTCCTTTTAAACTAGTTTCTTATTTTATCAACTCTTTGTTTTTACGTCTTTTTTTACCTTTCATTTTTTAAATTTACATTTTATAGATATACTCTTCCTTTTTTACTTCCTTTCACTGTATTCAATTTTACTTTTTTGTATATTTAAGTTCTGCTTTCTTTACAAATTTGGGATTTAGTGTCTTCTAACAAACAGACCAAAATATACCCAGGACCAAATGGATCACCCTGTTTATTCCACTTGAGAAATTATATTCTCTTTCTGCACCCCCTTTTTTCTTTTCTTTTCCTTTTCTCTTTTTGGTTTCTGACCTATTTAGATTTGTGTAGTGTGTCTAGTGTGTATTTCGCTTGGGTCATGGTTGATATTTTTGATTTTGTTCTCTCATTCATCCATTCTTCTTTGGGCAAAATGCCTAGAAAGAAGAATTCACAACAAAAGAAAGAACCAGAGGTAATACTCTGCCACAGATCTAAGGAAGATGTCAGAGCTGGAATTCAGGGTAACGATCATAAAGTTACTAGCTGGGCTTGAAAAAGCATAAAAAGACACTAGAGAATCTCTTAGTGCAGGAATAAAATCTAATCAGGCCAAAATTAAAAATGCTTTAACAGAGATGCAGTCTAAATTGGATACTCTAACAACTAGGGTAAATGAGGCAGAAGAGAGAGTCAGTGACATAGAAGACAAGTGGATGGAAAGGAAGGAAGCTGAGAAAAAGTGAGAAAAACAATGAATGGACTATGAGGGGAGGCTTTGAGAAATAAGTGATACCATAAAGTGAAACAATATTAGAATTACTGGGGTCCCTGAGGAAGAAGAAAGAGAGAGAGAAGGACAGAAGGTATATTTGAGCAAATCATAGCTGAGAATGTCCCTAATCTAGGGAAGGAAACAGGCATTCAAGTCCAAGAGCTAGAGAGAACCACTCTCAAAATCAACAAAAATAGATCAACACCCCAACATATAATAGTGAAGCTTGCAAATTTCAGAAATAAAGAGAAAACTCTGAAAGCAGCTTGAGGCAGGAGGTTCTTAACCTACAGGGGTAGAAACATTAAGCTGGCAGCAAACCTATCCACAGAGACCTGGCAGGCCAGAAAGGGCTGGCATGATATATTCAGGGTACTGAATTAGAAAATCATGCAGCCAAGAATACTTTATCCAGCAAGGCTGTCATTCAGAATGGAAGGAGAGATAAAGAGCTTCCAAGACAAACAGAAATTAAAATAATTTGTGACCACTAAACCAGCCCTATAAGAATTATTAAATAACATAAACCAAAAAGGAATAGAGGCAATATACAGAAACAGCAACTTTACAAGTAATACAATGGCACTAAATTCATATCTTTCAATAGTTACTCTGAATGCAAATGGGCTAAATGCTCCAATCAAAAGACACAGGGTATCAGATTGGATAAAAAAGCAAGACCCATCCATATACTGTCTACAAGAGACTCATTTTGGACCCAAAGACACCTCCAGATTGAAAGTGAGGAGGTGGAGAACGATTTATTATGCTAATGGACACCAAAGGGAAGCTGGGGTAGCAATCTTTATATCAGACAAATTAGATTTTAAACTTAAAAAAGGTTTAAAAAAAAGGCTCTAGTAAGGGATGAAGAGGGATCCTATATCATACTTAAAGAGTCTATCAAACAAGAAGATCTAACAATTATAACTATTTATGCTCCTAACTTGGGAGCAGCCAATTATATCAACCAATTAATAGCCAAATTAAAGAAACACATTGATAATAATACAATAATAGTAGGGGACTTCAACAACCCACTCACAGCAATGGACAGATCATCTAAGCAGAAGATCAACAAGGAAACAAAGGCTTTGAATGACACACTGGACCAGGTGGACTTCACAGATATAAACACAACACTCCATCCTAAAGCAACAGAATATACATTCTTCTTGAGTGTACATGGAGCATTCTCCAGAATAAATCACATACTGGGTCACAAATCAGGGCTCAACTGGTACCTAAAGATTGGGATTATTCCATGCATATATTCAGACCACAATGCTTTGAAACTTGAACTCAATCACAAGAGGAAATTTGGAAAGAACGCAAACACTTGGAGGTTAAAGAGTATCCTACTAAAGAATGAATGGGTTAACCAGGAAATTAAGGAAGAATTAAAAAATTCATGGAAACAAATGAAAATGAAAACACAACTGTTCAAAACCTTTGGGATACAGCAAAGGCAGTCCTAAGAGGGAAGTACATTCCAATACAAGCCTTTCTCAAAAAATTAGAAAAGTCTTAAATACATAGGCTAAACCTACCCCTAAAGGAGCTGGAGAAAGAACAGCAAATAAAGCCTAAACCCAGGAGGAGAAGAGAAATAATAAAGATTAGAGCAGAAATCAATGAAATAGAAACCAGAACAGTAGAACAAAACAATGAAACTAGAAGCCGGTTCTTTGAAAGAATTATTAAAATCAATAAACCCCTAGCCAGACTTACCAAAAGAAAAGAGAAAGAACCCAAATTAATAAAAGCATGAATGAAAGAGGAGAGATCATGACCAATGCCAAGGAAATACAATTTTAAGAACATATTATGAGCAACTATATGCCAACAAATTAGGCAATCTGAAGAAATGGATGCATTCCTGGAAACTTATAAACTACCAAAACTGAAACAGGAAGAAATAGAAAACCTGAACAGAGCCATAACCAGCAAGGAAATTGAAGCAGTAATCAAAAATCTCCCCACAAACAAGAGTCCAGGGCCAGATCGCTTCCCAGGGGAAATTTACCAAACATTTAAAGAATAACTAATACCTATTCTTCTGAAGCTGTTTCAAAAAATAGAAATGGAAGGTAAACTTCCAAACTCTTTCTATGAGGCCAGCATTACCTTGATTGCAAAACCAGACAAAGATCCCATCAAAAAGGAGAATTACAGAGAATATCCCTGATTAACTTGGATGTCAAAATTCTCACCAAGATACTAGCCAATAGGATCCAACAGTATATTAAAGGATTATTCACCACAATCAAGTGGGATTTATTCCTGGGCTGCAAGAGTGGTTTAACATTTGCAAATTAATCAATGTGATGCATATTAATAAAAGAACAGACAAGAACAATATGATCCTTTCAATGGATGCAGAAAAAAAACATTTGACAAAGTACAGCATCCTTTCTTGATTAAAACTCTCCACATTGTAGGGATAGAGGGAACACACCTCAATATCATAAAAGCCATCTATGAAAAACCCACAGCGAATATCATTTTCAGTGGGAAAAACTGAGAGCTTTTCCCCTAAGGTCAGGAATATGACAAGGATGTCCACTCTCATCATTATTGTTCAACATAATACTAGAAGTCCTAGCCTCAGCAATCAGACAACAAAAAGAAATAAAAGGCATTCAAATTTGAAAAAAAAAAAAAGTTAAAAAATTACTTTTTGCAGATGGACATGGTACTCTATGAGGAAAACTCAAAAGACTCCACTCCAAAATTTCTAGAACTCATATAGCAATTCAGCAACATGGCAGGACGTAAAATCAATGCACAGAAATCACTTGCATTTCTTTACACTAACAATGACCCAGAAGAAAGAAATTAAGAAATCAATCCCATTTACAATTGCACCAAAAACCATAAGACATCTCAGAATAAACCTAATCAAAGAGGTAAAGGATCTGTACTCTAAAAACTACAGAACATTTATGAAAGAAATTGAGGAAGACACAAAGAAATGTAAAAACATTCCATGTTCCTGGACTGGAAAAATAAATACTGTTGAAATGTCTATGGGAACCAGGCAATCTATACATTCAATGCAATCTCTATCAAAACACCACCAGCATTTTTCACAGTTAGCACAAACAAGCCTAAAATTTGTATGGAAAAACAAAAGACCCAAAATAGCCCAAGAAATCTTGAAAAAGAATAGCAAAGCTGGAAGAATCACAATTCTGGACTTGTTATATTACAAAGCTGTAGTAATCAAAAGAGTATAGTACTGGCCCAAAATAGACACATAGGTCAATAGGACAGAATAGAAATCCAGAAATGGAGCCATAACTGTTTGATCAATTAATCTTTGACAAAGCAGGAAAGAAATCCAATGGGAAAAAGACAGTCTCTTCAACAAATGGTATTGGGAAATCTGGACAGCAACATGCAACAAAATGAAACTTCACTACTTTCTTTCACCATACAAAAAATAAATTCAAAATGGATTAAAGACCTAAATGTGAGACCTGAAACCATAAAAAATCCTAGAAGAAAACACAGGCAGTAACTTCTTTAACATCAGCCCTAGCAATTTTTCTCTAGATATGTCTCCTGAGGTAAGGGAAATAAAAACAAAAATAATTGGGACTCCATCAAAATAAAAAGTTTCTGCACAGGGAAGGAAACAATCAACACAGCTGAAAGGCAACCTATAGAATGGGAGAAGATATTTGCAAATGACATATCGAATAAAGGGTTAGTATCCAAAGTATATAAAGAACCTATAAAACTCAATACCCAGAAGACAAATAATCTGATTAAAAATCAGTCACAAGACATGAACAGATATTTTTACAAAGAAGACATACAGATTGCCAACAGATACATGAAAAGATGCTCAACATGGCTTATCATCAGCCACTTAATTGAGAAAATGAATGTTCAAAAGGAAGATGTATAGGGGCGCCTGGGTGGCTCAGTCGTTAAGCGTCTGCCTTCGGCTCAGGTCATGATCCCAGGGTTCTGGCATCGAGCCCCATGTCGGGCTCCCTGCTCAGCAGGAAGCCTGCTTCTCTCTCTCCCTCTGCCCCTGCTTGTGTTCCCTCTCTCGATATCTCTCTCTCTGTCAAATAAATAAATAAAATATAAAAAAAAAAAGGAAGATGTATACTAACTAAACCTAGAGATTATCTAAAATGTTAACTATTGTACCCAATTCTGGTAGATACTAGTTTTAGATTCTCAGATACTCAGACCTAAAATTTGCATTTTTATAATTAATGGGTCTCTCAGCAGCATTTCTTTCTCTCCCTACCTTTTCATTATTTGATTTTTACCTTTATTCTTTATTCTATTATCTTTATTCTTTTTGTATGGTTTATGATACAGTGATAAGACCATGAGATTTCACATTATAGAACTATGCATTTGAATGTGAATGGCCTATGAAGTTTTATTTTTGAGCACGTTTCTTAACCCCATATGATTCTTTTCATTTTCCATAAAATGGAATATGTACATCATTACTTTTTTCCCTTTTGATAATTAAATAAAACAATATGTATATATTGCCATATGAAAAATAAAATTCCAGTAAACACTGATTGTCTTCTCTTTAATATCTTTGGTTGTATTTTATCCCTGTCAATATAAATTTTCTGAAATTATTTTATGGGACCAGGTATGTTAGAAAATTAATAAATATATATTTGATATCAAAATCTGCCCAAGAACTAGATGAAGGAAAAAGATATGGTAAACATTGGACATCATAACAAATATACTCTCTCATAAGTAAACTATTATAGGGGTATTACTATTTAATTAGTTTTGTTTTTTTCATTAATTTGATATTTGCCAGTTTTAATTTTTTTTAATTATTTATTTTGGTGAATTTCTATACACAAGGATGTGATGGTAACAAATTGTGATATATTTGAAATAATAAATATCAATGAATACATTGAACTGCTCTGAGAATATGTAGTTATTTTATTATTTATAAACATATTTCATTGTTTCTATGAACATATTGTTCACTGAGGATGGATGCCTAGTTAAACAAGTTTTTATTGGGATGCGTCAACTGACCATACATTATCTGATCTTGCAGTGTGTTGAAAAACCTTGCTTCAGTGTGTTTATCATCACATATATTTGATATCAAAAAAGGTGTTTCTCAAAATGAGTCTGGAAGATCAGGTCATCTCAGAATCTAAAGGGACATAAGATGAAAGGATATTACACTGTAAAATTCAGCCTCTAAATGTTCATTCTTACCTCACATCAGCATACATTATAGGAAACACCAGATTTCTATCAAATAATTATTCTCAAATTCAAAGTGTAAAATGTTCACAATTAGTGAATAAAATATGTTAAGATCATCAAAATCAATATATTACATCGGTATTTTTATTATAAATAGGTAAGAAACATCTAATAATAAAGTCCTCAAATGTATCTAATGGTTGATGATGACACAGCAATTCAATACTGCATTCAATAAATATTGGTGTTGTTCAGTATGGGTCAGCTCTTGTTGAAATTCTGAGCATACAGCAAACATAGTAGATCCATACAATTAAACTATTAACCAAGATCCTGATTAACAGTGAAAGAAATGGAAGATTGGAAAATGTGTATTTTGAGGAGAAATTTTATCACTGTAAACTCGACTTTTTCCAAGTCAGATTCTTCATACTTTGTGATTTTATAATTTTGCCAACGTCGTTAATAAGCAATCAAAATATTTACACATTTTTCACTGAACAAATGTCCTATGTTGATGATTTTTGTCTCAGCAGTACTTAATCACATTTACTATTAAGTTGTACAAGAAAAATTTGTGAGTGTTCATCACATGCTTTATACTATGTGAGCACATTTTGGCAGTTCTACAGTATCTATAACTCAGAAATGTAATCTTTATCTCACACATAACCAGAAACCTAACTAAGATATGAATTATTGAGTAACAATTATGTTTTATGGTAAAAAATATTTTTTATTATATATACAAACATACAAACGCAACACGTAAACTAAGCCATTTACAAAGGGCAGTAAATAACACATGGCATGCCCCCATTTCTCAAATGTAGCGTACACCGGAGATCTATTTGAGAAACTTTACTTCAACTGGCTGCCTTCCAGAGAGAGGTGTACACACACACACAAACACACACACACACACACATCCATCTAGTCTTGGTTTTATTCAGAGAGTTATAAGCCTATTTGGAACTTCTCATAAGTGCATAGCTAAGAGAAATATGTATCTTTCTAATATTTCTTTCTCTTGCTTGTATTTTAGGCTGTCTTCTAGTTCTAACCTTGTCATTGGCTAGGAACTTTATAGCATGGATTTCTTTACAGAAAAAATATTCTGAGTTGCATTCTTTCTGCCATAATTAATTTACGATTTGGTAAATAAGTTAGTATGGTAAAGAAAGGAATTTTGAAAAGCAGGGGACACCAAGTATTGGACAGATATAAAGTTCTCCCTGGGACCAGGACCTTTAGAAATGTCCTTATGAGGTCACTACGTGGCTGCATAAATTGCCAGATTGAACCACCACAGCTCTTTCTGTTTGTAAAATGAAGCTTTGGTTTCTTAAAAAAAATGCAAACATATATATGTATATATGCTCAAAGAAAATTAAAATTGTTCACTTTCAGAAATAGAAATTATCTTCAATCATCTTTTTTTAAAGTAATTTTCCCAGCAATTCTCTTATTTTGACAATTTTAAAGTCATTGGTATATTTAGAAGGAAAATTATGGATCGTTTTAATAGCACTGTGTGTACAGTGTATTTTTCAGTTAAATGGTGATGTTAATTGTTGCCAATATATCTTTTAATATAAACTAACTTTTAAAAATTATTTTTTGACCTAACAAAGTTCCTCTGCAGGTATTCACTGGGATCATGTCATTTGGTATTGATATTGCAACTGTACCCTTGATGTCCCCACAGACTTTCATTGATTTAGTTTAGTTTTCCATTTGGAATGTAATTTCTTACATTGTATTGACATCTTCTGGGGAATTCTGTGATGGCAGAAAACCCCATAGATGTGAATAATAAAGATGCATACTTGTTTCCTAATATGTATACTATCTCTCAGCTTATTCAAAAGCATTACTTAACATATTTCTGAGGTAAAAATAATATATAATTTTCCTTAGGTAAGATTAACACGAACTTTTATTGACCTATGTAGTTGAGTGAGAGACAATCTTTGTGGATAAATCGTACTTTGAAATCCCATCATTATTATAATTTTTCAAAAGAAAATTGAAATCTCTATCATAAATTAACCCTAAAACTAAGTCTTCCAAATAATTTAGCCAGTACTATTTATGTGTATGTACTGCTTTTGTTTTTTAAAAAAGTATTATGTATTAAGATGGATTTCTTTAATACTTTTGAGTTTTTCATGCATGAAACACAATAATAAAATGGACAAAATTTCTGTAGACTGTAATTCACTAAGGACATTATACTGTCACTACATATTTGATAGTTAAAACAGGGCAGTTAAGACAGTTAATAATTATCTATTAATTATTATACACATAATAATTTTATATATATATATATATATATATATATATATATATGTATATAATTTGAAGACCAGTTAATACATTTAGCGTTATGGTACTGACTCTCTATTAGAAGGCATATATTTTAAGTTCTCTACCTATAAAACAAGGCACAAAAGGGTGTATTTTGTGGCTTATAAAATACAGTTAAACTAACTCGGCATATTTAAATAAAAACTTTGATTTTGGTCTTACTATAAATGGTTTTATCTAAACTAGCTATTTTTGTCAAAGAACTAAAGACAATATCTTCTTGAAAGTATTACCTGTATCTCTGTAAAGTGTGTTTCAAAATTTCTTCTAAAGTATTGAGTTATGTTGAAATAAAAACCAAATTATTTAAATATTTAATTCTAAACAATGGAAATAATATAACATTGTGTAAAGACTTTTGGAAAATTTAATTTAAATTACATGGTCTACTTATACCTTAACTTAAACTCTCTTAATCAATCATAAAAATATGATGCTAAGATACTGTCAAAAAGAGAAACACTATATTCTTAGGAAAACATAAAGTTGCTTTTTGTGACAAAACCTTTAAAAAAAACCACTATTACACTTCTCAAGGTCAAAGTGTGAATTAGTTGTTTTTTCAGTATCTTCTGCCAATAGGAGGTTCTGTGATAGCTTATTGGTCATAGTCACTGGTATTATTTCACCTGTCCTAGGTGTTAATTGGAGGATGTTTCACTCTATGAGTCAGCCATTTGTTTGCTTTGAAGTTAAATTTGAACTTGCTTATAGGATCACTTTATAAACAAGTTTGGATAATCGAATAACATCAGTCATTGTAAAATCAACACATTACATCATAACTATGTTAACTACATTATAAATATTACATATAGCTATAACTTTGGTAAAATAATATTTGATTCTATGTAATAATAATGTTTTTCAAAATGTAAGTGAAAAGAAATAATTGCATTATTAAAACAATCCATAATTTTCCTTCTAAATAAAATTCCTTCTGGCTCATAGAATTGGCACTAACTAAATATACCCTTTCCATATATTACTGTACCCTTTCCCTTGGTATTTAGTTTATAAAACAAAACCATCTGCATCTCTTAGTTACCAAACACTTAAGATATACTTTCTATCTATAAACAAGTAGGATTAAACAAAATGAATTAAAACAAACTGACAATGAAAATCAGCATATGGTGGGCCAAATGAGTGGTTCAAGGAAGCTGTTACATTGCAATTGAAAAATAGATTGATACTGAGGAAAAAAGGGAATGTTAAAAGATGGGTTTCTAGAGAAAAACAATGAGAAAAAGATTATTTTGTAGTAATTGTATGTTCCTCATCCCATGGTAGTTAAGAGAGTGAATATTTTATTTCACTAGAACAAAGGTAACACCCAAAAGATAGCTTATTCTTAATTGTTGATTAGTCTTTTAATGCTCTATGTTACTTGTTTTCCTGTAAAAAAAAAAAAAAAAAAGAATCTCTGGAGATAATTTCCTTTGTTCCATTGTTTCTTTAATTATTATTTTATTGATTATTATTTTAACAATTATTCCCCCTATCGGGTCACTTCACAATCAAGTTGGAATTTTGTACACAGGTTCATTTTCTAAGAAAAAAAAGTGTTCAGTATGAAAAGGAAAAAACAAACACACAGTGGATATCTCAACCTCGAAAATGTCTCTTGACAGACAGGTAAACAGATATGCCTACATGTCAATGTATATGTTAGTGATTAACATATTTTAATTTCTGAGTAAACTACTATAGTAATGCTATAGTAATTAGAATTACTGATTTTTCAAATATATTATTAAACAAAATAGAATATTTAGGTTTAGAAATTTTAATGTTCATTTGAAGACAGTGTTGATTTATATCACTTTGGGGCAACACAAAGATAGGAGATCCAGTCAAACAGGAGGAAACAAAAAGGTATCCATTTTGGTGTGACCTAGAAGATGAGAATTCAGTGAAAAAGATAGCAATGGTCACAAAAGAAGAAGGAAACTCAAAAAACTACAACCTTGAAAGGCAGTAATACCTTCAAGAATATAGTTTCAGTAGAGTCTCTCTTGCTGCCTCCCAGGATCCTTTTGCTTGAGTTATTTCATCCCTTCATGTGATGTTGTAGTCCATCCATAAAAAAAAAACAGCCACAGACACTACTGGTTTTTTCTGTGGTGAGATAGTCAATTAAGCAAAATCTACTGTGATTTCCTTAGATTCAAAACCTTCCCAGAATGTGATCCATGTCAAAGTTTCCTTCAGATTTGGTGGACTTCCTGACTCCACAACAGGCACTATGAACATTACTCTTCTGACATTGTGAACTTGAGCCCGCTGCTTGAGTTTAATTATCTCTAGCCCCTCTAATATCTGTTCCTAGAGACTCCATGTCCAAAACAGCTTTAAAACTTTCTAGCTCCTTCTTTAAGGGTTTGATAAAGTGTGATTGTAATGAATATTTTAGAAAAAAATTATAGGGGCACCTGGGTGGCTCAGTCGGTTAAACATCAGCCTTCGGCTCAAGTCATGATCTCAATGTCCTGGAATCGAGTCCTGCATAGGGTTCCCTGCTCAGCGGGGAATCTGCTTCTCCTTCTCTCCGCCCATGCTCTTTCTCTCTCTCTCTCAAATAAAAATAAAATCTTTTAAAAAAAGAAAAATATATATTTAATACATTTCTACCCTTAGTATGCATTATCCTAGTGGGGGAGCTTTATATTCTTGAACTGATTTGATTGTTGCATTAATTGAACAAATGTTTCCATTTTATAGATAAGTATACTAAATTTCAAAGAGTTGAAATGAGTTGCCCAAGGTAGCATGAGATGATAAAAAGAAACATAAACCCAGGGGTTATTCAGAAGACTCAAAAGTGAAAAGACTGAGCCAAATAAACTCTGATTCTAGATGTTTGTAGAGAATGATTTGGTTCACATATTAGGTATTTAAGAATTAAGTTGTTAAAATGTCAAAAGGCTACTGATAAATTCTCACCTTTAAGCCTGAACAACTGTTTCCATGGCAAATACTAGTTTAATCAGAATTTGAATATGAAAATCTCAAATTTAGGAATTCTCTCAGAATTAATAGATTCTTATTTCAAAATAAAATTCAGTGACACTACATAAGTTCTGGCTCAACTTTTATCTGAAATTATTTATATTTTGTATAATCTAATTCCCTCAAGGTTTTAGAATATAACTATATCCTATATGGAATATAGCTAAAATATAACATTAAGATATTAGTACAGTTTTATAAAGATAATTTTAATTACTAAAAACTTTACAATGGCAAATCTTCTACAGACATGGAAAAAATCTTTTGCAGACTTCCAGCTTTCTCTTATTCACAATTTCTAAAGAAGATGAGTTACACTACTTACTTATTTATCACAGAAATGTCAATAGAATTACCTCCTTTCTTAATGGATTTTTATACCTAAGATTGACTGCTTATAAAATTAAATAATGAGTTTCCCTAGTAGCTCAAATGTACTCTGAAACATTTTATCTATTGATTTAAAAAATTATTTAAGAAGGCTGAAAGGAACTACATTAATTGCTAGCAGTGAACACTTCAGGGTGAAGAGGTTATATGTGATTTCTTTTTTTCTTATTGTTTACATTTCCCTAATTTCTTATAATGAGCATTTGCTATTTTTAAATAACAACAAAAACTGACTAAACTTTACGATATTTAGGTTCATTTAAATGTGAGAAAAAACAATTCTATTTTATGGAACTAAAATTAAATGAGACAGAGATTTAAATCTCACATGGATTGGAATTAGAAGATGAAGGACTTTAATAAATGAGCATAGGTATAATGTATTAATTATGCATAGTAAGAAAACAAAACGGACCCTCTGTGACAGAAATTGGCATATGAAAATAAATGATCTTTATTTCTATTAGATAGGCAAAATGCCCTAAAGCCTGTCATTTTACTTTTTAAAATAAATCTCATTTTAATTCTTGTTTCTGTATGTTTCTATACTCTGTTCCTCCTAGCCAAAATGCCCTTGTGCTTTAGTTCTGCCCAAAGACTACCCATTTTTCCATGCCATGCCTATGTTCTCCCTCTTCCTAGATGAGTTCTCTAACACGAGCTCTATTGATTTTACTCCTTTCTAGCAAAACCTCATCTGTTTCCAAGTTCAAATTTCACACTAAAATCTTACTTTCCAAGTTACGTTTGTTTGCTTAAGAATCCGGTAATTTCTACAGCGGTGTGTAAAGCGAAAACAAACAAAAAAGAAAATGAAAGTTGACAGGTGTTAAGAGAAATGAGCACGTACTGGCATTGCTGGTAGGAGAATAAAATGATGTAGCTGATGGCATGGCCAAATGGTAGAAAATAAACTGATACTAAAACAAATGGTCTATATATTTAAACATTGACAGAATTTACTAATTTATAAATAAAAGACCATTTTAATGCTCATGCAATCATTTATTCATACAGGTTCACAGTTTTGGGGAAGATCACCATATACTTGGATCACGGGCAAATATAAAGAAATATTACAAAATGAATATTATTGTAATAGGTATTATATACTGATGTATGGTGCTTCTCTCAATTTGGGGAAGTAAGTGAAGTCTTCCTTGAAGAGAAGAGTTATGTACCAAATAGTGATAGAATATTTGGGTATTGGGGTCAGACTGCAGCTACAACCAGGTGCCATAACATTATAGTTTTTATACCCGACCAAGTTCGATAACAATCTTTGGGATATTTTTAAATAAAGAAATGGAATGCTAGGGTAAAGAACTCTTTGGCAACACTATGAAGACTGGATTGGGTTTGGAAGTATACTAGATTCATCAAGGCTAATTAAGGGACTCTGGCTGGAATCCAGGGTAGAAATGAAAAAGTTCTTGAGGTGCCTGGGTGGCTCCGTCAGTTAGCGTCCGCCTTTGGCTCAGGGTCATGATCTCAGGGTCCTGGGATCAAGTCCCGCATCGGGCTACCTGCTCAGTGGGGAGTCCGCTTCTCTCTTCCACTCTCCCCTGGGCTCTCTCTCTCTCTCTCAAATAAATAAATAAAATCTTAAAAAAAAAAAATGAAAAAGTTCTTAACAAAACAGTTGGGAAGAGGGGAATGATAGGAAATAGGAATTAGTTTTGAGAAGTATTTCAGATATTGATTTGACCAAATTGAATGATTCCTTATGGTATCAGAAAGTAGGGTATAAAAGGATTCTAAGCCTTTTTAACATCGTGCAACACAAAACAATTGTATTTTATAACACATTGGGATAAAAAGCTTAGCCTTCACAAGAGACAATCATCTGACAATAAGGCAGAAGTGATCAATATCCAGGCACATCTGTAGCCAGTTCAGGGCGCACTACAATGGGAAACTCTGCTCTAGATTACTTCTGGGCTTCTACTTATATAATTGAGTGAATGATAGGTAGTACCTTCAAGTGTAGGTTTTAAGAGCAGCAACAACTGATGAGTGAAGTTTTAGACAAGTGTCAGATCAGACACACAATCAGAGATCGAGCTTTATGAAAAAATATCAAGTATAGAAATAATCATGATATAGGATTAGCAGAGAGAAGTCTGGGAATGCCATTGCAGCTGTGTCTTCTTTTGCTACATAAGAGTGTGTTTTGGTTCAGAGTAGCAAATGAAGTCTCTAAATAATATTTGCAGCTATAATGATTACACCAAAAAAAGGAGGAGCCATTTCAGTCATGAGAAATCTCCATTTTATACTCTGATATATACATAGCATATAGGACTTTTACCAGGGAGCCAGGCTCATAAGTCCATACATTTTAGGTATGTTTATGTTTGGTTTTTTAAAGATTTTATTTATTTGTCAGCAAGAGAGAGAGGGAGAGAGCATGAGCACAAGCAGGGGGAGCGGCAGGCAGAGGAAGAAGCAGGCTCCCTGTTGAGCAAAGACCCTGGGATCATGACCTGGGCCAAAGGCAGACACTTAATCAACTGAGCCACCTAGGCATCCCTTAGGTATGCTTATGTTAAGCAGTTTGAATGGGTACACCCTGCCAAGGGCATTCCACAGGTAAGGGCTCTTCCACCAGCAAATACCTTAATATGTTTACAAAATGTTTCTCATAGACTGTTTACCAGATTTCTCCAGTGAAGTGAGAGAATCATCTACAGGCCTACTGCTAACCATTTTATTCCAAAACCATACTTTCTATATTTGAAAACTTGTGATCCTACAACATTCATTTAAATTTCCATCTTCTCATGATGGGAATTATAAAAATGTCTGTATTTTAGCTGTGTCTCTTAGCTAAACTATAATCAAGTAGCTTCCAGCTACTTTTTGCATATTTGCAACTCTAACATCAATATAGTTAGGCTCCTGAGTGAAGTCTTAGATAATGTTAAGAACTACCTTACTATTAGTTAGGTCACTTTTATCTCTGGGACTCCCATGAAAATAGTTTGATTTAGAGAAGGCTACTCTATTTTGTATTTCCTAGCTTAGTAACATATTCTGTTTGTATTTATCTAAGTGTGTGTATATTCTGTGTAAGCTTACTCCCCCTATAAATAACAGAGTTAGAAGCTAGAATTCTGTGCATCGATACCCCAGTAATGGAGTATAACAATGGGCCAACATTACAATGTCTTTTGGGAACAAACACAGTTCTCTAATTTTTCAACCTGAGATGTTAAAAACTGTCCAAAGACATCTTATAAAGTCACAAAGCTATCAAACAATTGTTTATAAGAAACTGAATTTGTACAAAATATAAACAGGAAAGCAGAAAAAAAAGTCACTCTCAGTCATACCCCATAGTAGAGATCAAATGACCTTACAGAATAGACATTTAAATAGATCACTAAGAGATAACACTTTGAATTGGTTTTACTTTTATTTAAGAAAATCCTACCAAGATCTATAAACCAGCCAATGAAATGTCATGATTAATTGCATCAAATACTGCCAAAAGGTCTGAAAGAATCATGAAAGACAACACCCATTGTTTCAATCAAAAGGTCATTATTTACTTTCAATACAGCAGTCTCAGCACTATGATGAGGATGAAATCCTGATTGAAATTGCTCAAATGAGTCAAATTGCATCATGTGTTAATGTAATTGATTACAGCCTCCAACACTTTAAGCAGAGTCTAAATTAAAAAATGAATGATGGCATTGCACTCTATCTACCAGTAATGAAGTTTTCTTCAGCACTTCTGGCTCAGTATAAATTCATGGTCATTTGAAGAGCCGACCCAGAGCCAAAAGGGAAAAAAAAAAAAAAAAAAAAGAAAGAAAGAAAGAAAAGAAAAGAAAAAGAAAAAGAAAAAAACAAAACCAAAAACTCTTACAATGC
This sequence comes from Phoca vitulina, assembly GCF_004348235.1. Lineage (NCBI taxonomy): Eukaryota > Metazoa > Chordata > Mammalia > Carnivora > Phocidae > Phoca > Phoca vitulina. The sequence continues at coordinate 36,889,452 of NW_022589708.1, read as the reverse complement.
TCATCAATGATATTATAAGTATCAATATCTCGGTATAAGACAAGATTGGCTCCTGCTGAAAATCCATCTCCCATTTTAAGAGAACCAACGGACCTGACTAATCCAGAAAAAGAACCACCAAAAAGGAAAACAGAGGTTATAAATTAAAGACCATTCCTTCATATACACTTTGGTGTCTGTGCATACATACCTGCCTAAACTGTATTATAATTCACATACCATGCGCCTCCCAAGGCTTTGCTATTTAAGGATATACAAATGGCATGTTGTTAGATCTTAGGGGTCCTCCTTCCATTTGGTGCCTATCACAAATTATGAGAGATATAAACTGTGTCACCGACCTCAAAAGAGTTGCTCCAGATGTATTCCAAGAACAACCCAAGGTAAACTAGAGGTAGGAAGCAGAGGCAAAATCAGGAAAAATGCTTCAAGAATCGCAGCTGGGGGGAACACCTGGGTGGCTCAGTCAGTTAAGCATCTCCCTTTGGCTCAGGTCATGACCCCAGAGTCCTGGGATGGAAATCCATCCTCTCTGCCCAGTGGGGAGTCTCTTTCTCTCTGCCCCTCTCCCTCTCTCCTCCTCTCCCCCTCTCCCTCTCCTCGCTCGTGCTCTCTCTCAAATAAATAAATACAATCTTAAAAAAAAAAAAAAGGAATCACAGCTGGGGCGCCTGGGTGGCTCAGTTGGTTAAGTGTCTGACTCTTGATTTAGGCTCAGGTCATGATCTCAGCGTCCTGAGATCAAACTCTGAGTTTGGCTCCACGCTCAGCAGGGAGTCTGCTTCTCTCCCTCTCCCTCTGCCTCTCCCCCCACTGCTTATGTGCACTCTCTCTAAAATAAATAAATAAATCATAAAAAAAAGAATCATAGCCAAATTTGTCTCATCATTTATGCATGCACTCCAGTGAGGAAAAATAGGTTAAAAGTAAAAATGTTGCTATACAATAATAATTAATAATAATAATAGTAAGCCTACATATTGAGTGATTACTTTTTGTTGGGAACTACTGTAAGGAATCTCTTTACATATCAAAAAAATTGATGTTTATATTAGGTCCATAAAATATCTCCTAAACTGCAAAGTAATCCTTATTTTGCAGATTAAGAAAAAAAAAAAAAAGGAAACTAAGAATTCAACCAGTTCACTGATTCAAGTACAAAATTTTGAAACTGAATTCTGACATTCTGGTTCAAGAGCCTGCACTAATGCATTATAGTGTCACTGTGCCATCTTTTTCCCATATATTTTTTCTTCTTTTTATTATTTATTTATTTATTTTTATTTAAAATCAATTAGCCAACATATAGTACTTCATTAGTTTCAGATGTAATGTTCAATAATTCATCAGTTGCATATAGCACCCAGTGCTCAACATATCACGTGCCCTCCTTAATGTCCATCACCCCGTTACTCCATCCCCCAACCCACCTCCCCTCCAGCAACCCTCAGTTTGTTTCCCAGAGTCAAGAGTCTCATAGTTTGTCTCCCTCTCTGATTTCTTCCCATTCAGTTTTCCCTCCCTTCCCCTATGATTCTCTGTGCTGCGCTATTTCTTATATTCCACATATGGGTGAAACCATGTGATAATTGTCTTTCTCTGATTGACTTATTTCACTTAGCATAATACCCTTAAGTTTCATCCACACTGATGTAAATAGTAGGTATTCATCCTTTCTGATGGCTAAGTAATATTCCATTGTATATATGAACCATATATCCATTCATCTGTTGAAGGACATCTGGGCTCCTTCCACAGTTCGGCTATGGTGGACATTTGTTGCTATGAACACTGGGGTGCAGGTGCCTCTTTGTTTCACTACATCTGGATCTTTGGGGTAAAGACCCAGTAGTGCAATTGCTGGGTCATAGGTTAGCTCTATTTTTAACTTCTTGAGGAAACTCCATACCGTTTTCCAGAGTGGATGTACCAGCTTGCATTCCCACCAACAGTGTAAGAGGGTTCCCCTTTCTCCACATCCTCGCCAACATTTGTTGTTTCCTGTCTTGTTAATTTTAGCCATTCTAACTGGTGTAAGGTGGTTTTGATTTGTATTTACCTGATGACAAGTGATGTGGAGCATTTTTTCATGTGTATATTGGCCATTTGGATGTCTTCTTTGGAGAAATGTCTGTTTGTTCATATCTTCTGCCCATTTCTTGACTGGATTTTTTGTTCTTTGGGTGTTGAGTTTGGTAAGTTCTTTGTAGATCTTGGATACCGGCTCTTTATCTGATATGTCATTTGCAAATATCTTCTCCCATTCTGTCATTTGTCTTTTGGTTTTGTCAGCTGTTTCCTTTGCTGTGCAAAAGCTTTTTATCTTGATGAAGTCCCAATAGTCCATTTTTGCTTTGTTTCCCTTGCCTTTAGTGTCTAGCAAGAAATTGCTGCAGCTGAGGTCGAAGAGGTAGCTGCCTGTGTTCTCCTCTACGATTTTTATGGATTCCTGTCTCACATTTAGGTCTTTCATGAATTTTGAGTCTATCTTTGTATGTGGTGTCAGAGAATGGTCCAGTTTCATTCTTCTGCATGTGGCTGTCCACTTTTCCCAGCACCGTTTATTGAAGAGACTGTCTTTTTTCCATTGGATATTCTTTCCTACTTTGTCAAAAATTAGTTGACCTTAGGGTTGAGGGTCCATTTCTGGGCTCTCTATTCTATTATGCTGATCTATGTGAAATCCTAAAATTTGTATGGAACCAGAGAAGACCCCCAATAGCCAAGGGAATGTTGAAAAAGAAAACCAAAGCTGGGGGCATCGCAATGCCTGACTTCAAGCTATCACACAAAGCTGTGATCATCAAGACAGCATGGTACTCCCATATATTTTCTATCACCCATGTGGTTAATGACACAGGAGAACACACTTCAACTCTTATGCTACATTGTATTATATTTTACAACACTTGCATGCACTTTAGTATGCTGAAAATATCCATCCGTCCATCCATACATACATATATACATGAAATGCATCAGAATTCTAAAGAATAAATCCCTAAGTGCTATTATATATGCTAATATATATTATGTACACACATGCAAAATGATTTAACTCATAACTGGATATTCAAAACTTTCGTAAGAAAAAAATTATGAGGGGCACCTGGGTGGCTCAGTCATTAAGCATCTGCCTTTGGCTCAGGTCATGATCCTAGGGTCCTGGGATCGAGCCCCACATCGGGCTCCCTGCTCAGTGGGGAGTCTGCTTCTCCCTCTCCCACTCCCCCTGCTTGTGTTCCCTCTCTTGCTGTATCTCTCCCTGTCAAATAAATAAATCTTTAAAAAAAATTATGAGAGTGTATATTGTCTTTGGATTAAATTGTTTATCACCAACTATTTAGAATAAAATAATTTCTCAATAACATTGAGTAGCAATGCAAAAAAATATATATATTTTTTTTTCTGCAGGGATATTCTCACCATAATAAACTGTCTTAGCAGAATCACATTATAACAGCCAAAATAATGTTATATTCTATACAGTTTTGCTTTCAGACACACGTAATGATCTCTATATCCCAAATACATAAGGTATGACAAGAAAGAAACTACAAAATATTTTGAACTGAAGTAACAAACAACACAGGATAACTTCACATGAAATCATCATTAAATTTTATTATGTGCATCAGCTGCATCATCACTGATTTTTGAAGTGGCAGAATGACTTAGTGCATCACATCTAATGACAAAGAAAGAATACAATTAAAATCCAATCTAGGATGAAAGCTAATAAGTGACAAATGAGAGAAAATATTGGAGTTATGTTAAAAGGTGAATTAATAACCTTGAATGAAATAATACTAGAACAATGTAATGACTAAATTTCACTGATAACTTTCCAAATTCTGAAGTCAATCACTCATGTTTTTAAGTCAAATATCCAAATATTGCAGGATTGATTTGGAAATGCTAGCTTTAATTTTCCTAAGCAATTTCAAGTCCTTCCACCAGTAGTTATTTTACTTTTAATTTCTTTCCCATATTTATTGCAGATTCTGCTCCTTTCAATTTTTGTTCATGTTTCATGCCTCTGATTTCTCATTTAGTCACATCATAGGTTGTAAAACTGTGCTTTATTCAAAAGACTACTGAACTTAGCAGACTATTTAATGGACATTGAATCAGAAGAACTGTGGTTGAGTTTCCATTTTACCATTTACTAGATGAGTAGTATTGAAATTAACCTCTTGAATCTCTGCTTCCTCCACTGTACAAGGAATTAAAAAATAGTACATCTACAAATCACTTATAAGGAATAAATGTGTTAATCTGAATGAGTCCTTCAGTTTTACAGATGTAAAATATTATTTTCAATGGTAACTGATGGTTCAATAATACCCAAGAGTATAATTAGGAGAATGAAAAATAGCAGTAGATGCTATGCATTTTAAAAGGTACAAAATAATAACCTTGAATGAAATAATACTAGAACAATGTAATGACCGTTCATCATATTCGGTTCAACTTTTTATTTACACACATGAACTCAGTGTCACAGAAATAAATGTATTCAAGGTCTCACAAATATCAGACTTAGAGATTCTGGAAAAAGTCCCTTGAATCATTTTTTTGTTAGTTTGCTTGTTTTTTAAAATAATCATTCAGGATATATAACGGATAAGTTGTGGATACGTACTGATAGGAAGGAAAGAGATGAGATAGTGTTCACAAATTGGACAAGGCTATTTTTTTTTTTTTTTGGCACAAAGCTATTTTAGAAAATAATGCCAAATACAAAACACTAAGTAATGAAAGTAGAGTAATATTCCAATGCTGCCTCTAAATTTGTGAGTGTAGAGAAGGCACAAATTCATTATGCTCTATTTTCTTCACTTGTAAAATAAATAGGACAAGAAATCTATAATGTCCTCCAGTTTAGTGACTCAGTTTCCTATGATTCCTCACTGCCTGTAGAATGCAAGGCTTAAGAATTTGTCCTCCTGGTAAATATCAATTATTTTAATCCTGGCCCAGCCAGGTACTCTCTTGACCTTCGACAGATCATGCGGTCTAAACTTCCTGTTGTCTAAAACAGAGATACAAATAATACTTAGTTCACAGAGACGCTCTGAGGATTAATTATTATAATTAATAAAAAGTGTTTTTTGCATACGAAGTATTCACTCAATATGAGCTGGGAATTTCCATTAGGATCATGAATATCCACCTACCAGTACCAGCAAAGCCTCTTTCAGAGCAGGTGCTCAATATATGAATAATAGTAACGGATAATAGTAATGGTAAGAAGTATTTATTGATCATATAATATGCCAGTACAATTGGTAGCAACATCTAATTGAAAAATTTTGAACTATTTATTTCTTCTCCTAAGTGAGAGGATATGGATTTTAGAACATTATACAAGTAGTATTTCAACAGTATATTATTATTTACCATCATCTAGATCTGAAAGGCAGTAGAAATCATGTCTGAACGAAAATACTAAGCAATTTCCTTGCTGCATTATTCACAATAGCAGGATACAAAAACGACCTAAATGTCTACTGATGGATGAATGGATAAAGAAAATATAGTATATACATACAATGAAATTATTATTTAGTCTTAAAAATAAAGGAAATCCTGCCATTTGTGACAACCTAGATGGACCCAGAGGACATTATGGTAAAGGAAATAAGTAAAACACAGAAGACAAAAACTGTATGATCTCACTTATATGTGGAACCTAAAACAGTTAAACTCATAGAAGCATAGACTAGAATGGTGATTGCCAGGGGCTGCAGAAAGGAGGGGAATGGGGAGTTAATGGTTAAAGGGTATAAAATTTCACTTATACAAGAGAAATAAGTTCTAGAGATCTACTATACGGCATAGTGCCTATTTAAGAATACTGTATTGCATATTTAAATTTTCCTAAGAAGATAGATTTTAATTGTTTTTAACCTCAAAAAAAAAAAAAAAAAGCAATAGAGGGAACGAGAAGAAACTTGGAGGTAATGGATATGTTTATGGCCTGTATGATAGTGATGGTTTCATGGGTGTATAATTACCCCAAACTTACTGAGTTGTGTACATTAAATATGCACAGCTTATCCATATCGATCATAACTTCAATAAAGTGCTTTAAAAAAAGAAAATGCTAAATAATTTTCAAATACAGATCTAAGGTTCTGAACCTGTAATCCTCTGACTTTTTATTTTTCCCTCTGACTTTTTTTTTAAAGATTTTATTTATTTGAGAGAGAGAGAGAGACAGAGATAACGAGAGAGAGAGAGAGAAAGAATGAGCGGGGAGGAGAGGGAGAAGCAGACTCCCACTGAGCAGGGAGCCCAATGCGGGGCTCGATCCCAGGACCCTGGGACATGACCCGAGACAAAGGCAGATGTTTAAGCAACTGAGACCCCAGGCGCCCCTTCCTCTGACTTTTTTTAACGCCCGACACAGATGCGCCTGGGTGTGACATTCTAACACTGAAAGCACATCAAAAATTGTTAAGCAATTGCTTTAAAACTTGAGTATGAAAACTGCATTAAAAATTAGGTTAAAAAATGTCTAAGTTACTTGTGTGTCATTCTGTAATAATATGGCAGGCACAATTCAAAATAGAAAAAAAAAGTTCAAAGATTAAGTCTAAAGAAGAAAGAAATGAATAAACCTAATAAGCAGCACTCTTAATAAATGGATATCATGACACTAGCATGTCATGGAATAGAACATAACAAAAAAATATACCATAACAACATAAAATAAAATTAGCACTGCTTTGTGCTCATTTGTGTGCTATTGTTTTTTTACTGAAATCTTCTGCCAAATAAATGTTCCATGTGTGACATTATTTATTGACAGAAGTGCTACGAAATTGTCTTTGTATTCATTCAAACTGGAATCAAAGTATTTTCTAGATCCCGATATAACAGGAATGTTAATGGAGAAGGAAATGAAAGTAGATTAAAGAATATATCAGTGCTGATTCAGAGAGGAAAGTTACAAGGAGAGGATTCAAATAAAAAGCAGTAAGACTGTGTGAAGAACAGGACCACTGGTTTTAATTTTTTTTTTTTTTTTGCTAACACTAACAACATTAGAGCAATTTCGTAGTTGGGCTGGTATCTACCTCTTTGACATTTTTGCAGTTTTTGATGGCATAGCCCACGCTATAGTTGACAGAGGAGGATTATTTCTTTTTCTCACTTGGCATCTGAAGTCTGATGAAATCTATGGCTTTAGCTGCTTTTCTGTGTGTGTGTGTATGTGTATGCAAATGTGTGTGTGTGTATACCTATGCTTATTTATTTTCTTCTATTTATCAAATAATATATGCCAATTGTTCAGACATTGGAATATTTATAAATAAAAGTATTTTTTGTAAATAAAAGTATTAAAATCACCCCAATTCACCCCACCAGTATGTTGATTATATGAATGGAATTGTGTTTTTATATTCTGCCTGTGGTAAGGGAAGACTTCCTAAGGAGAGGACTCTCTATCTTGTCCTTCATATTTCTGGGTGTCAGCCACGTGCAAGGTACCAAACGCAGAATTTAGTAGGGGCCTTGCCCACAGGGATGCTTAATTATTTTGAAATGATTGCTGAAAAATTATCACAAGTATTCTTCTATGTCATCAAGTATTTTTCAAAATCCTGATTTTGCATTCCTTCATAATAGTATGTTCTATGTTAATATATACATATGCCAAAAATTACCTAATCATTCATATGTATGAAATTATATTTATATATAATAAAATTCTCATGCAATTCTGCTTGAAATAATTGCTAAAAGTTAAGAGTTAGCATTTAACTTGAAAGTAACACATTTAATTTATTTAAAAATAATTTAAAATGTCTATGCTACTTTCTAGGGTGTGATGTTTAACTCTGTTTTTTTCCCCTTACCAGAGCAATTTCTGAAATTTAGGATTATTTTATCACTGTCAATCGCTAAGGCTCACAGTTCTTTTTGGTATTTCCTTCCATTCTTTCTTTCATTAGGTTTTTGTTCTCATCAGTTTAATGTTCCCATTGACTGGGAATTATGCAGAAAACATTTAGAACGATGATATCACTTTGTAGTTTGCGGGAATTACATGTAACTGAGCCTTGAAATGTTTCACTTTTACTCAATTATATAAGTTTGAGCATACATTTATATCTTACAAAAACAAATCACAAATACAACCATAAAACTTCTAGTAATCAGGTCATAAAACGTATTGTCAACCCAATTTGAAATACCTTTCCTAGGAATACAAATGTAAATTATGCAAGATTTCTTTAGCAACTTAGCAAAAAGAAAAGTGACACAATTCTAACCATTTTTGCACAGGAAGAAAGAAAAATTCTCCTGTTTTTTGTGTGTGTGTGTGAAAATCAAATATTTCAAAAAATAGAATTTTACAATAAGCATATGAATTTATACACTTTCTTTGGAAAAATAAGTCATGAAGCACTTAGGAAAGACTCCTTTATTGTAATTAGGTTTAAAAAAGCAGGAATGTGAACTTTTTTCCTGAATTTTCTACCTAGCATTGTAAATCCTACCTCAAGAACAACACTTTAAAAGATAAAAGAAAGTAACCTTTATTATGAATCTGTCACAACAGCTCTATAAGCTAAGTAACATTGCCCTTATTTCTCCATGGGGCTTCAGGTTTCTCAGATAGGTTAAGTCACTTGCTCAAGGTCACTTCACTAGTCCAAGGCAGGCAAGAGCGTGCATCAAGCTTGATTTAATGCTAAAGCCCCATGCTCTGTCCACTGTATCATGTTGTTTCCGTAAAAATGTGAAGAGAAAATGACACAGAAAATCGATAAATGAATGCATGAACTAGGATCTATAACTTAGAAAAAAGAGATTTTGCTTTTTCACAAATACAATGGTTTCACATCTGTAGAATGAATTCATATTTCATTTATATTTTTACACTTTATTTTGAAATTTTGTATTTTTTTCATTAGTCTTTATTTTTCAAATTACACGTTTGTCTGTAGTTATTTTATGTTTTCCCCCTTCAGGCTCCATTTTTCATGTATTGTTGCATGTTATCATTTCTTGGTGAGGTTTCTTTAACTAGGGATCAGTTACCCAGTTATTAAAGTCTTATGTAGGCGACATACTCACATTGCATTTTCCTTGCTCTAGAACTGAATTTTATTACATATGTCTAACTTCACATTTAAATAAATTAAAGAATGAATTTAAACATTGCTATTAACTTTCTATCTTACCTTATATATTTGTGTTCTACTGCAAACAACAATTCAACTGAAACCATAAAAACAATTGGTGTATGTGGATGAGATTTTCTTTTAATTTTGAATAAGAATTCCCTATAACAAAATTATTTTGTTTTAATACTGTACTGTATAATTAATGTAACCAAGTAATTATATAATAGTGCATTTGTGTGGTAACTTTACAGCAGAACTATTATTTGTTATATCTAAGAAAATGTTCCAAATTAATTATTGAAATACATTGTTACCTCCATGTAGCTGACAAAATATTAAATTCATGAATATAAAAAGCTGTATTATAATGTTGCCATGTGAACAAGTATTCACTATATAAATGCATGCAATTTTATATGTTTATACTTGTAAATGTGAATACATACATTAAATGTGTGTGTGTGTATGTATACTGAGAAAAAGAGAAATACCAAGAAGTTTGCATAATACAGTATAAGAGTGCCACCTTCTGGATTTAGAACATGTAGTGACAATTTTTTATAAATCTGAAAAAATATCTGATTAATAATGTTCCTTGCTAGTTCTCCCTATATTTTACTATTCATATATAAATATTGTTTTCAATATTACTATTCAAGAATTTTGTGTACACAAAGGTTTTCTAGATAATACAGTAGATTCCAAAATTTACTCAAGATGTAACAATTTATATATCAGCAAAACTAACAAAGCTAAACCAAAAGAAAACAATGCAATTAAAATATATATTTGAGAAAAGTGAATTAATTCATTCATTTTCTAACATAGTAATTGATAAGTCAGCAATAAATACACTTTTCCAACATCTTATGCACAATATAATGGCAAAACACATTTTCTAATAGATTTCACTCCTTTGATATTCTGAATTTATATACACCTAGATTTCCTATCAAAAGTAGTAAAATTAATAAGAAAACTCAAAATTAAACACATTAGTATTATACAAGTACATCTTCATTATCAGGAATGATTAGATATTATGTGAATTGAGCAAACATGTCTTGAATTTATAGCTATTGAGTATCCCTCTTTTCTCCAATGATATCAGGCTCCCCTGACCCAGCAGGAAGCTGAATCATGATGTTCTTCCTCACCCAGAACCTCACATACCATAATCAGAACTTGGCTCTCAGTTTAAAACCTGATCAATTTCAACGGTCTACCAACTAATTTAGAATAGTTATAAATTATGATTGTTAATATTAGTTATGCACTAAAATTTGGTGATTTTTTTTTCTATTAAATGTCAAGACTTTAGGAAGGGAAATGACTGGTGGTGGTGTTAGGGGGAGTATGCCTTATTCATTTTCCTTTTGGCCATATTTCCTTTCTTCAATCATTCCCCTATGTTTTTGGGCGTGTGGGATATATAAAGATTTCCCTGTGCCTATAAAAATTATACTCTATTTGCAGTTTTCTACTTTGCAAATGGATAAGACTAATCTTGCATACAAATACATCAAGTATGCATATGAATCTTAAATGTGTCAGAAGAGATATACTATTTTTTGTGGTAGACAGTATTTTTTTAATATAATGTAAATGTTCTTAGCCACTCTAATACTAATGCTAATTTTATGTAACCTATTTTCCAAAGGTCTCTTAATGAACTTCTAATTTTCTCTTCTTTGGAGGAGGATTGGGAGTTCAAGAATCATGACATCTCTCCATTATATGTGTAACACTGCGATAAGACATTATTTTAAACATAGGATAATATTCTTGTCCGGATTTCTTACCCTTCAAACATTATTCATTCACTCTTGAATCCCCAAATGATAACTTCTCAAGCATATTCAACTAATGGGAATATGGAGTGTATTGAAACAAAATGAAAGTGAATAATGAAACAATTCATTATAATAGAAGAGGATTTTAAATGCTGATGACTTAGAAATCTATATATATAATTCAAATAATCAGAGTACTGAGGAAAATAATTCTACCAGCCTATTAAAATATCAACAAGGACATATTTTGAGGCTCCTGCACTAGTTTCTGTCATACAACTCCCAATGACATCAGCTGTCCCAAATATAAATGAGTACAATTTGTACATAAGAGATGTGCAGCTTTTTAAGAATAGTGCTTTACTTTCTATATAGAAGAGCTTAGAGATCTTTGAGCCGAATAGCAATCACCTTCAAAAATGTGTGGCTAGGAAAAATGAAGGGGGGGAATCGGAGCGGGAGACGAACCATGAGAGACTATGGACTCTGAGAAACAAACTGAGGGTCCTAGAGGGGGGTGGGGGGATGGGTTAGCCTGGTGATGGGTATTAAAGAGGGCACGTAGGGGCGCCTGGATGGCTCAGATGGTTAAGCATCTGCCTTCGACTCAGGTCATGATCCCGGGGTCCTGGGATCGGGCCCCGCATCGGGCTCCCTGCTCAAGTGGGGAGCCTGCTTCTCCCTCTCCCTCTGCCTCTGCCATTCTCTCCACTTGTGCTCTCTGGCTCTATCTCTCTGTCAAATAAATAAATAAAATCTTTAAAAAAAAAAAAAAAAAGAGGGCACGTATTGAATGGAGCACTGGGTGTTAATATGCAAACAATGAATCATGGAACACTACATCAAAAACTAATGATGTAATGTATGGTGATTAACATAACATAACAAAAAAAAAGATGTCAAAAAAAAATGTGTGGCTAGCTCTCTTTAGATGTACACATACCACCATGAAAATTAATGAGAATTAAATATACCATCAAAAGGACTAACAAATTCCTTTGAATCTCTTACAGGGTTACTTTATAGTTTTCAATAACGACTAATTTGAACTGAAATTTCTTTTACAACTCTATATATTCCAAAATAAATATACTGTTTAAGTAATTTGCTTCAATAGGTCTCTATGTTTTGAGTAGGATGAGATAAAACAGAGTATAAATTAGCATACAAAACTAACAGTCTCACGGGAGGATTGACAGTGCACTGGGGTTCAACAGACAGAGACTCAGGTTTGTTTATCTTATAAACCAAATATATCCCGACTCACCTAGAGAATTCTCTTGGTGAATCCCCTAAGGGCATGTGTGTGTGAGGGACTTAGCAATCTCTTGATAAGAATCTTTTCCTAATGAAAGAGAAAGTTGAGCACCTACCTGGTGCAGGATCAGTCAACTATGGAAGAGAAAGGGCACTTCTGATTGCAGCCTGACACGTGTTATGCATTACCCTTATACTAGACCTTTCAGATTCCTGTCAGGATTTCAAGAACATGGTGCTATTCCAGAAGCATACATATGTAAATAAAGAAAATCATCACTGAAGACTCTACAAACAACCGGAAGCCCAAAACTAAGCAGCTTGGTAAATCTGCTCCACAATATTGGAAGAAACTTATTTGTCCCAGTTAAGTGTGAGGATTCATTACTGGTTGAAATAATGTCACCCTATTTCCTTTGGAATGGTGGAGGAAATCTCTATAGCAACCAGGACTCAATGGCTCCATTAAAAAAAAAAAAATGCCTGCTGTGAGCAGAAGAGCAGGAAAAGACAGATGCTGACATATAGTCCAGGTGACTGATCATCAGCACATGAGTGAAACTCTGAAGAATTTAAATTGCCTGCAATGTCCAAAATGCTGTGTGTGGTTTTGTACCAAGGAAATGTGGTTTAGCTGTCTTTATTGAAAATCTTGAATGTCTTAGAAAAACATCAGGAAAAATAAAACCATGAGGCAATTTGTAAAGATTATGCTATTCTTTAAAAGTGATCAGATCTCCAGAACGTAATTCAATTTTTTGAAGTTACTAAATAATCCTAGGGCAAGACTGCTCATTAAAGATCTCTCTGTGCTGAATTTATTGTCATTGGAGAAAAGAAGAAAATTGCCCTGAAAAGGCCTAAGGTTAGGGCTATAAACACAGTTGAAACAATGTGTGTTCATAAACTTATACCTGAGTCTAAGAAAGTGAGGTCAGAGCCCTGACTCCATTCCCAGGCAATTCAATGACTATGTACTCACCACCTGATTCCTTGATAGATACTTTGGGAGTATTCCAAGCCAAGAAAACAACAACAACAATAACAACAAAACAAAACAATAATCAAATTAGGGATTTTCCTCAAAAAATTCTATATGCTTTTACCATGTAGATATGAGGTAAATTAAACTCGAGTCTAAATTTTTAATGCCTTGACTAGATATATAAAACAAGATGAGTGACTAGTTTATGTGCATTTTTGAATGATTTATATTTCTTAACACACTAACTGCTGAAACAAAACTACTGGTTTGTTCAAATGAACAATAAAATTTCGTCCGAGTGGTAAATACGTGTTTTAGATTTTGTAGGTCTCATTTGGTCTTACAATTACATGCGTTGGTACACTTCCCAACTGAAAGATACTTGCGCCATTACCCATACCAACAACAAACGGAAGAAGTGAACGAAGTCTAGAAAACAATAATATAGACTGAGCAGAGGAAATACTACTCCAAAGAAAAGTTCTAATCCTCCATTCTGTAATCTTTATGGTTTCTTGTTTCATATCAGAACTTCCCCTCAGGATTAGAAAGCTGAATATAAGTTCCCTTTAGGCCAGGACTTCTTAACCTTTTTAGCAGCATGACATAGGAAATGATAATATAATATAGAAAAGGGAGACACTATGAAGAGGATTCAGAGGCATCTATGTGAAGATAGATTTTTTTAAAAATAATTACATTTATTATACTTTATATTATGATTTTTTAGGTAAGATATTAAATGTCAGTCCCCAATATTTTTTTTTTTTCAAAAATGCTGACAGGAAACAAGCTTACTTCCAGAAACATAACTTTATACAAAATTCTATAAATGAAGGGCTATACATATTTCCTGATAAAAAAATTTTAATGATATTTTCAAATTCTTCATAGTACCATATACTAGATAGTTTTGCACATAAAATAATAAAATATTTAACTCCAATTGGTGGAGTTAAGGAGAGCAAGAGGTAAGCCTAGATTACATCATGGGACAGTCCCCAAGTGATCTCCGTGCTCGGACTACTATAGTTAGAATACAGAAACTTTAATTGGCCTAAACCCTCCAATATGCAAGTGTTCTTTAGTACCCATCCGCTCACTGAATTAGAAGGAGAGAACAGAGGGAGCCATCCTAATACATACTACACTTTAAACTTTATTGTAAGATGCACACTATCAATGTCTTGGAATATGAGCTGTCACATCCACACTTCTCTTTGGAGAGAGAGTAGGATGCCACACAGAGATATCCTGGAGGCCAACCATCATTTCAATCCTTTCTCCAATGTCTTATAGTGTTGGCCAAACCTGTTGTCAATTAGGGGCATTACTTTCCACTTTGAGGGCAAAATTAGCACAGGATCAGAGAATTTCTGCAAGCACAGTGGTGAGGCTACTTCACCGCTCTTTGCCATGGCTTCTATTGATCATTCTGGGATAGGAATTACATCATATTGATCAAAGGCCTCTCTAAATGCCTCTTTAAAATGCCTCTGGGAAATCGTGATTTGGGGTAGGAAACTAATTATCTTGAGGATAACATTTATTTGGTCAAAATGTATTCCATATATCATTTTTCATATCAAATCATACTCAGCTATACTAGATGATCAGATAGCCTTAAGAACGGACAATTGCAAGTCAGAGCAAACCCAGAGAGAAAAAAAAAACCCATATTCTCTGATTTGATGGGTATACTGGTGAAGTATTTGAACAAATTTATTAACTTAGAAATCAAGATAATGAACATGTCATTTAAATATTTTGATTTAGATAAAAGAAAATTAATTCATCAGTGATAATGTGTCTAAGTAAAGATCTTTCTTGTACACTACTTCCATAATACATATATTTTCAGTTTCTTATTTATTTAAAGAATAGAAATATCAGTCTGAATGTAAAAATCCTTCTATATACTTTACTCTCCCTCCATCCCTGAATCCTTTAAAATTCTTTGTCAAAACCAATTTGACAGCAATTTCTTTTTAATGATTTGCCTTTAGGGAGTTTCTCTAAAGTATTCATCTTGGTGCATATAGAATAAAATAAATCTATTTTCCCTGTACTCATGGATCATAATTTTGCATATTATTTAATTAAATCTCATAAATAAAATAACACATGCCAAAATTAGCATAAACAGTCACAGGACTAATACAACTCATTCTTGGTAAGCACACACATAACCCGCATGCACACAGAGAGCCCAAGTGCCATGACTATGAAAAGGAATATAAAGCATTGGTTCATCTGTCATCTCTATTATGTGGAAGTAAATTATGAAAGCTTCTACTATAATGTTTTGTCAGCAATTAAAAAACGTTCAAAAGTAAATGTCAACACCCATTTCTAAGTAAATCTTTTATTCCTACAGAGGAATTAAAGTCTCCTAAATGAAATTTCTTCTCCCTTTTAAACAAATTTGTTTCCAAAAATATTGTCTCCACTATCATTTCTTTATTCAGCTTAGTCCTAGCTATGATTCCACACTTCTGTGCCTAAAAAGAACCTAGATTGTTTTTCCCAGCTGTAGCCACTCGAGTCGTTCTCTATAGCAATCAGGTTTATTTCTTCCCTTAGCAGCTGCAAAGTTGGTTAATCTAACTCTAGTCAGTCCTGTGTCCCCACTTTTCTGAAGTTCCAGCTGGTCAATACGATACACAAGGGCATTTTAGCACTAGTACAACTTCCAGGATATTTAGAAAATACAAACAGTTCTCCAGAAACAAATATAAACAGCTATATCTTTTTATGATTGAGACATACATTTCCTTAGAAAATAGCATTTCGGATGCAAAATTGAAATGTGCAAAATCAATATACAAGAAAATATAGTTTTAAGATATAAAGTCAGATGCTCACATACAAATCACTTCTGCGGCTATTCAATTACACACATGCACACACCTTTGCTCAGCACAGTTTATTCTGTATGGGCAAAATTTTATGAATTGAACATTTGTGTCCCTCCCACAGTGCCAATTCATATGTTGAAATCCTAATCCCCAATGTCATGGTATTAGGAAGTGGGACCTTTGGGAGGTAATTAGGTCATGAGAGTAGTTTTCATAACTGGGATTAGTGTTTTTTTAAAAGGGACCCCAGAGAATTGTCCCACCCTTTTTCGAATGTGTGAGGAAATAAAGAAAAGGAGACCATCTGTAACCTGGAGAGTGAGAGGGGTCCTCACCATTCCCAATCATGTTGGCACCCTGATCTTAACTTCCAGCCTCCAGAACTGTGAAAAACAAATTTCTGTTGTTGATAAGCCACCCAGTTAATGTATTTTGTTATAGCAGCCTGACCAGATGGACACATATGTTTGGTTGAGGGTCAATACTTGAGCTTGATATTTTGTATTTTTTAAAAGTTCCACAATGATTCCTACCTGTGCATCTCCATCTGAGAAGTGATTGCCTACACTTATCACTAACAGACTATAGAAGAAATTTAATTGTTTGGGGGAAGGGAGTAGAGAAACAAATGTATGCAAAAACAATAAAAATATTTTTGGGTTCATAGTCATTAAGAAGGTGGCACTATTTAGAATCCAAAATATGTGACTGAGCATTTCAATTGATAGAACTCTTCTCTCAAGTGATTAATCCAGGTATTGTCGTCCCCTTGCCTGGGTAAGATGGAATCGCCCCTCAGACTGTGATATCTGAAACTTCTGTTATTCATGAAAAATTGTATGGGCCTTTCTTCCTTTTTATTTTCTTTTGACTCCTGTGCTTGTGGTATTTCAATGTTCAACTGAATGAGAATTCTCAGTGGAGTCTCAAAGACTCCATCATTTTCTCTCTTGTATCTCAGGAATGGGTCCTGTATATTTCTCCATTTCTTAGAATTAGAAAATGTCCTCAAAGAGACTATTGAACTAAAATTGGTGTTTTTAGAAATGTTTCATTACCCTCTGTATGTCAATATTTGTTTTTTTCTCAAATCCCTCAGTTCTTGGACTTGGACTTTTTCAAGTTGTGAATAACTTTTACTTCTTCTATAGTGATGAAAGCTCACTTCTCTTT
Organism: Phoca vitulina; assembly: GCF_004348235.1. Lineage (NCBI taxonomy): Eukaryota > Metazoa > Chordata > Mammalia > Carnivora > Phocidae > Phoca > Phoca vitulina. Next base: position 36,872,243 of record NW_022589708.1, on the reverse strand, counting down.
CCACGCAATAGGACAGCTTGACTGGAATTACTGCCATATTGCATTTTCTTCCCTATTTCCTTCTTCCATCACTCAAATGTAACATGAATCTTCAAAATACTAACCTGTTCCATCTCTAACATATTATGAACCAATAATATTTACTGAATCTAAACATTTCTTTCTTTACGAAGAAAAAAATGGACTTTTCTAAGAGACAAGTCTTTCTTTAGGCCCGATGGCATTATTTCTTGAATTTCTGATGTTTCCTTTTGGAATCCCCAAACTCTATCTGTTGTTAACATAAGAGAATGTGAGGAATTTTTACTTCTCATTTCTGTTTTCCTCTGGTTCTGAGAAACATGATTCCTAGAGTCAGGGTATTTCTTACACAGACTGTTTACACTTTCTGCTTAGCCACTGTTTGCCATACTTCATTGATTTTTTTTCCTCCCCTCAAGTTCAAGAAGATAACTCTGTACTGTAAAGACCCCATTTCTCTTCATTCACTAATGTAGTCAGCTACAGCACTGAGTCTAAACCTACACTCAGCAGCTCTGAAATACGTAACCATGATCAATGGTTATCTAATCAACAAACCGAATCCAAATTGAGTCTGAGAGAAATCATCAGTAGGCCATAGGATTGCACAGAAGTTTATCCCATAATGGTTCTTTTTGTGACCCTGGATGCTATTCTAAACAGAATAAACAGGGAGAAGATTTGTGATAGTCAATATAATACTAACTAAAGTACCTGGAATTAAGGATCGAATGACCTAAATAAATCATGTCGGCAAACTGTGCTTTAGTGAGTGAGCTCACTCTTACCCATATAAAGGCCATTGCTTTTATAATTTGAAATCCAAAACAAGACTCTTGAAGTCCCCCAAATAAAGTCCTATACCTGTACCTTATCATAATCTGCCTGCTTGGAAATCTGTCTACGAGACTTGGAAAAACATTTGCAAATTGAGTTCTAAATACAAAGAGGATCTCATTAATTCAACCTTTCTTTCTTTTTCTTTCTTTCTTTCTTTCTTTCTTTCTTTCTTTCTTTCTTTCTTT
>NW_022589708.1:36763008-36871187 GCF_004348235.1 Phoca vitulina | reverse complement strand
TTTCTTTCTTTCTTTCTTTCTTTCTTTCTTTCTTTCTTTCTTTCTTTCTTTCTTTCTTTCTTTCTTTCTCTTTCTTTCTTTCTTTCTTTCTCTTTCTTTCTTTCTTTCTTCTTTCTTTCTCTTTCTTCCCTTCCTTCCTTCTTTCTTCCTTCCCTCTGTGCCTGTTTTTTTTCTTACTTTCATTTATGCATTCCTTCTACAAATATTTACTGAAAAAAGATAATGCCAGAAGTATTCTTCTAATCATAACTAGGTGCTATAGGGAAAATAGCAATAACATATGCTCTATTTTCCAGGAGCTATCAGTGTAATGGAGATAATATTTGGCAGAGGATTATAGAAATAATTTTCTAAAATTATAGTAAGCACTGAAGGAAAAACACAGAATGCAGGTTTAGGACTAACTTAATGAGAGTTCAAGTTCATAAACTTTCTCCCCTACTAAAAATATATTAGATATTGACATTGAGATTTTAGGTTATTTTTTAGTAAATCTCCCTATTATGGGGTGTTAAGTTTATAGTGAAAACAAAGTATCATGTAGGGGGCAAACTAAATTATTCAGAAATCAATTCACTGAATTTCCATGGCAGTCATGGAAAAATTTGAAATGAATACTTAGGAGAGCAGTATTTAACATAATTGTAAGTTATTACATAAGCACCTGGAGATGTAAACTAAAATATTTAAATAATGAATCTTTGTATTTTTTTTATTTTAGCAAATCTTAATGATTTATGGTGTATTTGAATAAAGAGGTGGCTTAATCTGTGGTCAATAGGACATACATAATAACATGTGTTAAAAAATAAAGGAAGAGAATTTTTGCAATTCCATTTATAAAAGTTATTTTCCCAAATCTCTAGTTTGGCACCTATTTATAACATTAATATAACAAACATCCTTTTCCCCCCAAATATCTTTTGAATGCAATATATTACAAATGAATATTCAAAATGAAAATAAGACAAGATATACCCTTCAGCTAAAACTAACATTCTGTCCAGATGTCAGGTTGGATTTAAACTTTTAAAGCCTGACTTAGAGTTTGACACTAATTTCCTTCAATGCCAAACTAAATTAGCCTTAAGAAGTGCAAAATGGCTAAAAATAACTGAGCACTGTATTCTTTTCTTCCACTATATATAAATATTTCCTTTTAGGACTAACATCTCTTCATGATTGCTTTTTATGGATGCATATATGAAATAAAATATCTTTCATTCACTTTCTCACATGCAATGTATGAGATTTCCTGCTCAAACCTGTAAATTTAACAGATGAAATTACAGTTGTAGTGCAGCTAAGTGGTACAACCTGGTAGTAGCAGCTTAAGGACAAGGACCCAGAGTGTTGTATTTCAGGACAGTACTTCTGTCTCTTGAGAAGGGTTTGCAAATTAGTAGTTTACAGGTCAAATATGTTTTCTAACCTGTATCCTGCATAGGTATTGTACTGAAAGTCAACCCAATGTGACTTAATGTGAATCACTTTAGTGTTTCTGATTTGCCATACTAATTCTGATCCCTACTAATTCTGATGTTTGTATAATAGGTCTAAAATATGATATGTACTTGAGTATAACAAAGATTGTATTCTTCATTTTATTATTTTTTTAAAGATTATTTATTTATTTACTTGAGAGAGAGAGAATGAGCAGTGGGGAGGGGCAGAGGGAGAGAGAGAGAAGCAGACTCCCTGCTGAGCAGGAAGCTGATGCTGGGCTCCATCCCAGGACCCTGGGATCATGACCTGAGCTGAAGGCAGACACTTAACCATTGAGCCACCCTGGTACCCCTGTGTTCTCCATTTTAGTTAACTCCTTTCTCTGTCAGCAGATGTCCTATAATGAGGTTGTATGAAACTAGTGCATTGTAAGTGATATTTCTGCTCATCTATCAAATTTAAGGAATGGCCACTTTAGGGAATGAGTATATTTGATTTGCATTTAAATTCTATTCAACATTCCTAGTGTACCTAAGTATTATGGAGTCAGGTAAGCTAAAATCTTTATTTCCTATGTAGTATTTACTGTAGTTAAATTATGATTTTGGTTTAGGGAGTCAGGTACCTTTATTTAAATTTGGGAATGTTTAGTGAAATGGAGGTGTTGTTAGTGTTGATTTTGCTATTTCTACATTTTTTTTTTCTTCTGGCAAACCCAGTCATAGAGGCTTTGTTCCCGCAGTAACTTTATCAAAGGATCCAATTTTCAGGATTTCAACAGGCTAGGTGCAAGCATTCATACTGTACATGTGGATCATGATAGGTACTGAGTGGTTTTGAAGTCAGCAGGGGCTTTGGGGTTGTGGAGGCAGGTGCAAAAGTGGTTCTAGAACCGTCATACAGGATAGTTTGCAGTCATTCTATGTGTCCAAGCTAAAGTCGCATTGCTTCAACCCTCCCATGTTTCTTTAGACCACTTAACGCTCTGAAAAAAGAAAAAAAATATTCCTTGCCGAAACTAGTAACCAAAAGGTATCCACTTTCCCCTCAGCTTGACTAAACTTTATACTTCCTCCTCATTCTAGGCTTCTGGCTTCCCTTTTCTTAGTACATTTACCTTAGAAATCTTATAATTGTAATTTCTTTTTCTGCCTCTTTGAGATACAAATCTTTTTGTTAGTCTGTATCTAGAAGTCTTACTGATTTATTGTTTATAAACATGTTTCTAGGTAAAAAATCATAACAGAAATAATGATAATATTGTAATTTTTATAAATCAAATTTCTTTCTAAGTGTGTTATGTCATAACAATGTTAAAACAATGTTAAGTAATAGGAATGATATATTCTTGTCCTGATTGTGACTTGAAAGCTAATGCTTTAAAGCTTTAAAGCAGGATTTCCAGCTGCTAAAATGATGCTGATTTGTATAGAATTTAGATTACTATTTTGGGTTTTTTTCCCAGCTTTATTGGGGTATGACTGCCCAATAAAAATTACATATATGTAAGGTATACAACATGATGCTTTGATATACATATATATTGTGAAGTGCTTACCACATGCAACCTAATTAACATTCATCACCTCACATAGTTACCTTTGTGTGTGTGGTGAGAGCATTTGAGATTTACTTTCTTAACAAATTTCAAGGATATAACACATTATTAACTATAGTCACTATGATGTACATTAGGTCACTATAATTTCTTCATTTATAACTGAAAGTTTATACTCTTTGATCAAAACCTCCTCTTTTTGCCCCATCCCAGGCTATTGTAACTACCATCCTTCTCATTGTTACTAGCAGTTCAACTTTTTTTTTTTTTTAAAGACTTGACACATACATGAGATCACACAATATTTATCTTTCGGTGTCTGGCTTATTTCACTTAGCAGAAGGTCCTCTGGATTCATCAGTGTAGTTCTTTTCCTTTTTTTTTAAAGATTTTTAAAACTTATTTATTTGAGAGAGAGAGAGGAGAGCAGAGGGAGGGGCAGAGGAAGAGGGACAAGCAGGCTCCCACTAAGTGGGGAGCTGGACACGGGGCTCAGTCCTAAGCCAAAGTCAGACACTTAACCAACTGAGTCACCTAGGTGCCTCCATCAACGCTTCTAAATGGCAGGATCGCCTTCCTTATTTAAGACTGAATAATATTACATTGTCCATATATATAGCAGAAGTGACAGTGAGGTTTGTTTCTTTCCAATCCTTTCCAATCCAAGAGGGAGAAGCAGACTCCCCGCTGAGCAGGGGACCCAATGTGGGACTCAATCCCAGGACCCCAAGATCATGACCTGAGCTGAAGGCAGATGCTTAATGGGCTGAGCCACCCAGGCATCCCTCTGTTTCTTTATTTTTATCTTTCTCTCTTGCTTCCTTTCTCACACTTTTTGCACAGGTTAACAATTCATCTTAGTGGTGATACTGGGCACAATTGTTTTCTTTCTATCTTAGGAGAAAGCTTTCAATATTTACCACTAAGTATAATAATTGATGCAGAAAGTTCCTGTTGACATCTTTCTTTTTTTTTAAGATTTTATTTATTTATTTGACAGAGAGAGAGACACAGCGAGAGAGGGAACACAAGCAGGGGGAGTGGGAGAGGGAGAAGCAGGCTTCCCACGGAGCAGGGAGCCCGATGCAGGGCTCGATTCCAGGACCCTGGGATCATGACCTGAGCCGAAGGCAGACGCCCAACGACTGAGCCACCCAGGTGCCCCCCTGTTGACATCTTTATTATACAACATTATATATCTGACAATATAGCATTTTTGTTATACTTTCTTATTAATTTAAAAAATCTACACAGGTAGGTAGATAGATAGATGATAGATAGATAAACTGAAGGGTAAATATATTGCAGATATCTTTTTTAGACAGTGTCTTGCCTGTTCACTTTCTTAAGGTATCTTTTGAAGAAGCAAAATTTCTGATGTTAATGAAGTACAATATATAAACTTTTAATTTATGTTTTTATGTCCTTACCACTTTTTTATGTTCTGCTTAAAAGAAATTTGCTTATGCCAAATTTAAGAAAATATTCTTCTACCTAAGCCTTATTTTATCTTTTACTTTGAGTTTATGCTGGAGGAAAAAAGAAGTTAAAGCAATTGGACTGTGATCTATTTTTTCTTAAAGTTACCAAGTGAATATCCCAGAGTAAATGTAAGAAACAAGGTGATCTGCTCTAATCACACTGAACAGGCTAACTAATTGTCTTTGTTTGGGTGGCTATAATAAATGTACCATAGACCTGGTGGCCTAAATAGCAAACATCTATTTCTCACAGTTCTGGAGGCTGGCAAATCCCAGATCAAGGTGCTAACAGATTCAGTGTCTGGTGAGAACCCATTCCCTTGTTCATTAACAAGCATCCTCTCACTATGTCCTCATAGGGTGGAAGGGGATAAGAAGTTTTCTTTCCTGAAGTTTCTTTTATAAGCATACCGATCCCCTTCATGAGGGCTCCACCCTCATGACCTAATAACTTCCCAAAGGCCTCACTGCCAAATAACATCACATTTGGTATTAGGTTTCAACATATGAATTTTGGGGAAACACAAACATTCAGTATACAGCCTTATCCCTCACATAAATGAAATTATGATATTATGATATTTAATTGAGGAAGGTCCCTTTCTTTGGAATGTTATTAGGCATTCCTGGTTATAGACTGGTTTTAGTAAATTAATACAGAAGGTATGGACCCATGAGCCAGGATTTTAAAAATATCATGTATTTTGGGGTATAAAATGGAGATATTTTATAAACTAGATGCTCCCCAATAAGAGACAATAATCTAAGGACCACAGTTTGATACACCATTTACCCCAAACCAGAGAGAATATGTCTTATCTAAGAAAAAAAGACCTTGGGGGTTGCCCTCAATATCCAGACCTGGATATCAATGTCCATACTTCCTCTGTGTCTCTTGTTTCTTTCTTTTTTTTTAATTATTAGCAAATCTTTACTGGGTAAGATCTCTTATTTGTATTAGTCTAATTTGAAAATCCAAGTCTTTGGGTTAGCTAAATATTTTCTCACAAATTAAATTTTGTATGAGTTATGAGGTAAGGGCCAACATTCATTTTTACCAGATAATTACCCTATCAATAAAGCACCAGTTACTCAAAAGAACATCTTTTTTTCTTACTATTTTGCTGCAGCACATTTGTTGTTGTAATTTAGATGATCATATTTTCTATTATATCCATTAACCTATATTTCCATCCTTACGCCAATATCATATTCCTTTTATTAGTGTGAATTCACAGTGAGGCTTGATATTGTTAGTATAAATACTACAGCTTTGATTGTTTTCTTCAGGATTATTTTGCCTCTTTGGTATCCTTTGCAATTCTACATACATTCTAGAACCATCTTATCAATCTCCACAAATAAAGAGGAAGGCAGGAAGGAAGGAAGGAAGGAAAGAAGGAAGGAAGAAAGGAGGAAAAGAGGAAAGAAAGAGAGAAGGGAAGATTCTGTGATCCCTACATTTTAACTGAAACTGCACTAAATTTCTAATCAAGATTGGAGATTGACATTTAAACAATACTATCTTTCATTCATAAATATGATATAATCTTCTAATTGTTTAGATTAATTAATATCTGCAATAGTTTGTAATTCAGTGTGAGTTTTCATATCTATAGTGAGACTTCTTGGTATAATTTTGATGTTTTACAATATTATTGTAAATGACATTTGTTTTTTAATTGATGATGGGTGGTGATATATAGAGACAATTAATGTGTGTATATTTATTTGTACCAGTGACCTTGCTTTACTTATTTATTAATTCTAATTCTATATCCTTTTGGATTTTCATCTTCCAAAGTCATGTTATCTGTGATGTTACTTTTATACGTCCTATACCAATCTTTATACAATTTATTTCTCTATAATATATACATTTTGCCATTGGCAAAGGCATGTAGTACAATGTTCAACAGAAGTGGCCACAGAAATATTTTTTAATTTTGTTCCCAAAACTAGAGGAAAAACAATCAATATTTTGCCACTAAGTATGTTGCACAAAAATTGCTTTTACTTTTTTGAAATACTAATTATTAGATTAAGGAAATTCTATTATATTTCATTTAGTTAGAATTTTCAATATCATTGAGTATAAAATTTTATATTTTTATATCAATTGAGATGATTATAATTTTTTATTTTCCCCCTTTGTCTTCTAATATGGAGTGCACTGTTTTTCAAATATCAATTCAACTATTATTTAACCTTTCTTGTAATTTTCTTAGAAAATTTTCATTTTGAAGATATTCTGGGCTCATAAAATGAGTTGAGAAGTGATCTTTCATTTACTTTTTTCTGAAAAACTTGGTGTACTATTAGTAATATTCCTTCCTTAAATATTTAGAATTAACAAATAAAGCCATCTGAGTTTACAGCCATCAAAAAGAATGAAATCTTGCCATTTACAACAATGTGAATTTATTTATTTATTTATTTATTTATTTATTTATTTATTTATTTATTTAAAGGTTTTGTTTATTTGACAGAGAGAAAGACAGCCAGAGAGGGAACACAAGCAGGGCGAGTGGGAGAGGGAGAAGCAGGCTTCCCGCGGAGCAGAGAGCCCGATGTGGGGCTCGATCCCAGGACCCTGGGATCATGACCTGAGCTGAAGGCAGACGCTAAATGACTGAGCCACCCAGGTACCCCAACAATGTGAATTTAGCTAGAATGTATTATGACAAGCAAAATAAGTCAGTCAGAGAAAGACAAATGCCATACAATTTCACTCATATGTAAAATTTAACGAACAAAACAGATGAACATCAGAGGTGGAAAAAAAAAGAGACTCTTAAGAGATTCTTATGAGACTCTTTAACTATTGAGAACTAACTGAGGGTTGCTGAATGGGAGATGGGTATTAAGAAGGACATCTGTGATGAGCATTGGGTGTTATATGTAAGTGATGAATCACTAAATTCTATTCTGGAAACCAATATTACACACTATGTTAATTAAATACAATGTAAATAAAAAATTGATATAAAAAAAAGTCATCGGAGTTTAGAAATATCTTAGTGAAAAAGTCCTTAATCAGGGATTCAGTTACTTTAAAAACTATAGGGCTATGCAAATATTTTCTATCTCTTTTGTGTTGGTTGTAATAAATCATGATTTCCAAGAAATTTTTCCATTTCATCTAAATTTTCAAACTTATTAAAAACACATAGACATTGGGGAGGGTATGTGCTATGGTGAGTGCTGTGAATTGTTTAAGACTGTTGAATCACAGACCTGTACCTCTGAAACAAATAATACATTATATGTTAAAAAAAAAAAAGAAGAAGATAGTAGGAAGGGTAAAATGAATGGGGGAAATCGGAGGGGGAGACAAACCATGAGAGACTATGGACTCTGAGAAACAAACTGAGGGTTCTAGAGGGGAGGGGAGGTGGGGGCATGGGTTAGCCTGGTGATGGGTATTAAAAAGGGCACGTATTGAATGGAAAAAAAAAAAGAATCTATTTCTTGGTTTGTCTCTAGGAATAAAGTGTTGAAAGCCAAAAAAATAAAAAATAAAAAAAAAAATAAAATGATAAAAAATTTAAAAAAATCGCATAATATCTTATTATCACTTTAATGTGTGTAAGATCTATAGTGATGACTCATTTCATTTCTGGTATTAGTAACATGTGTTTTTTCATTAATCAGTCTTTCTGTGTTTGTCATTTAAAAATTTTCTTAAAGGCCCAATACTTGGGCTTGTAAAATTCTTTATTGTATGTCCCTTTATACTTGATGAATGCTTTTTAATGTAATTTCCAGCTCTTTCCTAGGATTTTGATAAGAATGTTGAGGTCACTGAAATTCAACTGTTCTTATTTCTTAATGCATTACTTATTTTCTGATCCTCAAACATTGAAACACCATACATATTTTAGCTCCATTTTCCTCTTCCCTATTTTTAAAAATATCACTGCTATATATTTAAATTCCACATAAATTTTAAGCTTCAGAAGACATTATCATTATCATCATTATTAATAATAGCATAATAGTGTAATAATACTACCATTGTAGCATTACATCAACATTCATTTAAATCATATACACTACTTCTTTGACCTTACCATGGCTTATTTCCTTTCAGATACTTTCTGTATCTCCATCTATAAATATTTTCCTTGTACTTGAAGGGTATTTTTATTTATTTATTTATTTTTATTTTATTATGTTATGTTAATCACCATGCATTACATCATTAGTTTTTTATGTAGTGTTCCATGATTCATTGTTTGCATGTAACACCCAGTGCTCCATTCAATACATGCCCTCTTTAATACCCATCACCAGGCTAACCCATCCCCCCACCCCCCTCCCCTCTAGAACCCTCAGTTTGTTTCTCAGAGTCCATAGTCTCTCATGGTTCATCTCTCCCTCTGATTTTCCCCCCTTCATTCTTCCCTTCCTGCTATCCTCTTTTTTTTTTTTTTTTTTTAACATATAATGTATTATTTGTTTCAGAGGTACAGGTCTGTGATTCAACAGTCTTTTTTAAATAGTTGTTTTTTTGTTTTTCTTTTTAATGTTTTATTTATTTATTCATGAAAGTCAGAGAGAGAGAGAGAGAGAGAGAGGCAGAGGCAGAGGGAGAAGCAGGCTCCCCGCCTAGCAGGGAGCCCGATGTGGGACTTGATCCCAGGACCCTGGGATCATGACCTGAGCCGAAGGCAGACGCTTAACCATCTGAGCCACCCAGGCGCCCCTTAAATAGTTGTTTTAGCACAAATTCAACAATCAAAGTCTATTCATCTGAAAATATGTTTATTTCAATTTGTGTTTTAAAGAATTTCTAAGTATAGATTTCTAAGTTAGCAGTTATTAATAACAGCACTTTAAAATTACATTTCATTGCTTTGTAACTTCCCTTAAAAGTAACATAACTTTTGGATAAAGGGTAGGAGTGACCAAATTAGAGGTCATTGCTAAAACAATCTATCATAAGAGTCTTACTACTATGGAATTTTAATTCTTCTAGTTATTTTTATGTCACAGCTTTCCAAAATCTTTACAAACATGGATTTTGTATTTTTTCTTTTTATTATCCTACTTTCTGTGGAAGGGACAATAGTAACTATGTTATGTCTGAAAGCAGACATTCTAATGTATTTTGTAAGTTTTGTTTTCATTACAATTCAAATAGGCATACTTATCCATACTCTAGTTATGAAAGGTAAATAGCATATTCTCAAGATGCTAGAGAAATGTTAAGTAGGACAAAGGTGGCTACTCATTAAACATAGTAGATGTTTGTATTAATTTAACATATAACCTTCCCAATACTGATTCCTTACTAAGTGTTAAAACTTTTAAATAAAAATTACTAACCTAGACATTTTGAACACTAGATTGGACTACAAAAAGTTCTATTTTCGATAATTTTCTTATATTATTCTAAATTGATATCAATTATTCTCTAACAGCTGTAAGAAATAACTACACTCTACTACTTACGTAGGCATGCCCTAAAACCATAATTACTGTCACATATGCTATCTCCCTGATTAGTATTTTACTCCCACTAGTTTTTTTATTGAAGTATAATTGACATACAATATATTAGTTTCATGTGTACAACATTGTGATTTGACATTTATATACATTGAAATGATCACCATTAAGTTGTTATCATTTGTCACCATACAAAGTTAATACAATATTATTGTCTATATTCCTCATGCTGTACATTACATTCCCATGACTTATTTATTTTATAACTGTAAGTTTGTACTCCTTGATCCTCTTCACCCATTTCATCCCCCCACAAGTCCCTTCTCCTCTGGCAACTATCAGTTTGTTCTCTGTATCTATGAGTCTGGTTTTGATTTTTGTTTTCTTGCTCATTCATTCTGCTTTTTAGATTCCACATATAGGTGAAATCATACAGTACTTGTCTTTCTCTGTCTGGCTTATTTCATTTAGCATAACATCCTTCAAGTACTTCCATGTTGTTACAAATGGCAGGATCTTCTCTTTTATGGCTGAATGGTATTTGGTGTTATACATATAAATTCATATATATAGATATATGCCAAAAATATTAGTGCCAAATTGTACATGTTTATAGGTAGTAACCATGTTCTCTGTGAAACATACACATATGTATTTTTTTTAAACATTTTATTTATTTATTTGAGAGAGAATGAGAGAGAGCACATGAGAGGGGGGAAGGTCAGAGGGAGAAGCAGACTCCCTGCTGAGCAGGAAGCCCGATGCGGGACTCGATCCAGGGACTCCAGGATCATGACCTGAGCCGAAGGCAGTCGCTTAACCAACTGAGCCACCCAGGCGCCCTACACATATGTATTTGAAATACCAACTGATAAATACTACAAAATAAAACTAAATGAAACTTGATGTAGCTGGAGTAAAATATCCTTTGCCATAATTACGGATATGTAATTATAGTTCTCAATTACAGATATTATATGTCTATAACACAGCTATTAATTTTGTCATTTCAGTTCCCCCAAATTCATTTGTTGGTTTTTTGAACACTAATCTACATATTTTCCAGACAGAAAAGAGAAAAACTCTAACTCATCCTCTGCAATGGTTTCCAATGATTGACTTCTTGAATCGTGTCATCTAATCTCTAAAGCAGCCAAAGTAAAGATTTAAAAAATGCTTTTATGTTATGGAATGGAAACTATCTTAGAATATACGCATACTTAATTTTTATATACACTTTCTTCAAAGTTGGAATCTTCTACCTTCTGCGCTGACTAGAAAACTGTTAACTACATATATTTTGACTTTTGGGGAAAACAAACTATTCTGAAATGGATCATATGCTATAGCAGTAAGATTTCTTTTCTAAAAAGCTTTTAGAATATAAATTAATTATTGCCATTTGTAATCCATTCTTATCCTTTTCTCACTTATCTTTCCTATTTTAGGGCAATTTATTTTCATTCTTTAATCATTTGATTAATAAAATACTATTTTTTAAATGTTTACTATGTGTTAAGTCTGTGATAGAGAAAAGAGAAAATTTTCACTCTCATTAAGGATTCCAATTGTATAATGAAAGACATTAAACACTGATTTTAATTTTCCATTTAAGAATATTTGTTATTGAATCATCTAGTTTTTGTGTTGCACTTGAGAAAGTAGAATTAAATGTATAATTTTTATCACTATTACACATTGCTATTTATTTTCATCAAAGTTGAAATCAGCACAAATTATGTAGAAAATAAACCTTTCAAGTTATAATTGGCCTAATCACAAATTCCTTTATCTTCAAATATAAAAATAGACAATTTTCTCCAACATATAAAAGTATTACTAATGAATTAAAACTATGAATTTGAGAGTAAGAAAAATATGATTGAAGATTAAAAACCATCATCTTAATCAGCATTATTTCTTTAACTAAATGAAAGGCAATTTAAAATAAATTTCATTTCTTTAATTAACTAGTCAGGAATATGTTTGATTAATGTAATTGTTTCTGAACTGATAATTTTGTACTTAAGAAAAGTGGAATGTTGATTTTTAAGGTTATACCAACTTTAAAAAATATTATAAAGAGGCTTATTTGGGCTATTTAGTGATGGCATGGTCTAACTACAAATGATCCAAATAGCTTGTTTTAAAAGACTCTACTCATGTCACTCGTTTGTTTTATTTATAGAATTTATTACAAATTGACATGTTATTAATGTTTACTTTTATTGCCTGTTATTCTCCACCTACATCCAGCACTCTGAATGCATGGACTTTGTCCATTGTGTTTATTGCTGTACCTTACAACATTTCCTGACATGGTATATGTTAAATTATTTTTCATGGAGGTAAAGAAGAAAGGAAGGAAGGAAAAAGGGAGAAAGAAAAGAAGGAAGGGTGTAAGGAAGGGTGTAAGAAAGGGAGAATTCTATTATTAGCAAGGATGTAGGAATAAATGTTGTCACTAGAATCCTTAATATCAAGGCCAGAAAATTATAACTGTAAGGAATGTTAAATTATTGGAAAATATATAGCCAAGAGCATAGCACGAAGTCAAGTTATTAAGCCAAAGAGTTGATCTTAATTGATAATATAGAATTTCAAGATAAAAGAATCAGGAATATAAATTCAGAAGGTGAAGACCAAAGAGTTAGCAATCCTGGAAAAGTATTGTATGTACCAGGCAATTCATTGATGTGTACAAAGACTTGGAATTCCAATAGCCAGACAACATCCAAGAATTGGATTCTTATCTTGTACTAAACTACTCAACCAGGTTCTTACCAAACCATCTTAGATGTGATCTTGTCATTTTTGTATACCTTATGACTTTAAATTGACCTTTATATCTAATTTTCTAAAATTCCTTTTATTTTGACCTTCTAATTTCCCCCAGGAACATACTTCTAATTATCCCTCCTGTTGCATTATGCTACCCCCATGCATGCAAACACACACACACACACCCTTCAAATGGCACTTTCCATTGGACATTTTCTTTTCAACAAGCTTCTAAGATTTTACCCAACAAACTTATATTGCTTACCCACTCAGTATCATGCGTGCAATGTGGAAATGAGAGTAACAATTAATTTTCTTTTTTTTGGAGATTTTATTTATTTATTTGAGAGAGAGAGACAGATAGCGAGAGAGAGGAGGAGCTGGAAGGAGAGGGAGGAGCAGGCTCCCCGCTGAGCAGGGGGCTGGACATGGGGACATGGGGCTCAATCCCAGGACTCTGGGATCATGACCAGAGTCGAAGGTAGAAGCTTAACCGACTGAGCCACCCAGGTGCCCCTTAATTTTCTTTTTTAAACAAACAACAGTACTTCCAGCTAAGTAGTACATTGTGAATTTAAAATTTTAATAATCCTGCATATTTAAGACATAGAAATTCGCTCTACAAAAAAAACTGTACTTCTCTACTTGTACTTTTTCCTAGGATTCTTACTTATTTTTAAATAAAAACAAAAATTATGTTTGTACTAAAAAACTGGCACAGGTCAAAATATAAATGTTAATCTGTAACTAATTCATTATTTAGTTACTTTGTGTTCCTAATTATTTCCAAGTGGTTTCAAGTGGTATTCACATACAAAGCAAAAGCCAGTAATGCTTTTTCTTACAATATATAGTAAAATATGTTTATTTTACTTTTTCATAATATCTCTGAACTCAAAAGAATATTTTTCAAATTTTAGGGATAAATGTTACAAATTTCTCATATTAAGAAAGAAACTCTCAGGATAACTTTCATTAGAACAATTCCTCTACTGAGAGCTAGTGCTAAGCTTTAATAATCCACTATTTTGATAATTTCTCATGTTTAAATAAGTAAATTTCTAATTTGCTTAATTTGATGGCCTTACACAAAATGTCTTCACAATTTACTTAATATCCCAAATAGCGCTCACACTAGTTTGAAAATACTCAGATACTAGTTCATATTATCACCCTCATATATACCACCTTGTAAATAAACACAGCACTTGTAATAGCCCAATAGAAAATGCTCAGAATTTCGTTGTGTTTTGTTTTGTTTGTAAATAGTGCACAATAATAAGTAATACTTGTGGTAAAATATATATGGAAATATTAAGTATATATATAATATATATTAAGCTCATAATATATAAGTATGTAATATAGCAATAGATACATACTTGGCTTTTATCATAGTTGTAGTTAAAAGGAATTCAACTAAGGGGCACCTGGGTGGCTCAGTTAGGTATCTGACTCTTGAATTAGGCTTAGGTCATGGTCTCCGGGTTGTGAGGTCAGGCCCACCTTAAGCTCTATGCCAGGCTAGGAGCTTGCTTAGGATTCTCTCTGTCCCTTTGCTTCTGTCCCTCCCCACCAAAAAAAAAGGAATTCAACTGAAAGAATTATTTCTCTCTGTGTAATCTGTTGTCACAAAATTTTAGCTTAAAAGACAATCCCAACTGGAATTTAATAAGATAAACTAAAAGAGAATTCCCATTTAATAGGGTTCTTGGCTTTGCATATTTATTTCCTTTTAAATGAGCATTTTATATATTTCTTTTAAACACAACTATTCAAATATAAAGAATAAATTTGTAGAAGACAACCCAGTTGATGACAGTTCTTCTCTATAGTCTGTAAAGTATTGGAAGAACTTTGTTTCTATGAAAAAATGTTATTACTATAAACTTTTTCATACTGAAGTAAAAAACTTGAAGTAGAAATAAGCATATAATCTGGACTAAAATATTTCATATATAATACACAACTACCAAACTCTATACTCAATACTTGATAGACAAATTTTTTTAAAAGATTTTATTTATTTATTTGACAGAGAGAGACACAGCAAGAGAGGGAACACAAGCAGGGGTAGTGGGAGAGGGAGAAGCAGGCTTCCCGCAGAGCCGGGAGCCTGGCGTGGGGCTAGATCCCAGGACGCTGGGATCATGACCTGAGCCAAAGGCAGACGCTTAATGACTGAGACACCCAGGCACCCTGATAGACAAATATTTTTGTGCCACTATTGTCTATAACACGAAATGCAAATATTTTTCTAACTGTTCAACATGGCCCTTGACTTTGCTTTCTGTAAGTTTTTGCTTTTAAAGGGTTTTTATTTAATATAATAAAATTTATTAATTTTTAAAATTCAAATTCATATTCTTTTCAATATTTATATATTTATTTACTCTGGGTTTACTTAATTTTTAAGCAAAGATTCATTTCTAGCAGAATGATATATTTCTGACAACTGCATTTGCATTTCAAATTGCAGTTAAAATTGCATTTAATACACTTTGAATCAATCACTTCACATATACTTTGTGTTCATGTTTGATTTCTTCTTTCTTCTTTATATTTATTCTGATTAACTCTATCCTTACTCTTTTTTTGGTTATATTTACATATTTTTTATGGAATTGAATTCAGCATTTGCTTTCATTTCATTTTTCTCTAGTTTTTCTAAAATTTACTAATTTATGCATTTTTATATCTTTTCATATGCCATTGACTTGGATTATATACTTCTTGTTTTTATTTTGCCAGCATTTATTTTCCTTTCCATTATCTGGAAATAAACACCTATTTTTCTTTTCTTTTTTTTAATAAGCTCCATGCACAACATGGGGTTTGAACTCACAACCCTGATTAAGAGTCACATGCTCTACCGACTGAGCCAGCCAGGCACCCCTAACCACCTATTTTTCTAATTAAAAACGGAACAGCATTTACTCAGGGGCTTATCCAGACTAGAGAGTAAGGAGTTGCTAAAATTCATTGAGTGTTCAATATGTATCATAGTCTGTTAAAGTATTAATTTAACTGACCTTGAAAGAAACCTATGAAAGGGTTCCTACTATATCCTTATGTTATAGGTGTTGTAACTGAAACATAGAACAAGCAAGCGTTTTGAGGAGAAATTTATATCCTTCCTTTTAAGGATGAATTGCACATAAGATATAATACAAAACACTGGCCAAAGTCTGTTTGAATTCATACCACTTGCTCTCTGTTCCAGCCACAGGCATTTTTATTTTTGCTGTTTCTAGCAAATACCTTGATCATTTTTGCCTTAGATACTTTGCATGTATCTGCTTAGAAAGTTTGTATCAGGTTTGTTTGTTTTTGTTTTTCATAGATGGCTCCTCATCAGAGAATTCTTCCTGTTTGTCCAAGAAAACATAAGTCCATTTCACTTACAATAGGCAGTGTGATAATGTGATTAAATCTGTTTGGTGGCAGACTGCCAGATCTGAATCCTAATTATGCAGTTTAGTAATGTCAAAATCTTAACACAGTAATCTACCTTTTGTTTCTCATTTTCTATAAACTTTAGTTAATGCCTAAATCCAACTGACTAGAATATTTTAAAGATTAGGTACAGTAAAGCACTTAGAAGATGGCCTGGCACAAAGGAATCACTCAGAAAATTATATCGAAATGTATTTTTTATTAAAGATGTACATTATTTTAAAAAGATGTATATTCTTTATTGTGCAAAACATCTTCTCCCATTTTTCTCTGTAGCTACAGAAAAATAATAGAAGTAGAGGATGCTAGAGATTTGAGGTCTATGTTCAATTTTATTGAAAAACAGAGTTTTCCTCTATAAAATGGAATATAAAGATTTCTAGTTTCCTAATCCATTAGGTTATTATAAAACTAAAATTACACTATTTATAAATCTAATTGTTTTTAAATAACAGGAGAAATAGAGGCATAAAATAATTAGACATCACATTTTCTTTAGTCTTAAATATATTTAATGTAGCTCCAATATTTTATGGTTTTTTTTATTTTGCATGTTTTTTACTTGTCCAGGAACTAATAAACAAAACAACAGAACAGACTGAAAATATTTCAAAGACTCTTTGACCTATTTGACATTTAATATGCAGGGTACCGAATGGCTTCTGATGTAATTAATTGTCCCTTCCAAAACTACTTCTAAAGTACATTGTGATATCTGTGAACAATAGATTTTACTACACATGAGAATTTTACATCTATAGCTTCAGTTATATCTTCAATTAATTTGAAGTTATACAAGTTGTTCTAATATATACTTTCATGGGAGGGGAAATTTTCACCAAGGATTATAATATATTGATGTACTCTCTCCACTACTTCCTTAGGGATTTCCAGGTTGTAATTGCCTTTTTTTTTTTTTAACTAGAATTATATAATATTGTCCTTTGTAACTCAATTATTTAAAAATCTCTGCAGATGTTTTAGTTATATAAACATTCCATAATAGTTCCTTCAAATATAAAGCAATTAACATTTGTAAATGACTTATTTTCAATAGCCTAATAAATAGATCAAATTGTTTGAACAGTGATTATAACAAGTAATTATGTAATGAGAAATTGCTAAATAATTACCATAGTCTAACTTGCATAAAATATTACACATCAAGTACATATTACCAAATAAGAACTTATTCTTCATGAATTCATTGTTTAAAGAATCATTTCTCCTTTATTTTTAGTCATTAAAAAGAAAAAAACAATAAGAAATTATCTGAAACATTAAAAATTCAAATGTCATAAATGGTTACATTTCTGTAAAATGTATTTTAAAAACTAGAAATACTTCCAAACCATTGATGAAGGCATACATCTCATTTCACAGTAGCTATAGAGATTTTATTGTCTATAAATATGACAAGAAGCTAATAAAGATAAGACATACAATGTAACAAAGAAGTGGATTCATAAAGCACTTAGTTACAGGCATGTACTCATATTTGAATTGAGTTTGCTTACCCACATGCACTGTAAAAATAAACATTATAGAAGACAGATTGAAGCTCAAGATTAATTAAGGAATTTACATGGCAATAAAAATATTCTTAATGGACAACACAGTCCATCATTTTTCATGAAAGTATATGTTGTAAAAGAACTTGACTCACATATTTAATTCATATTAGCATTTATTTACCAAAACCATGGTGCATACAAATATGCTAACTACTGCAGATAAAAAACAAAACAAAACAAAACCACTTGGGACACCTGGGTGACTCAGTCGGTTAAATGTCTGTCTTCCACTCAGGTCACGATCCCAGAGTCCTGGGATCGAGTCTTGCATCAGGCTCCCTGCTCAGCGGGGAGCCTGCTTCTCCCTCTCCCTGCCGCTCCCCCTGCTTCTGCTCTCTCTCTCTCTCTCTCAGACAAATAAATAAAATCTTAAAAAAACTCACTATTTTAAAGTTGGAGAATTTAAAAAGCTAGTAGAATGATAAGACAAATCCATAGATAAGCATAAATTATACTAGAATATGTGTCTTGATTATGAAAATTTAGAAGTAAAATATACCATAGCTGTTCATACAACAAAATGAAAAAACAAAACATCTTGAAAAATAAGAAAAGTTCCTTGGGAAGGTGGTAGTTTAGACAGGCACTTAAGAAGATAATTTATATAGGGAAATCTTTACAAGGAAATGCCTTTTAGAAAATGAACCCAAAATATGATTCATTTATGTTGAAAAATAAATAATTATTCAGAGTTACATGTGTATATAAGTAATGAATGATGAGAGCAAAATGTAGGATGAGACTATGTTGTAGAAAATCACTGTTCTAAGATTAGAAATGTTGACTAAAATAACTGGAGGTGTTTATTCATTATTTGTGTAGTAGATCAAAGAAACACACTTGGAACTGTTTCGAGGTAATGAATCTCAAAATGTGATAAATGAAAATGGAGATGGAGGAATAGGCCAAGAACAGTTAGCAAGTCCAGCCCAATAATAAGACAATGCAGTGAGAATGGGAAGGAATGGATAGATTTATTTTGTTTTATTTTTTTAAAAGATTTTATTTATTTATTTGACAGAGAGAGAGAGAGTGAGAGCAGGAACACAAGCAGGGGGAGTGGGAGAGGGAGAGGGAGAAGCAGGCTTCCCGCGGAGCAGGGAGCCTGATGCGGGGCTAGATCCCAGGATCCTGGGATCGTGACCTGAGCCGAAGGCAGACGCTTAATGACTGAGCTACCCAGGCACCCCAGGAATGGACAGATTTAAAATGCAGTATAGGTTATGTTGTGATGGGCACTGGATGTTGTATGTAAGTGGTGAATCACAAAACCCTACTACTGAAACTAAAATTACACTCTATGTTAACTAACTGGAATTTAAATAAAATCTTAAAAAAATAAAAATAAAATGCAGTGCAAGTTAGATATTTTAAGGCTGTGCAGCTGAGTGAAATTGGAGGTAAGTGAGAGATGAGAATTATTTTTTTAGTATAGTTGCTTAATGCAATTATAGTACAGTCACGGACTCTGAAAATTCAGGAGTCATTTGTATTAATTTTTTTTTAAGTGGTTAAATTTAGTTCAAAATATACTCAGCTTTAATTTCTGGTAGAAGATTATGGAGGCAATGGTTAAGATCATGGTTAACTGAAGTTAGAGGAAGTAATGTGGAAGAAAAACTGAGATAGGAGGTTGACATCTACTCCTCTAACTAATCTCAATGTGTTCTGACTGTGATAAGGGTCATGAAGAACAGTTGAGGTAGCAGCCTGCCACAATCACTACAGTTGTAATTCAAGATACGCTTTGTTTTATTTTCCAAGTCTAAGAACCCCCCATGAAGCCGGGATGATAGAGTGGGTGAGACAATTGATTATTTACACTGACAACCATGACAGTGGAGAAGTGATAGGCATGAACTCTATGCAAGGATTTATCAAGGATGAAGCCTTCAAAGGTTAAAGCTGGGGAGAGAAATTCAGTCTTGGTCCTTATAACACACGTACCATTCTCCCCCTTTGCAATATTATCCACTTCCTTTGTGTCTGTCATTAGCTCCATGAGATGACTCTCAAATTTCTACTTCTAATCCAACTTATTCCTCAATTCCAAACCTGCGTTTTCTACTTAGAGTTGAATAGGAGGCACTGCTGTTATATCAACACAGATTCAAATTATTAGTAGGCTGGTGAAAAGCTGAGAAGGTGCAGACATTTAGAATTGGCTGGTGGATTAATTAGCATATTTAAAATGTACAGCTTTTTGACAACTTTATCTCCATGTAATGGAGAGAAACAAAGTGAATGAAATGCAGTAATAGGTTTGTCTTAACTGTATCTTAGAAATAAGTAAAATTAAACAAAATTAAATCTAAGCAATACAGGCCTATGCCAAAAGCAGGAGAAAATATGAATATTGAGCTAAATGGTAGAATCCAGAAGCTCAAATGGAAAATGAACCTATTTTTGTACATAGTATTGAACGTTGAGGTGTCATTTGGATTATATACACTTAGGGAAAATATTAGTGAGCCATTAGTGAGAAGAAACTTGCAGGCAACAAATGAAATTACCTAAGATGACATTCCAATCCCTGTACAATAATAACATTTTAACAGAAGAAATCCAAAATTGTTGTAATCCAGGAATGAGATGCAATTTGCAACTGCCAAGTCTAAGTATTGGCTATGATCTATGAAGGAGTAAGAGCAAAAACAAAGTTATTCTTCCATTAATATTTCCTCCCTCACTAATTTCCATCACCACTGGTATCGTTGGTACTTGAGCAAGCCCACCTCTGTTCCCTCCTAAGTGCTTCTGCGCCTGCTATTTCCATCTACCTGATAGGTTCATTTGTCCTATGATGATCTTCATGATCAGCATCTTCATCAGATAAGTCTCAGCCTAAATTACATCCATTAAGTGAGACTTTCCCTGACTACAAAGACTACATTTTTATCAGGATGAATCCTTACTCACTACTCTAAATCAAGCACTGAACTTAAGTAAAGAAAAACATTAAAAGGACAGTAGCTTTTTTTTAGTTTATTTTTTTATTAACATATAATGTATTATTTGTTTCAGGGGTACAGGTCTGTTATTCATCAGTCTTACACAATTCACAGCACTCACCATAATACATACCTTCCCCAATGTCCATCACCCAGCCACCCCATCCCTCCCACCCCCCTCCACTCCAGCAACCCTCAGTTTGTTTCCTGAGATTAAGAGTCTCTTATGGTTTGTCTCCCTCTCTGGTTTCGTCTTGTTTCATTTTTCCCTCACTTCCCCTATGATCCTCTGTTTTGTTTATCAAATTCCTTATATCAGTGAGATCATATGATACTTGTCTTTCTCTGATTGACTTATTTCGCTTAGCATAATACCCTCTAGGTCCATCCACATCATTGCAAATGGCAAGATTTCATTTTTGATGGCTGCATAATATTCCATTGTATATATACACCACATCTTCTTTATCCATTCATCTGTTGATGGACATCTAAGCTCTTTCCATAGTTTGGCTATTGTGGACATTGCTGCTATAAACATTGGGGGTACAGGTACCCCTTCAGATCACTACATTTGTATCTTTGGGGTAAATACCCAGTAGTGCAATTGCTGGGTCGTAGGGTAGCTCTACTTTCAACATTTTGAGGAACCTCCATACTGTTTTCCAGAGTGGCTGCCCCAGCTTGCATTCCCGCCAACAGTGTAGGAGGGTTCCCCTTTCTCCGTATCCTCACCAACATCAGGACAGTAGCTTCTTCCAGGCTTTTAGGAGCTTGTTTTTTTTTTTTTTTTTTTTTTTTTTGCAAAAAACTATTTTTCTACAATGGACTTTATAAATCACTAAGGATAAGTTGATGAATGATGCATTTAGAGCTCTTTTTTATGCATGGGGCTGACATTACAGTAGTGTTTGAGTTAAAAAAATATATAAATAGGTAGTATATGTGAGAAGGGTCAAAAAGGAGATGCCATGTCTACTGTGGGAATTTCTTAGAAATGGCTTGAGTAGGGTCTCAGTGGAAGAGTTACCTAAGAAGGTCGTATTTCAGCTAAGCATTGAATGAGCAGAGATTATCTAGGCAAAGAATGAGGAGAGGATTGTATCATTCAGAGGTCACAACTCATGCAAAATCCTGAATTGCAAGGATGCACAGTCATTTGAGAAAATGCAATAAAAAGTCCAATGACTGGAGCACAGTGAGCAGGATGGAGAGAAGCATTGACACATTTGAAGATGAAGGCAAAAGCCAGATTATGCAAAGCCTTACATGCCATGCTAAGAATTGCAGTGTTTATCTTAAGAGCAATATAGAAGTGTTATTGACAAGTTTGCATTTTAAAAGTTAACTTACTGCAGTGAGGAGAATTGTTGGGAGTAGGAACAAGTGTTGATAAGGTATGATCTTTAAGTAGAGAGAACAATAATTCTTGGTTTGTTCTTGTTAATGTCAGTTATCTTTATGTAATTATTTACATCAGCCTTTTCATGTTCAAAAGTGTCCCAAATTGAGAAATGACATAATGGTCAGTATAAGTAGACTTTGTACTTGTCAGGAATTAGTGACTGAAGATGACATCACAAGGAAGAATTTGAAATGTATTTAGATGTTGAATGTGAATTCGACAGGAATATGGGAATGAGAGAAAAGGCGAGTCTGGGATGATGTCTAGGATTCCAGCTTGCACAACTGGTAGAGGTGCTTGCTTCTTGTTTAATTATAAGAGGAAGGGTAAGGGTACAATATTTAATGCCAAAAGTGTTAGGAGTAGGAAACAAGAAGGGAACTAAGGATGAACTCAGTTTCTTGACACATGGAGTTTTAATCATGTATGAGACATACTACTAGAAATATCAAATAGAGAAATGGAACTGTATGTCAATCAGAATTTTGAACCGTATTTCTAAATGGAAACTGAAAATGAAGTATGGATGAAGTCCTCATGGGAAAGGTAAATGGCTAAGAAAAAGACCAAGAACTGGTAGTGAAACACATGACAGGGAAAAGGAAAGGATGATGTTAAAAGATACCAAAAGAATATTAAAAGAAAGAAGAAAATAAAAGATTATGGTATTCCACAATCCTATGGAAAAGAGTATTTTGAGAGAAAATACTGAAAAATTGAACCTATTTTTTCTAAGATGTTATATATGATGAAGCCTAGTGGACTTAATTGCCTAAGTGAAGTCTAAAGAAGCCTTTGACATCTTTACATATAAATGAAATGTGTGTCATGGAAGAAGAAAATCCCATGAAGCAATCATACTTTTACTCTTCACAAAGTAGTCCTTTTTGAACATGATCTGTCATTATATATTGTCTACTCTTTTGCTAATTTTGTTGTTAATTCCCATCTGTTAGTTCAGGAGGAATTATCGTAAATAACGTTTTCAGCCATTTTAATAACAAGATGTAATCCTTATCTGATTTCCTTACATTGTCAATCTTCAATTGTGGGCAATCATACTGACTACTTTCTCGGAATTACTGAATGTTACGTAAGAAAGTCACAAAATCATACTAGTACAATAGTCCATTGACCAAATATTTAACATGTCAGGCATTTATTATGTACCAGGCACTGTGCTACACAACAGGGACACTAGAATATGAGCAAATGAGCAGATGGAACTCTCTCCTAAGGTTGAGTACATTTGGCCTAATATTTGTGAGCTTGCTAGATACTTGACTTTTTGTAGACTAAAACATGTATGTAAGTCCTGATCTAACTAAAAATTTCATTGCTGCATGAGAATAAGTACTTGCTTTATTCATAAAAATGTGTGATTCACATAAGTTAAAGCAAGTTTGAATAAATAATTTGTATTTTACTATTTACTGATATTTGGGACAATCAAATTATGAAATGTCTCAATCAGAAATTAGCAATGCCCTACAAGATTTCAGAAAATAATTTAAATAATATATTATTAAAATGTTAAAAAAATTTAAAAGTGAGTAAGTAATAAAACAATAAGTAGCATAATAATCATTGTAAAACAACAACAACGACAACAAAAATAAAAAAAGACCATGAGTGAAATTGGGAGTAAATATAGCAGAATGCATGCTATATTTCACCTAATGCCTAATAAACTAAACCAAGTAAAACAGAAAATTACCAACTAAGGAAAAGAGGTTAAAATCTCCTGGTATAATCTTTAAAATATGGTTTTCTAAAAGAACTAAAAAATAAAACATGGTTTTCAAGATCAACTACTTCTTGCAGTATGGCTTACTAAATATCTTGAAAAGAACTTTGATTTAACATGCTTAAAAGCAATTGATAAAATACGTTTTAAGAAATCCCATAACATACATAGCTTAGTTCACATGAAGAAACTACAGGAATTATGCAATAGACAAGAACAATTAAAATGTAAAAGATAGTAAAAACCAGAATAGGAAGTTACTGCTAAAGCTGTGCCTCTCTTTTATAATTAAATAAGATGTTTGGGTTTAGATGGACATACTGGGGAGCATGGAATCTTAGATTCATGCAGGGTACTGGGACTCAGGTTAACCCCAGAGAAAGTTTATGGAAGAAACATATCCAATGGCAGAATAATAAGAAAAGGAAAACTACCTATGCTAAAATTTGAATGAAAATAAAGCAAACTTCAGTTCCTAACCCAGGCATATTCTGCAGAACATCTACCCAATTAGTATTTTCTTTGAAAGAATCTCTCTTGGTTTTTAATATCCAATTTTCCTATGAAGTGTATATCTCACTACAATGTATTTCAGCCAATACTTATAGGAAAAAGTACACGTGCATTCCCAAAACTCCCTGCAATATTATAAATAAGCATGTAGGAAAAAAATCTACATGAATGGATAAAGAAGACGTGGTATATGTATACAATGGAATATTACTCAGCCTTCAAAAAGGATGAATACTTACCATTTACATCGGTGTGGATGGAATTGGATTATGCTGAGTGAAATAAGTCAATCAGAGAAAGAATTTCATATGGCTTCACTCATATGTGGAATATAAGAAACAGTATGTAAGAACAGAGGATCATAGGGGAAGGGAGGGAAAACTGAATGGGAAGTCATCAGAGAGGGAGAAAAACCATGATAGACTCTTAAATATAGGAAACAAACTGAGGGTTGCTGGAGGGGAGGTGGGGGGGATGGGATAATTGGGTGATGGGCATTAAGGAGGGCATGTGATGTGATGAGCACTGGGTGTTATACACAACTGATGAATTACTGAACATTTCAAATGTAATTTGTAGAATCTCAAATGGTGATTTTTTTTTTAAGATTTTATTTATTTGACAGAGAGAGAGAGAACACAAGCAGGCGGAGCAGCAGGCAGAGGGAGAGGGAGAAGCAAGCTCCCCGCTGAGCAGGGAGCCTGACATGGGGCTCGATCCCAGGGCCCTGGGATCATAACCTGAGCCAAAGGCAGACGCTCAACCAACTGAGCCACCCAGGCGCTCCAAATGGTGATATTTGGAAAAACACTTCAAGCATCAACAAAGGTGATGTATATAAAATGTATGTAGGTGTCACTAAGTAACTATAGACAAAGAAACTGTTTAACAAATATGTGAATTGCTTGATTAAACAGGTCGAAATTATTTAAAAAGAGTTTCACCCTAATATGATCATTTATTCGTCCATATTAGCACTTTACTCAGTTTTAGCTGTACTACTCAGAAATCTCTTGGGGATCTTGCATTAAGGTGTCCAAAATTTTGTATTTTCCTTTCCTTTTTAAAACAATGCAAAATCATGCAACCACACATAAAAACATCAAAAACATTAAACTTAATGAAATGTCTTATACAAGAATGCATAATATACAATTCCAAGTCTATTAAGTCCAGAGCAAGCAAAATTAATCACTGGTGCTGGAAAAAGTCACAATAGCTATTACTTCTTAAAGAGTGAGGACAGAAATTGACAAGAAGAGATATAAAGAAATTTTCTGAGGTGATGAAAGTTACCTACATTTTGACAGTAGTTTGGGTTACAAGTGTATGCATTTCTCAAAATAAATTAAATACTAAGATCTCTGCATTTCATTTTATGGAAGTTTTACCTAAAATGATCATTAAAAATATAGAATACTAACTAACTTCAGCATGCTAAAATGTCTACGGGTGAAGTGTAATGATGTCTGCACTTATTTTGAAATTAATCAAAATAAAAGGTGGATGGATGGATATATGTAGAGAGATGATAAAACAAACAGTAAAAGAGATGTCAAATCTTGGTGGTAGAATGGTAGAATGTGGGTGATCATGGAAAATTCCTTTTCATTTTTCCGTATATTTGAACATGTCGTTATAAAATGCTAAAAACAGTTAATAACTAATAAAAAATGAACTCCTAAGAATCCCTGCCATGCAGAAATTCTGATCTGAAGACCTGGATGACGGCAGATACAGATACAGATCTCTCCATACGCTACTTACGTTGTCTAGGAAACCCAACTCTTGAAAATTACCTTAAATTAGGCCTGAGTAGGTAAAAAGCAGAGGATACCTGGTAGGAAAAAAAACAAAAAAACATGTACTTATGGCACAGTTGCACTTTAAATCAAAATTTAATTTCTGATAAAATTTGCAAACTGTGGACTCAGAAAAAAAAAAGGGAAAGAGAAAAAACGAAATAGAGACAGAGACAGAGACTGATAGCTAAGTAGAGAATGCAAATCAAATGGAAGAACAGTCAGTAGAAACAAATAGCAGGAAAAGTCCCTTCCCCTCGACTTCATGTAATGGGATTTTCATACACAGAATATAAAATTAATCAAGTTCATCCAGCTAAGAATTATACTTTAGATAGTTCTCTTCTTTATAGAATATATCAATAGTCCATTTAACTGGAAGTTTATTTCACAAGGAGATTAAATTGTGTCTCCTGACTTACCTTTTCCTGAGGGAGGAGTGTGTGTGGAATAGGAGAAGCTATTGAGAAAAGGAATAAGCAGACGGCAGGCTATTCACTATGATTCCTAATACCCTAATACCAAACAATAAAATAAAAAATGAAAATAGGTGAATTAAATCTCTGACTACAATATCTAGGAAAAAAAGATACAAAATAAACCAAAATAAATTGTGGAAGAAAATAATAAAGATAAGTGCAGAATTTAGCAAGGTTAAAACAGCTAATAAGTTAAAATGCTCATTATTGAAAAAATTCAATAGAATGTAAAACTGCTACATAACCTTTGCATAAAAAGTTGATAAAGCAAAATTCAAAAAATAAAATGTGACAAGAAGAAAAAAACTATTAAGTTAGAGAAAAAATAAAAACTAGACAACTTTGCAAAACTCTGTGGAAGTAAATTTTAAAACAAATAAAATGTAAAATCTCCTTGGAAAATAAAATTCTTAGTAAAAAAGAAAGCTTAAACAACCACATTTTCTCAGAAGAAAGAGAAAATTACTAAAAGATTACACTACTAATCCTGATATCTTTATAGGGAAATTCTATTAAATTATTAATATCCACATAATCCCAAAGTGACACAAATTGTCCCAGGGAATGGAAAAAGAAGGAAAACTTTCAAAACCTTTTCATGACACATAAACTTTATACTTAAACCTGTTAAAGATGGTATAGAAAACTATAGAAACATTTGTAAGTAAATAATAATACAAAAACTCAAATAAAATAAAAACAAATAGAATCCTATTCTACAATAAGGAAATACATCATTAACCAAGAAGAAAACAGGAGTATTTTTTTCTTACTCTTTAATTTCTGAGTACTTATAAAGATATCACAGAACTTTTTTTTAAGGAGGTGATTTTCAGCAATGATTATGTGAATATTTTGTAAGAGCATGCACTAATGCTTGTGATTTTCCTGATACAAAAGTTGTTAGAGCCTTAAATAAAACAACGTTTTGAATGACCTGCTGTCTGTTCCCTGAGGCAATATAAAAGGATGCAAGGAACACACTATAATGGGCCTTTTATGATTATTCTGCCCATTATACAGTGAATGCTTAAACATTTCTCCAAAGCAAATGCTTGCAGTTAGAATCCTGATGAGTTAAATACCCTTCATTATGATGAGCACTTACATATTTTCCTTTATGTACAACTTCAAGGTAACCAAATTGTTGAATTATATTTATGAGGAAAAAGGTAAAAACAAACAAAAAAAATGTGAACACATTGTGTGTAAAGAAGATAACTAATAAGTTTCACACAGCTGCTATTTCACAATTTTGGAATAGTTACTTCATGCCAAGGTCACTGCATATAAAATTATTGGCATCTTTACTGAAACCCAGCACTTCTTGCACAAAAAAGCAGTAAATCCATCTATGAGAGTGATTGGGAAGCTAAAGTAGGAATACAACATCTGTCAAGTAGTTTATGCATCTGGCCTACAGAAAGCTTTCTTATTTTCAAAAAAGGCAATTTTACCAGACTGTATGTGCAAATAAAGATAGACCCTTACAATAAATCTTTAAATAGATGGCAAAGAAATTGGAAGTAAAATTGTATTTATATCTTTTTTCCCTACAACACACTAAAATATATTTAGGAGATTTATCATTAACTGAACATAACTGTACCCAGAAAGTGTTGATTAATGGGCCAGTGTAACCTAAGAGGTGAGTCTGTATCTTAATCTTAACACCATAAGTAGTTCTGACTTGTGCTCATGAAAACATTCTAAAAGGCATGTATATCAAATATGTATATGACATAATCCTCAAAAAAAGACAGTAAGATAGAAAATTAAATTATAAAGACCGTAAATGCAGAAAATAAAATGTTGTAGGAAAATACAGCCATCCTTATGTAAAGAAATTGAAAAAGGATTATATTAAGTACCATATTCAGTATAAAAAGTCAATCTAATCAGTACAGAATGGGGGTGTGTTTTTATGACAAATTATAACAAAGAGTCTTAATTGACTACAAGATCAATATGTGGCATCCATTTGACATTTTAAATACACCTCCCATCAAAATATATTCAACAACAAAAGAGGATGTAAAATCATTGCTCAGTGGTGATAATATACTGTACTTACTGCTTACTGCTACCCCTTAAGGGACACACTGACCAACTACTGGATATCTAACAAAGGATTAAAACATCTATGGGTTTATACTTAAACCTGTTAAAGATTTAACTTTAACAGGTTTAAGTATAAACCCATAGATGTTTTGTGAATTGTCATCCATCAATGACTCAGGAGATTGAGCGTCCGACTCTTGATTTCGGCTCAGGGTCCTGAGATTAAGCCCCACGTCGGGCTCTGTGTTCAGTGCAGAGTCTGCTTGTTTCTCTCGTCCTCTGCCCCTCCCCCACTTGCTCTTTCTCTCAAATAAATAAATAATCTTTAAAAAAATATCTGGAAGTATAAAATACAGAGAATTGCTAGGGCCAATATAGTTATTTAACACAGAAAAAGATAAAATAATGATGCATTGTTGCCATTGTTGTGGTTCAACATGTGACAGTCAATAAACTATACATTCTAAGAGGAGACACAAAATCTCATCTGTATTTTTCTGATTTTAGAGGCTTAGATCTAGTCTTGGATGATGGATGACAATTCACATAACAGGAGTAGAATCATGAGAAGAAAGCTTTTGGAACAAGTGGGAAAATGTTTTAAGAAAACGGGATCATCCATGACAGCAAATGTTCCTGAGAATTTAGGAAGCTTTAAAAAAATTAAATATTTCCAAAAGAAAATCACTGGTAATTTTCAAAGCAAAATAAATGCAAGGCAGACTATGAGAGTATCCATGATATATATATATAGTTTTAAGGAAAATTGAATGAATATTGAGGATAGTCTAATTTTTGGAATTGAACACCAGTATAAAGCAAGATTGTCAAGTATAATTTAGAAGGATTAGCAAAAAGAACTATTTTTATTTTTAATTTAAAATACAGCTTTAAATACTAAGTCATTGTTTTTTAATTACCCCCAAAATAAGGGTATCTCATTTCAACCTCTCTTGCTGAAAACAACTAAAAAACACTGGACAAAAAGCAATAAGCACCTACCTAAGGATTTTGAAAATACTCAAAAAAGAGTGGATTGTGGACAGGAGTCAAAACTTGAAGACTCAGCAGCGGGGGTGAGTTACTCTGTGAAATTGTACAAGTCGCTATCTCAACCTGTTGCACATCCACAGGGCCGACCCAAAACAGCATAGCAAAACCCTTGAGGGTTATATTATGGTATAAAATACTGCTCAACTCTCAAACTAATACCTGTATTACAAATTAATGTAACAAATTCAAAGGAGCATAGCAAAGTCTTGGAGAGTAATACTGACATTTGAATCACCACTCAAAGGGATGAAAGAATAGAAAAGGCAAATAAATAGTAAATATCTGGGTAAATACAAAAAGCTGTTTTTCTACTCTCAAATTATTTAAAATCTGTATGACCATTTAAAGTAAAAATTATAACATTAATTGTAAACATTGTTAATACGTTATAACATATTAAGCAAAGGGATCTAGATCTATATGTTTGAAAGGTTTCCACATTTCACTTGAAGTTGTAAACATTAACACCAACTAGGCTGTACAAGGTTAAGTACATATACTGATATCCCTAGAGGAACCACTAAAAGGTATATAGAAGGATAGGTGACAGATAGATGAATTGATGATAGACAGATACATACATATATAAATATAGATAAGGAAAAAAGTCAGTAGTTATAAAAATAGAATATTACAAAGACTCAAAAATAGAATATTACAAAAGAAAGCAGGGTAAGTGAAATAAAGGAAAAACTCAAAGGAAATACATGGAAAGATAAAAAATGGAACACATAAATCTTAATGTCAACATTTAGATTAAAAACAAACAGCATAAAAAAAGACATTGTCAAATTGAATAAAAAATAAAGACCCAACAATGTGCTGTCTATTACAATCCACTTTTAAGATAAAGAAAATGATAGGTAAAATAAAAGGATGCAATATATATTCCATGAAAAAATTTCCTCACAATAAAACTGCAGTGGCTATATTAATATAACACAAAATAGACTTATTAATATATAGACAACGGAACAACATTAGAAAAATAGATGGACAATAAGAAAAGCAGATCAATAACAAAGGAAGACACAACAATAGTAAATGCACATGCACCTTATATAGAACTTCAAAATACACGGAGCAAAAACTAACAGAAAGGGAGAAATAGACAAATCCACAGTTGTACTTATAGACTCCAACACTTCTGTGTGATTAACTTATAAAAAATGTAGACAGAAATTCAGCCAGGATAAAGTAGACTTGCACAATACCACCAACCACTGGACCTCACTGATAATTGCAAAATACTTCCCAAACAACTTCTCAATGTACATGGAATTTTCACCAAAAAAGATCATATAAAATAACTCAACATATTTCAAAAATTCAAGTCATACAAAGCATATTCTCTTACCTTAATGAAATTGAAGATATTAGTATAGAAACGTACCTAGAAAATCTACAAATATTTGGAACTTAAAGGTCACACCTCTAAATAATCCATGGATCAAGGAGAAAGTCATAATTAAAATTAGAAAAAAATTATTTGAAGGCCAAAATAGCAAAATTTGTGGAATTCTGCTAAATGTTTCATACAAGAAAATTTATGGCATTAAATGCTTACATTAGAAGAGATATCTATTGTATATGCTTCTACTTTAAGAAACTCGAAAAGGAAGAGCAAATTTAACCCAGAACAAGGAGAAGGAAGGAAAAATTATATCTGAAAGCAGGAAGCAATAAACTTGAAAACAAGAAAAATAGAGAAACTCAATGGAACCAAAAGCTGGTTCACTGAATACATCAATAAAATTGATAATCTCTAGCCAGACCAACTAAGATTAAAAGATAAATTTTAAAAATTAAAAGATAAATTAAAGATAATAAAAGGTAAATTTAAATTAAAATTAAAAGATAAATTACCAGTGACAAAATGAAGAATTAACATAGCCTCAGAATCTAGGCATTAAAAGGATAAATCTGACAACCTTGATATACTTACTAGTTTTTTAAAGACATGAATTAGCAAAGTTTATTCAAAAAGAAGTAGATGACTTACACTATACTTATTAAGATATGAATTTACAGTTTAAAACTTCAACAAAGAAAACTTTAGGCCCAGATAACTTCATTGGCAAATTATAAACATTTGATGAACAAATAACATTTCTACGCAAATTTCCCAGAAATAGAAGAGGAAACACTTTTCAACTCATATTTTTTTGAGGCCAGAGTTCTATAATGCTAAAACCAGAAAAATATAAGAAATCTACAGATTAACATCACTCATAAAAATATATATGTAAAATTTATCAATAAAATTTTAAGAAGTTTAATGAAAATGATAGAAAATCATGAATAAGTGGGTTTTTATCATGAGTGCAAGGTGGAGTCAACATTTGAAAATCAATAAATGTAATTCCATAAAAACAGACTTAAAAAGAGGAACTATAAGATTATCTCAAAGGATGTAGGGAAGCTATTTGCCAAACTTCAACATCCATTCCTGATTAAAACAAAAAACAAAAACCTCAGTAAATAGCAGCAGAACAACTGAACATCAAGAATAAACCCACAATCACCACTCATATTCAACAATATACTAGAGAGCCTATGCAATGAGAAAAGAAAAAAATGTATGAATGAATGAATGAGTGAATGAATGAACAACTAAAATATATATTAGAAAAAAATAAATAAAACTGCTTGCAGTCACATGCCATTATTATCTACAAAGAATATTCCATATAATCTATATAAAGCTATAAAAATGGATCAGCAAGGCTGCAGAATGCAAAGTCAATGTACAAAAATATTTTTTGTGTGTACTAGCAATCAACAATGTGATATCAAATATAAGAAAGAATATCATTTGTAATGGCAACAAAATGAAATACTTAGGTATATATAGCTAACTACTAATATATATGTATCTAACAAAATGTACATCTTTCTGTTTGTTTAATATTCTTTTATTTCTTTCATCAGCCTTTTATACTTTTTGGCACAGAGGTCAAATACAAATTCTGGGTCACAGTCACTACCCAAAATTTAATCCTTTCAATGTTCTATGTAACTGGCATTCTGGCTTCTGAGTTACTAAAACTGTTCTCTCTTGATACTGATCTCCACCCTACTTCCATTACTCACTTCCATGGCTATATATCCTAGGTATTTCATTACCTAGACCTGAAGCAACTGCAATATCTCAAGTTAAGATGTTGCACATATTAGCCATAATTACATAGTTTGGCTGCTTACCACCAACAATACTCCATTTTCAGCAATCATGGAACTCCCTGGAATCCTCACTCAGTTGATTCAACTAGTACTCTGTACTGCCTCCCACCCAGCCCTTCCCTCATATCATCTTACTTTCCTCCTTCTTATCTAGCTTAAATTTATCATGATGCCTACTTCCAAAACCTTTGCTGGTCTCTTGACTTGTCATATTAGTTGGCCTAAAATTCTTACATTATTAAACTAAATTCCTTCCTAACATGTGTCTCTACTCACAAAGCTAACAATGGCTGGAAAAATCCATAGTCCATATCTCTCATACGTTTTTCATGAATCCACTCAATAATCATGAACTTTGAGAACCTGACCCTTAATATCCTACAATGGATTTCCTGTGTTGACATATAACTTTTTGGCATTTAGCATATGCAATTGTTGGGATAATTTAGGTGAATTCTCCTCTGTCTGAGAAATCATTAAAGGGATTTTGCCTTGTTCATCTCTGTTCAACATTTACTTTGAAAATAGGAAAGTCTCCATCAATATTTGCTAAATAAAAAATATATGAATGAATGGATGATTGAATAAATATACAAATATCTAAAACTAAGTCAATAATTTAAGACAGTAGTATGCAAACTTTAATGTATATTAGAGTCATATGAGAGGACTGTTAAAACACAGATTATAGGGCCCTGTTCCCAGGATTTCTGATTCAGTAGGTCTGAGGTTGGTTCTTAAGAATTTACATATCTAACAATGTGATACTGCTGGTTCATGGAGCACATTTTAGAGAATGTTTAAGACAGTTAATCTATTAGTGGGTGAAAATATTAGATTATATTGATATTATAAGAAAAAGTTCCAAATAAATGCCTGTGTTAAAAATTATGAGTTGATAATATCCTCAACCATCTAAAATATGACATGCCTTAAAAGAAATGCAGCCTATATACTTCTTAAAGCTGTTACAGTTAGATGTTTTCAACCTTCCCTTTACCCGTTAATGTTTTTCTTTTTATTTTCAATTTTGTAATTCTAACAAAAGGTAGAAAGAGTAATGTAATTAATATTATATGTTCTTCATCTACATAATTTGCTAATTTTTAACATTTTACTCTTGTTCACAGTTGTTAGCATTTGCTTGTTCTTTCCTTCTCTTTTTTTCTCTCTCATATTATCTTTTTTCACACATACACACACATGCACAGGCATGCACAAACACACAGAATACATAGCTACACTTTTTTTTTTTTTTTTGCCAAGTACCAAATATCAGGCATTAAATTACTGGGATAACTCATCCTTGAATAGATCAATGTTCTTTTCCTCAGAAAAAGAAATTTCCCCCACATAAACCCAAAACTACAATGGCATCTGAAAAATCCAATATTGACACACCAATGCTATGTAATATTTGCGATCCATTTTCAAATTTCCCCAAGTGTCTCACTCACTTTTTGAAAACATCAAATTAGAATTATGGAAATGTGAAATTATTGTTTCCATAGAGAGAACCCCTCCAAAGGTGAAAAGAAACAATAATTTATGAATGGTGACTTTTTTTTCTGAATTTGTTGTAATTCAATAAATTTCAAACTATTTCATCTAAATTGCCCATTTACATTTAGTTTCTTATGCTCATTAATGCCACATCTAAATAGGGAGAGATTATGTTATGAATGTTTCTTTTAATTATCTCTCATAATTGAAAGAAGACTGTGACATGAGATTAAGTGAGAAAACATGATATTTATTAGTAGAATAAAATAGTGAAAACCATGGCAAGATTAAATTTCTCACAAATATATTTTTGTTTTTCATAATATTACAATAACTTTAATTAGGAGGCATTTTATATTCCAAACACTATTATAAAAAGGTATTTCTAAAAAAAACTTGCTGGTCTAAATATTCCATTCTTGCTTATTTATATATTGATTATAAGGGGATAAGTTTTCTTTGGACATTTTGGACTGCTGAATTTAAATGCCATCAATCTAAAATCATAGACAATATTTCTTGAATAGGTTACTCCTTTTACAAAGCATGAGTGAGTCACCAATAGTTCCAATTCATAGGTTCACACCTGTTCATATTTTATGGAGAGATGATCAAAGATTAATCAAATTTTAACAGCTGTGATGCTATTGATGAATGGTATGGGGAAGTACAGCAATCAAATAAAATACCAGAAGAAAATATT
The DNA here is from genome assembly GCF_004348235.1 of Phoca vitulina. NCBI lineage: Eukaryota > Metazoa > Chordata > Mammalia > Carnivora > Phocidae > Phoca > Phoca vitulina. Next base: position 36,836,037 of record NW_022589708.1, on the reverse strand, counting down.
TGCTGTACACATTACTGATAAAAAGTAAAAAAAAAAAAATCACAAAAAAACTCTTTTACTTTGAAGTCACCATTTGACTTTTCATATGTAATAAAGTCACATTCATGTAAAATGACCCATTAGAAATCAACCTTCTCTAGGAAGCCATTATATTTGGCCTTGTGATTGTAAAATAATAATTAGCATTAACTATCTATGTGAATATGAATTTCCTTCATCTGCTTCAACTAAAACAACATATAACAGATTGAATAAAGAGGCAAATATGAGATTCCATCTCTTATCCATGAGGTTAGGCATTAGCCATATTACCAAAATACATAACGATGCATGTCTCCTCAATAATTGTTTTTGTTTTGACATATATCATTATATTTCATAAAAGTATACTATTCATATTAACATAAAATAGATTTATTTTTTCACAAATTAAATATTTTAAGTTTTCAGTTTTAATTTATGAAACAATAAATATTATAACCCACATAAATAGAAGCTTGTAGGGATATTAATAATTTGAGAGAGTATCAAATATTTTTGAGAACAACATGAGACTGCCTTCTACTGATCTTAGTTTTGGTTGTTTTAAAATTATTATTGTACTTTCATTTTTGTTAAGATATTTTTGTTGGATTTGGAATCCCAATGGGAATTTATTTCCCACAAAGATGGTATTACACTTTTTTCTAATTCATTTGTTTAGATTGAAAAGTCAGGTATCAGATTAACTTCTACTCACTGATGGAAATACATTTTTTTTCTGAATAATACTAATCTTTTCTCTTTTTTCTTTTTTCTCAGAAGATATTCTAAGTTTTGCCTAAGTATGAATTTATTTTAATTTATATTGCTTTTGGGTTTAATAGTCTTGAAAATTTTTCATCTAAGGCACTTTCAAATGCATTCTCTGTGTGTGACAGTATGTAATGTTTATATATAAATATAAGTGAATTTAATATACGGTGTAGTATGTGTATTTAGATACATATATGTATTTTATCTGCCTTTTTATTTTGAAATTTTTAATTTTCCTATATTCAATTTTTATTTTTCTTCTTAATTTTTTATTTAAAAATCATTTCTATTATTTCCTCTTTTTGGAAGTTATGCATTCTCAATATTCTCTTTAAATAATTAATATAAATATTACAACATATGGAGTGTATCATTAGTTTTACATTATATCATATGCACATCCTAGACAATTCTTGGAATTTAGAACTTCATTTGCTCCCTACTTTTTTTTTTTACAGATCTTATTTATTTGAGAGTGAGAGAGAGAGAGAGAAAGAGAGCACAAGTTGGGGTGGAGGGGCAGAAGGAGAGGAAGAGGGAGAAGCAGACTCCTCACTGAGCAGGGAGCCCAACGTGGGGCTTGATCCCAGGACCCTGGGATCTAGGCCTGAGCTGAAGGCAGACGCTTAACTGACTGAGCCACCCAGACACCTGCTCCCTCCTTTCATATGCTATCTTTTTCATGGCAAAAATGATTCTTGGATTTCAAACCTCTATATAGGAACACTTTTCTCCTTCCTGAAGTGTATTCCTTAAAATTACTTTTGTTGTGAATCTGTTGACATAAAGTCTATTGTGGTTTGTTTTAAAATGTTTTTATTACATTTTCATTTTGGAAAGACCTTTTATTTGCTTTAGAACTTTAGGTTGCCAGTTAATTTCTTTCAACATATCACTTACTTTATTGTTGCTCATCTTATTCTTGTTGCTTACCTTGTTGATCCATTGTGACATTCAATCTACCTAAAACTTTTTTGATATTATTTGCCTTTTTTTTTTTTTCATGCTGTGCTTGAGAGCTTTTCTTTTCATTGATTTCTGCATTTATCCTTTGGTGTATCTTAACTACATACTATACTATATTTTTATGTATGTATGTATGTGTTTTTAATATTGAAGGGTAGTTGACATACGATGTTATATTAGTTTCAGGTGTACAACATAGTGATTCTACAATTCTATAAAATACTTAATGTTCAGGGGCACCTGGGGGGCTCAGTCAGTTGAGCATCCAACTCTTGATTTTGGCTCAGGTCGTGATCTTGGGGTCTTGGGATTGAGCCCCACACTGGGCTCCATACTGGGCATGGAGCCTGTTTGGATTCTCTTTCTCCTCTCCCTCTGCCCCCCTTCCCCCAGGCTCATGCTCTATCTCTCCCTCTCTCTCTAAAAACAAAAACAAAAACAAAAAACTTAATGCTCACAACCTTAATGCTCATCACGGTAAGTGTAGTCAACATCTGTCATGATACAACATTCTTACAATATTAATGATTATCTTCCCTACAGTTTACTTTTCATCTCCATGGCTTATTTATTTTATAATTGGAAGTTTGTTCTTATTCTCCTTCACCTATTTCACTTTTCTCTCCTCCTCCCCCTTTCTGGCAACCACTAGTTCTCTGTATTTGAGTCTAATTCTGTTTTTTTTGTTTTGTTTCTAAGATTCTACATATAAGGGAAATCATATGGTTTTTGTCTTTGACTTATTTCTCTTAGCTGTATCTTTTTATTTATCTCACGACATTCCTTTGACATCTTCAATATGTGGACTGCTGATTATAAATACCTAGAAAATGTCATCAGCTATTATTTCTTAAAATATACTGTAGTTTTTACCCCATTTTATTTTTCTTTCATTTTGAAATTCTGATTAGATAAATATAATATTGGGATTACTTATTTTCCATGTTCCAACTTCACTTTAAATTTGCCTCGCTCTTCTTCTCAGATATTTTACAGATTACTTATTTCTACCAGTTTTCCAACTTACAGTTGGTCTCTTTTGCCTTTTCTAACTCACCTTTGAATTCATGCTCTAAGTTTTATTATTATATTTTTCATTCAAAAGCTCTACTTGATTATTTGTTAAATACATTAGAGTTTTATACTGTTTCTTTCTTACATTTTCTAAATTGTTATTTCTTTTTATAACATAGTAGAATAAGAACATGTGTTTTATGAGTGTGTGATATTCTGATCTTTAAGTCTTTGCTAGTCTGTTTCTGATATCCATTTTATGTTACTTTTTGCACATAATACATTCTTTCTGTCTATATTTGATTATTTTGTTTCATTTCTAAACTGAGTTGATCACTTTCATTTGAAAATTATTTGTGAAAATAATTTATGGTCCAAAATTAAGGTGCTTTCCTTCAGATTATTCTAGTATTATTCTGCTTGGCATTTTGGTATACTACCAATCTCAGACTTCTTCAAGCTATATTTATTACTCATAATGTTAAAATTGCTTTAACTACAGAAGTAATGTAAGTTTTACAGGGAATTCTGTTTAATAAGACATAGCTTTGTTTTCATTGTTTACCTAATAGTTTTGGATGGCTTTAGTGGAAAGCTTTATCAGAATGTTATAGCTCACCATGCTTATATAATTTTCTATATATCCTTTTTGATCCTGATAACTCTTCATGATAAACTGAAGCTTTTAGCATTTTAGTCATTATATTCACTCTAAGACCTGCCATCATCCTGAGAGATGGTAGTTGTCATATGGTTGTCCTCTCAGGGCCATGACTTCTCCTATTTCCATCTTATTCATCCATGACCACATCTTTGATCTTATTGTTATCTAGAATTTTTCTTTACTGCTGCATCTCCCTTTACAAACACAAATATTGTTCATTTTAATTTAATCAAATAATAAAGAGCTTGTTTTTTGGCAGTGCATACTAGTTTTAAAAGTTATATATTTGTATAGAATGAGTGCTCTCTATGAGGTCTAGTCTTACAGGAAATAGAATTACATAATTTTTACTCAGTATACAGCAGGTCAAGAGAAGTAGATAGATAAAACTAAGTTTGAAATATCTTCTTATACTAGCATATATTTTGATGAATAATGTTTTTCTCCAGAATATTTTGGTATAATGATTTGTTTCTTAAAAACATGAGACAATACTGTAATTTGAGAATAACCACTGAATGCTATATAAAGCAAAAATACAACTATTTCCATGGTAATCTGACACTTTTAATTTTTGACAAAGGCAAAAAAATGATAATAGAAAGTGCGAAAAAATATTTGGATACCTCAAAATAACAATATTATGTTCCTCTTTTAAGTGATTAAAATAGCTACTAAAATTAAAAGATATTTTGAGTTTGTGGAACAATTATTTTCATTTATTTAGATATTATTCCATAAATACATGACATATAAGTATGCAAATTTTTTGAAATATATAAAAATTTAGTTTTATATGCAGAAACATGTTAAATTTACCAAAACAGTAGGACTAGATTTTCTGCAACCAAGAAATTCTAATTATTTTCACCCAAATATACAATTCTCAAAATAATGATATAGTACATATATGGCTTTCAGCTGCTGCTTATTTATATTCTCACCTGAAGACATCCCCCCATTTTGTGCCCCAGTCATAATAACTTATAACACAACAAACCATTTCTAGTTTTGGTGACTTTTCACTGTATACTCTTACAAAAATCTCCTCTAGACTCTTCTTAAGGATTGCTTTTTTACATTTTTAAAACTTAATTTCAAATATGACTTCTTTTGATAGGGTTTCACTAACTACCTAATCTAAATTACCTGCTGCCCACCAAGTCATCATAGTATCTTAAAAAGTAATCATAAAATGTTCATGTGTTTGTAGACATACAGTGTTCCCCCCTTATCTGTTGTTTCACTTTCTAGGGTTCCAGTTACCCACAGTTAACCATGGTGTGGTTGCAGATGATTTTCCTTCTGACATATAGTCAGAAGGTCAATAGTATTCTAGTGCTACATCAAAATGCCTGTGTCATTCATTGCACGTCACCCCATCACATACGCATTTTATCATTTCACATCATCACAAGGGTGAGTACCATACAAAAAGATATTTTGAGAGAGAGAGAGAGAGAGAGACCACATTCACATAACTTTTATTACACAATATTGTTATAATTGTTCTATTTTACTATTAGTTATCATTGTTATCTCTTACTGTACCTAATTTATAAATTAAACTTTATCATAGGTATGTATATATAGAAAAAAAACATAGTATATAGGGTTTAATACTATACCTGATTTCAGGCATCCACTGGGAGTCTTGGAATATACTCCCCATAGATTAAAAGGGGACTATTGTATATATGTGTAAATATGGTAAGTCCCCTTTTGTGCAATGTATTTTTACATTATATAAAATCCTTTCATTCTTCGAAGAAACATAGCTGCCTAAAAAGAATAAAAACTATTCTTCATTCACTACATGGAACATTCTCCAGGATAGACTGTATGTTAGGTCACAAAACAAGTCTTAACAAATATAAAAAGACTGGAGTCATATCCAGTATCTTTTCTCACATAAGGGAATAAAACTAGACATTGGTAACAAGAGGAAAACTAGAAAATTCATGAACATGTGGAAATTATACAGCACACTCCTGAACAACCAGTGGGTCAAAGAGGAAATAAAAAAAGATATCTTGAAACAAGCAAAAATGGAAACACATCATACTGAAACTTATTTGATGTTGAAAAAGCAATTCTAAGAGGGAAGTTTATAGCGACACATGCCTACATTAAGAAAAAAATCTCAAATAAACAACCTCACTTTACACCTCAAGAAACTAGAAATAGAAGAAGAAACTAAGTCCAACATTAGTAGAAGGAGGTAACAAAGATCAGAGCGAAAATAGAGACTAAAAAGGTGATAGAAAATATCAACAAAAATAAGAGCTGTTTTTTAAGAAAATTGGCAAAACTTTAGCTAGACTAAAAAAAAAAAGAGATTTAAATAAATGAAATAAGAAATGAAAGGGGAGACATTACAACAGATAGTGCAGAAATACGAAGGGTCATAAGGCTACTGTGAACAATCCTCTTTTCCTAAGCCATAAATAGTACCGTAGAAAGTATGGTGATAGCAAAATGTACTTCCATTCATTATCTTTTAATGGTTTATAAAGATTTTATGGACTTACTTATTAAAGGTACAATATAATTCAGCAGTAGGGACCATAAATATTCCTACTTGGATTGTTTGGTGATTGTATTTTGTAAATTAGAATATTTGTAGTTTCAAGAAGACTCTATTTCTAACAACTTGGGTGAATAAATACCTTTCCAAATGTTCAAGTAGTCAGGTTAATGATGCATAGGGAGACACCAGCTACCAAGAGGTGGTAAAAAGTGTATGACTAATTTTCTACTCCAAAGATGAAACTTACAGCACATTTTGTATTTTCCAAATGAGTAATCCTTTTCTTAGGTATTTAAGACTCACAGTCAATGTTTAATTAAATAAGCAAAGTTGTAATGTCCCCTCCTAGCCCCATGAATCCTCTAAGATCCCTGGCTAAAGAGGGGACTTTAAAGTAATACGTTCCCATGACTCCAGGTAGAGACTATTACAATCTGATGGCATAGAAAAGGAATCACCAAAGCCCTATTGGTGAATTCTTATCAGGTACAAATAGGGGCAGATCTGTCAGCAGATCCCAAAAAAAAGCAGCATTAGTACAGAATGAGTATAGATCATGGTGTCTCAGACTTTTCCTGGGGTGGCTATCATGGGTGCTCTTTTGCAGTGCTTAACTCTTATTTCATGATTTCTGTGAGTGGTCAGTCACCTGAGGACCAAGCAGAATTATCCTATAAAAGTGCTTGGGTGTTGAGGGGATGGGTGGCCAATCCCTAAAGCATATCAGTGATCTATCAAGCACCTATGTTGAACTTAGTATGTTTAAAGCAGAAAATATAATGTTTATTTTGTTTAAAGCAGAAAATAATGAGTGAAGAGAAAGAGAACCCAGCAGAGAAGTAAAAACAATAAAATAGGCCAAAGTTGAACAGAAAAGTTCCATAATTTAAATGAAAAATTCCTGTATGAGCTTAAGAGGAAACTGGAGATGATAGAAGAAATTCTTAACGAATGTGAAAACTGATTAACAGAAATTATTCAAAACAAAGAACACTGGAAAAAATTGAAGAAAAATGAATGGAGCTGCCGTGACCTGTGGGACAGTGTCAAACGCTGTAACAACTGAACTCTTTGAAGGAAAGTAGAGGGAGACCAAGGCAGAAAAATAAATAAAATGGCAAACATATCACAAATATTTGGGGAAAGAACATTAGCTTACAAATTCAAGAGGTCAGCAAACCCTAAGATAGATAAATATAAAATAAACCATGAATGGACATTGAATTTTGGCAAGAGATTTCTTTCTGTGAATAATCTGTTTTTCACAGAAATGAAGAAAAATAGTATAATAATTCTAGTAGATGTAAAATAAATCACTGAACAGAATTCAACACTCATTTATGAATAAAAGAAACAAACAAAACATTCCTACCAAACTAAAATTAGATTTTCCTCAGTATGATATTGGCCTTTTACCAAATACATATGTAAGTATAAGTAAACTTATTATTATATATACATCTAATTTCATATTTCAGAGTGAATTATTGATGTCTTTCCCCTAAGAATGGCTAGGTCGCAGGGATACACCACATGCCATAACTTCTTAGGGATCAACATTCACATCTGCAATTTGGAGCCTATCGAAAGTACTACGATTTACAATGTATGTTTTACCAAGAATGCCACATGTTTATTTAGCCTTTGTTTCTCACATAAAATGTGAATAATTTTTGACAAATACTCCCTTAGTCTAACTGGTTCAGGTTTCTCACTGCTTACTTACTATGGAAAAGTACAGACTTATATTCAAACCTAGTATATATCACTTTTGATCAAACTAAGTAGATACAGTTAGTGATTTCTTATAATTCCTAGCATAGTTTATACATCCATTTATTTTCAAAAAGTTTATCTTTTGTTATTTGTAATTTCTTGAGTCAAATAAATTCTTCAAAGACAACTCTATGTCGATGTCTAGACCAAGCTAGGGATGGATGATGGTAGTACTTATTAAAATCAGATATTTGATACACACAATAAGCAAAGAAAGGTAACCAGCAACAGTCTTTATAGACCTCTTTTTTAACCAAGCTAAATTGTATTTGAATTTATATATTACACTTACCTATCTGTTATAGCTCCACTGATCCTTACAACACTAAGTTAAAACATGTTCGTTATTATGATGAATACAGTAGGTATGATTCTCATTTATAAACCATAATCCAATACCAATCACAAGTGCTAATACCACACAATATGGATTCTGCTAATGTCCTTCAGATGGTTAAGTATAAATCCCCTAAATTAATAAAGAACAAAGTATTCAAGTTTATAGTGTAAGATTAGAAGACAATTGGTACCAATCCAGATCTAACTATAGCTACTGCTCTTTTCATGGTGCAACTTCTCACGAGAAGTCGCTCGTTTTATTTTTGAAAGCACTGAAGGGTGAGATCAAAGGGAATCCTCTGAAAAAATAATTAACTGAGGGAGTAATTCAAGCAGGATAAATATTAAAAAGTTACTCAAAACTTAAACATTTGGAAGAATGGTAGCCAGAGGTTTGCTTACTGAGAAGTTCCCAGTACAAAGTGAATGTGGGCTGTCTCCTGAGGAAATCTAAGAGTTCTACAGAGAAGAACTGCAACAAATGTTTGTCGGCTTCTGGATTGCATTTCAACAAGAAAATTCAACAATTTATTTTTTTTTCTTTTGGTCTTGAAGATATTTTTTATTATTTTTTAATTATCATTTTTATTATGTTATGTTAGTCACCATACAGTACATCATTAGTTTTTGATGTAGTGTTCCATGATTCATTGCTTGCATGTAATTCAACAGTTTAAATGACTGAAGAGCAATTTGATTATATTAAGATTGGACTATTTCATTACAAAGGAAAAAAAAATGCAGCCCTAGAAAATATCTAGGATTCTGAGTAACTCTTTACACTTTTTGCTGGTGTTGTTGCTGTTTGTGTTTTATTTTTATCTCAAAAATATTAGGAAATTGGAAAAAGAAAGAATTTTATTATTCTTTATTTTTATTGTTTTAAGGATTTTATTTTTAAGGAATCTCAACACCCAACGTGGGGCTCAAACTCACAACCCTGAGATCAAGTTGCACACACTACTGACTGAGCCAGCCAGGCACCCCAAAAGGAAGAATTATAATCAAAAGATGTTTCCCTTCTGAATATTTTACAGAATTCAATTAAGCCTACCATCTGAATTTACTGTTGCATTTAGTGTAAAATTTTCCAAATCCTTTCATTTTATACATAGATATTTTTACATATAGCATATATAAATTTAATTATATATGGTATGTATATGTGGCAAGTTGGGTATGTCATAAGATACCTGCATACAATGAGACTCTGATCATTTCATTGTTTCGTTGATTTTGTTTCTCCCAAACCCTAGAAGCATGTTCACATGTAATAGCTTGTTGTACCACAGGATGACTGAATAGCAGCTTGCCCTTCTTGTACAAAACCTTAGACGCATTTTAGCAGCTAAAATCACTTAACAGCAACTTCTAAACTTTGATTTATTCACTGCCAAAATCATTCAGTCAAGACTTTATTCATCTTGTTTTGCTAGTCCAATTTCTTTGGATAAAAATGGAAGTAATTCTCTGAAATTTCCTTTGAAAATTATAAATATGCAGCAAGGTCATTTCTCTTGGCAGGTTTTGTTGTGAATAAAAGCTTAGCTGCTGGCAGACTGTATTTCCAAGACACTTCAGTGACCGAAACCACTATCATAGTTGGCTACCACCTTAATTCATTAGGGCATTCATTTAGAAGAGCAGATAAGCAGTCGTAATGGCCTTCACTAGGTATCTCAAAAGCAGTAGGAAAGAGGAATTAACAAATTCATTTACGGTTTAGGTGGAGTTCTAACACAAAAGTTATTTGTTTTAATTCATATTATCCAAACTCAAGCTATTCTCAAAGTGTCCTGCTGGTTGTTTTACACACTTGAATAAAATATTAGATTCATAAATTTATTTTCCTTTACTTATAGTTCCTATTCTAAAGTTTCATAACATAAGCCAAACCATTTATCAATTTTAAAATATTTCAGTGGGAATTCTCTTGATTAAAAATAATATTTGGTGACTGTATTTCTTTGACCATCATTTTCTGATGGCTAGCATAGTGTTTGGCATATAGAAGGAACACATTGAATTAAAGACTAAAGAGTATACCCATATTTGGAAGCAAAGAACAAGAACAAGAACAAGAAGAACAAAAAGACAATGACAAAGAGGAGGAGGGAGAAGAAGATGAGGAGGGAAGAAGGAAGGAATAGGGGCAAGAGGAAAAGGAGGAATAATTCCATATCATAAGTAAATTTCCATATTGCCTATTTTCTGATAGCAAAAATAAGCCTATCTTTTATCATGTGTATTTAACAAAGTAAAGGATAAGCTTCTTTTTTCTATCAGTAATTCCTCAAAAGAGGGCAGCAAAAATGTTTTCAGTTTCCTCCCACTATTGCTTGTTCATTTTTATTAGGGGCAGACTTTCCCTAAATAAGCAATATTAAAAAAAATGATGGTTTTGTTCTTGCCAGTTACTTTGATATTACTGAAATATTCTGACATTGAAATAGTACTATCAGTAGAGAGATAAAAGTTGTAAGATGTCCAAGTGACCCAGAGTAGCCTATGTCCTGTTCTGTAAAAGAACTGCTTTAGTGTTTTCAATGTTCTAAATATACAAACTTTACAATAGAGATAATTTCATTTGTTTGTCTTCTAAGTGAGACAAAATTTCAGTAAACATAATTTATATGAAATTATTTCCTAGAGATTATATTTTTCTAGTGGTATTAGCCTTACTTTAATTTGCCATTGGGTCTGCATAGTTTAAGCATATACTCTGATAAATCAATTGTAAGAAATATAATGAATGTCATGAAGTCAGAAATAACATTGTGTATTTTCAGTTTTCAATGACTAATTCTCTGTAGTGTTAATCTAGATGTAGAACATTAAAAGTTGCTGATGTAAGTGTTTGAACAATATATAATTTTATGTGGAATGACGTATGCAGCACTGAAAATCACTAATATAAGGCACCCATATTTTTCTGAATAGTGAGAAAAAAAATGAATCACTACAGACACAAATATTAACACAAGGATAACCAGATGACCCTATCACTACACTACTTTAATTCACAAATGACTGCATGATGCAAACTATTTTGCACTTTTTATTCTCTTGGTTTCCAAACCTTTGAAGATAATAACTGTAAAAAGAAACTTACTTAATGATCTTTCCCACTTCCAATGTGCTCTCTCTTTTCAACTACTGTCAAAATGTATACACAGCCTTTTCTGTTTTATTGCTTTAGTTTTAGAAAATAACTAGAAATTTTGTATGGTAACATGTATCATTTCAAAGGGAAGCTCACATTAGAAAGTGTAGAAATAAATAAAATACAACGCTGATTTTGAAGAATGGAGAATAATATTAGAGAAATGATAGACACCTACAGAGAATGTAAACATGTAAATGATAATACACTACCAACTATATCCAGTAAACAGATTACTTGTACTTTGAGAATGTGTCAGTTTTGATAAAAAGATTTTCTTCAAACTCAAAGATAAACTTCACTGAGCATGAAATTTTAAAAAGAATTTTAACTCTGATATGTTTTATCCTATTCTGCATTCTGAAGAGTGAATGGAAAGCTTAAAAAATTATGACAGTTTAGGGACACCTGGGTGGCTCAGTTGGTTGAGCACCCGACTCTTGATCTTAGGGTTGTGGGTTCGGGCCCTGCATTGGGTTCCACGCTAGGCATGGAACCTACTTAAAAAAAAATTATGACAGTTTAGTTTGTATACTAAGAACATCAACGGCTATGCATTAATTCAACGGTGTTCTTTGAACCTTCGGAATATCCCATAACTATTTTTTCCAATACCAAGTGGCCACATTTTGATATGACTTGGAAATATTTTATAATATGCCACCCTTTTATATCACTTTTTGTCAGCTAATTTTTCTTGAGGCCGTTGGTTTTCCTTTTGTACCAGCTTCCTCCTTCTTTCTCTTTAATTTTCTATGAAATGAACAACTAGATTTAAAAATCTTACAAAATTATTTCTGGGCTAAAAGTGTGGAGTGAATTGTTTTTTTTATTTCTAAAACCCTATATTTTTTACTTGTGTGAATAGAGATCTAGTGATAGAAGTCATTGTTCAGGAACAACTGCAACCACAAGAGTGTTTTTAGTATTAACAAACAAGAAGTATCTGTACACAAAAGGGGCATTATGGGAAAAAGCAAACAGAAAATACAAAACACTCAAATTATAAGGAGAGCTGACAGGGCATGAAAAGGGGAAAAAATCCCAGTGATAGAGGAAAGCGTACAACTAACATTTTTACAGGTGATATTGGAGGAAGCAAATCTCAGTAGAAATCTATTGATGGTGACAACATATAAAGTGAAGTTTGAGCCAGATTACAGCCAGGGAATAAAGCTAAATGCTCTAATTTAATGTAAATAATCCCAGCACAGATGGCAGGGTTGGAAAACACCACAGGGCAGGCAAAAGAAGTAAACTATATTTAGACAAACCAAATGTGGAATTTTATAGTGGAATCTTGACTTGAACAGAACAGTCTAGTCTCAAAGTCTCAATAGCTATGAAGTACTGTTTGTTTCTCAGCATGAGGAGGAACTGGTAATTTTTAATGCAACCCTCCTTTCTAGCTCTGAATCTATTTTGAAACTGTTCAGAAAAATGTGCTTATATTAACACTCATTTTAAACAGATTTATTCAATCTCAGCAAAAACAGTGTTTTCTTTTAATAAAAGCACTATTAAAAACCTCTTTAGATTTTGTTATAGGAAGATAACAGGGCAGGTTTTGAGAACTATGTAGCATTTACGGTAAAAATTTTGGGACCTAATAAAAATAAAACCATAAATGCATTTTCTCTATAAAATATTATTTTAATGAATGCCATTTCTTCCTAAATAGCTTACATACTGTTTTTTCCCCATCTAAGCAATAAAAATTATTAGGTGTGTAAGTAACCAATTAATAAATATCCAATGTTAATAATTAAATTAATATAATGTTAAAGTAAATTAGCATGTCTCTTTATCAGTAATACCCAGACCAAAAATACCAAACCAAAAAAGTCACACAGATCCTGTGTGTTTCCATAATATAAGATAAACATCGAGTCTATACATATATGAATTATGAATATATACTTATATGTTTATATATAATTACATATAATAAGTACAAAATCTCCAAATGTATTTATATTTACTTATTCACACACAAATGTGTGTATGTGCGTGCACATATAAGTTTGCATATTTTTTCATCATGTTATTTACCCTAAAAAGGTGAATGACAAGGTATGATAAAGGACCACTGTTTTTACTATTAAGCTGCTACACAAATCAGTCCATCAACAAGTGTTTATTATGAGAATGCTCTTAGATTCTGGTCGTGAGTCAGACAGGGTCTAGAATGTGGGAGAAAGTTGGGCTTCTTGATCCAGTGTTATAAGGAAGGTACTTGGCATTGAGCCTCGGTCAAGAGGAATGTAAGTTTTGAAAAGCTAAATTTCAGATGTCTGCAATGTGAGGATAGTATCAGTAGTAAACATAATTTCGGCAACGATGACTGTTAGGGAACTTAAGAGAGATGTGTGATGAAACAGCAGAGAATCTGAAGGAGCACACATCTAGCTCTATTGTTCGTTCTTATGTAATGTAAATTCTTCTTGCATTGAATATTAACATTTATATTAAAGTCTTTTTTTTTACATTTCCAGGATATTAAATGTAATATTCAAGTGCTTTAACTGTAAGCACCTTTTTCTATAAAAGGAGAATCCTTTTATATTATTTCTATTTCTGACAAAAATGAAGTTTGTTATCAGATGTATCCTCTGCATTTGTAGAGGTATTAGAATAAAAGAAGTATATAAAATACCCTAAGGCATACTAAAGTAAGGCACATAATGACACCCTTACATGACGACAACAACAAAAGTACATCATTTTTCATTCCTCTTTAGGTAGCATACCTATATATAAAGCAAGATAAACTATGAAGTGAAAAACTGCAAGCCCATAAAAGTCATAAGATAATCCAATGTCATTTCTGACAGGCTAAAAGCCTCAGTCATTTATACAGTAAATATTTTTCACTGGTGATATCAAACTGAAACTTATGGTATCAGAAAGTGAAGTGTAAGCTACAAAAAGAAAAAAAAAAAAAAAGAATTCCTAGACTATCACTTAGGGTGAGTCCGATAACTAAATTTATTCATTAGATAAACCATTCAAAATGTTAAGGTACTAGTGAAAACATTTCTAGAGATTCATTTTTTCATTAGTTGGATATTCTAACAATTAAAATAAATGTAGGACAGACATGTTTATTACTCTAGCTCAAAATGGTAGTTAATCTCCTTGAGGCAACTGTTATATAGTGATTAAGTTCTTCCAAGTACTTCTCCCAAATATAATATAATCAACTTCCATCATATGTTTGCATGATTGAATACTGTTTCCAGTCATAAATGCTAATTAAATTTTTACTAAATTTTCTTTTGGTTTATAATCATATAAACCAAATCCATGTCAGCCAAAACTACAAGTAGAGTCTTAATGATTCTAATTATATTTGGAAATATTTTATTGTGAAGCAGTTAAGAAAGCAAATATTAATACATGTAACATCAGAATATTAACATATATAAAGTGAATTCTGTGATAAAGCAAATAATATTGAGAGTTTTTCCCCTCATTTTAACATGTAGCTATGGGATTCAAAAGTCATTCAATCATTATTATGTTCAATACAGTGAAGATTAAATAGTTCTTAAAAGATTTTGGACTATTTGAATGTAATAGCTAATTTATTCTTAAGTTGTTTTAATACAACTATTCCAATTACATATTATTTGCATAAAAACTTAATGAAGACTTAAATAGAAGGTGTTTATATAAACTTCTGCAGCAATTGTGCCTGGCCGTTAGGAACAGGCTGATAGATGTATTTGAAGAAAGAAAGAGACCAACATCCTGACTGGCTGTTTACAATTATCCTGGAGAATAAGTACGCCATATAACTCTTTATGATAGGGAAGAGAGTTGCATGGAATAACTATCATTTTACTCTTTGTTGAGCACAAGTAAAACTGTAAATAAAAGTTGTTGTTTTTTTTTTTTTTAAGATTTTATTTATTTGACAGAGAGAGACACAGCGAGAGAGGGAACACAAGCAGGGGGAGTGGGAGAGGGAGAAGCAGGCTTCCCGCGGAGCAGGGAGCCCGATGTGGGGCTTGATCCCAGGACGCTGGGATCATGACCTGAGCTGAAGGCAGACGCTTAACGACTGAGCCACCCAGGCGCCCCTAAATAAAAGTTTTTTAAAATAAATGTATTTACCACCACAAAAATAACTTTGTGAGGGGTCTAGGATCAATAAAACTTTTCCTTTTGCAAATGTATGCCATTGAAACATTGCGAAATACTTTTAGAAACTTCTTTAGTAAAAGCAAGCCAAATTTGAGTGTTCTGAAATGTTCTCTAAAATGTATTTAACTATTGAAGTATAAAATTTTTAGAAATAGAATTTATTTTTTATTTATTTATTTTTGCCTTTTTTATTATCATATAATATATTAAATTCTTCAGGGGTACAGGTCTGTGATTCATCAGGCTTACACAATTCACAGCGCTCACCATAGCACATACCCTCCCAAGAATTTATTTTTTAGAAGAGTTTTAGGTTCACAGCAACATCGAGCAGGAGGTACAGAGATTTCTCATATATACCTTGCTCCCACACATGCATTGCCTCCCCATTATACACATCCTTCACCAGAATGGCACATTTTTTGTTTGATGAACTTAGACTGATATGTCATTAGCACCCAAAGTGCATAGTTTACATTAGGGTTCACTCTTAGTGTTGTACATTCTATAGGCTTTGACAAATGTATAACGACGTGTATCTGCCATTATAGTATCAGAATACTCTCACTGCTCTAAAAATCCTTTGTGCTTTATCCAATCATCCCTTCCCCCCACCCATCACCCTGTCAAGCCCTGGCAACCACTGATACCTTTACTGTCTTCATAGTTTTGCCTTTTCTAGAATGTAATATAGTTGGAATCATACAGTATGTAGCCTGATTGTCTTCTTCCACTCAACAATATGCATTTAAGTTTCCCCCATGCCTTTCCATGGCTTTATGGTTCATTTCTTTTTAGCACTAAATAACATCTCATTGTTTAGATGTACCAGTTTGTCTATTCATTATCGAAGGACATCTTGGTTGCTTCCAAGTTTTGGCAAGGATGAATAAAGTTGCTATAAACATCTATGCGCAGTATTTTTGTGTAGACATTTTTTCAACTCCTTTGGGTAAATACCAAGAAGTACAATTGCTGGATCATTTGGTAAGAATGTGTTTAGTTTGGTAAGAAACTGCCAAACTGTCTTCCAAAGTGGCTTCCCACAGCAATGAATGAGGTTCCTGTTATTCCATATCCTTAGCAGTTTTGGTATTGGTATACCAGATTCGGGCCATTCTAATAGGTGTGTAGTGGTATCTCATTGTTTTTAATTTGCATTTCTCTGATGTAAGGTGTTTGGTCTCTCTTTTAATGAGGTTGTTGGTTTTCTTAACATTTCATTGAATTAATTTTTTGAATGAGGTTGTGTTTTATTATTATTTTTGTGTGTTTTATTATTTTTTAATGTTACATGTTTTTATTTAAATTCTAGTTAGTTAACATATAGTGTAATATTAGTTTCAGGAGTAGAATTTAGTGATTCATCACTTACATATAACACTCAGTGCTCAACATTACAAGTGCCCTTCTTAATACCATCACCCATTATACCATCCTGCAGTCCACCTCCCCTCCAGCAACCCTCAATTTGTTCCCTATAGTTAAGAGTCTCTTTTATGGTTTGCTTCCCTCTCCTTTTTTTCCCTTTTCCCTATATTCACCTGTTTTGTTTCTTAAATTCCACATATGAGTGAAATCATATCGTATTTGTCTTTCCCTGACTGACTTATTTTGCTTAGCATTATACTCTGTATCTCCATCTATGTTGTTGCAAATGGCAAGATTTCATTCTTTTCGATGGCTGAGTAATATCCCATTGTGTATATATATACCACCTCTTCTTTATCCATTCATCTGTTGATGGACATTTGGGCTCTTTATTTGGCTATTGTTGATAATGCTGCTATCAGAGTGCATGTGCCCCTTTGAATCAGTATTTTTATATCCTTTGGGTAAATACCTAATAGTGCAATTGGTGGGTCATAGGTAGTTCTATTTTTAAATTTTAAGGGAACTCCATACTGTTTTCCAGAGTGGCTGCACCAGTTTGCATTCCCACCACCGGTGTCAGAATGTACCCCTTTCTCCACATCCTCGCCAACACCTGTTGTTTCCTGGGTAATTGATTTTAGCCATTCTGACAGGTCTGAGAAGGCATCTCACTGTAGTTTTGATTTGTATTTCCCTGATGATGAATGATGCTGAGCATCTTTTCCTATGTCTGTTAGTCATCTGGATGTCTTCTGTGGGAAAATGTCTATTCATGTCTTCTGCCCATATCTTAACTGGATTATTTGTTTTTTGGGTGTTGAATTTGATAAGATCTTTAATAGATTTTGGATACTAACTCTTTATCAGATATGTCATTTGCAAATATCTTCTCTCATTCCATAGTTTGCCTTTTAGTTTTGTTGATTGTTTTCTTCATTGTGCAGAAGATTTTTATCTTGATGAAAGCACAGTAGTTCATTTTTGCTTTTGTTTTCCCTGCTTCTGGATATGTATCTAGTAAGAAGTTGCTATGGCCAAAATCAAAGAAGTTGCTGCCTGTGTGCTCCTCTAGGATTTTGATGGTTTCCTGTCTCACATTTAGGTCTTTCATCCATTTTGAATTTATTTTTATGTATGGTGGTCCAGTTTCATTCTTCCGCATGTTGCCATCCAGTTTTCCCAACACCATTTGTTGAAGAGACTGTCTTTTTTCCATTGGATATTCTTTCCTGCTTTGTTGAAGATTAATTCACCATATAGTTGTGGGTCAATTTCTGGATTTTCTATTCTGTTCCTCTAGAAGTAAATTTGAACTTCAAAAGGGGTAGATAGGTAATTTGTTCAAAGTCATAACACTAATAGAATTCATATCAGGTTTTGTTTTTTAAAAAAAAAACACCCACTGATTTTATATTATTATTCTTATATGCCTGTTTTGTGCTTCCACTTTGTTGACCTTGGAACACATTCATTCTCTCTCTCATTCTCTCTCTCTCTCTGCACCTCTGTTGATCCTTCCCTCCTTCCCTCTCTCCCATTTCTTCTGCCTTTCCACATCTTACGTATCTTTGACAACATAATTTATTTCCATAAAGTCTCTTTTAATTCTTACTTAGGAATAAACTTCCAGAAGTGCCTGGGTGGCTCAGTCAGTTAAGCAGCTGTCTCTAGCTCAGGTCATGATGCTGGGGTCCTGGGATGGAGCCCAGTGTCAGGCTCCCTCCTCAGTGGGGAGTCTGCCTCTCCCTCTTCCTCTATCCCTCCCCCCTACTCATGTGTGCTCTCTCTCTCTCTCTCAAATAAATAAATAAAATCTTAAAAAAAAAAAAAGGAATAAATTTCTAATTCCTCCACTGGTGTAAACCTCCCCTTATTTATTGCCATTAGTCCCAATTTGGCACAGTATGTATTTGTGCATTTATGATCATTACTAGGTTAATGTTTCTTGAGGCCTCAACTGTGTAATCAATCACTTTAGGAGTAATAAAAACTGGGATGCCTAGGTGGCTCAGTCAGTTAAGCGTCTGCCTTTGGCTCAGGTAATGATCCCAGGACCCTGGGATCCAGTCCAGCATCAGGTTCCTTGCTCAGCAGGGAGCCAGATTTTTCCTTTGCCTGCCGCTCCCCTGCCTGTGCTCACTCTCTCTCTGACAAATAAATAAAATCTTAAAAAAAAGAATATGAAAAACGATTGAAATTTATTAAATTATGCATTTTCTGATTAATAAACTACATGAAGAGTTTATGCTATTAAATCATTACCTTCAGTGAACAAAAAGGAAATATAGTTTCCCTTATCTTTGAGCTTTTTAGTTAAGCAATTACTGAAGTAAAAATAAATTTACAAAGAACGGATAGAAAATTTCTCCATATATATCTTACATACATAAAGATACATGAAAAGATTTTGGCTTCACAACTTTGTTTATTCCTTTATATCACATCTAATAAATTGTCATTCCTATGATTCAGTATTAACTCTTCCTATTTTGACCTAGACATTACCCCTAAACATCAGACCAAGTGCTCAGCCATTTATGCCTTTCCCTGTACCCCTAGCCTCATGCATTTTATTGAGTCCTTCCACTGAGCATGTAAATATACTGTTGTCTACAACTCTCTAGTTGCACAACAAGCTCTCTAGTTACAGAACTATTTTTTGTTCTTCACAAGATGTCTTCACTATCTTGTTCAAGCCTTTCATTCATACTTCAAGCCAAAACAATTTGGAT
Organism: Phoca vitulina; assembly: GCF_004348235.1. Classification (NCBI taxonomy): domain Eukaryota; kingdom Metazoa; phylum Chordata; class Mammalia; order Carnivora; family Phocidae; genus Phoca; species Phoca vitulina. The sequence continues at coordinate 36,816,535 of NW_022589708.1, read as the reverse complement.
TCTTGACCCATCATTACATTAATAACTTCTCCACAGCAACCAATGATTTAAGAGCCCACTACTATAAATGCGGACATCCCTGCAATATGTAAAAGATGCAACACCCACTTTTCATAAAATTTTATATTCTTTTTCATTTTGACACCAATTTTCTTGATTTTCCATAACATCTACTGCTTCTATTGAAACTTGTTCAAAGATTGCTCTTTAATCTTGTACTTTCAATGTCTCATAGGGGCCAAAATCTATGCAGTTATTGTCTACTCATTAGACAGTAAAACATAGGTCATATCATCCATGATCCTGACTTTATCATCTCTTATATACACTAGTGAAACATTAATCTAATTTTTATAAGCTCTATCTCTCCATGTGTATGTGTCTGCTTTAATGAATTCTATTGAAGTGTATGTTACATAAAAGAAAATGAACATATTGCATGTTTAATTCAGTGAGTTTTAACAAATGTATGCAGCTATATAACCAATACCTGAAACAAAATATAAAATATAGCCACCAAAGAAAAATATTCTCTCATACCCATTTGCAGTCAAACCTTCCTCACTCCTATCCCCAATCTACACTGATCTGATTTGTAACATGATATTTTGTTTTGCCTATCCAAGGACTTCACATTAGTGAAATAGTACAATTCGTATATTTTGTTTCTGGCTTTATTCATCCAGCATAATATTTTTGAGATTAATCATTTTGTTATAACAGTATCATTAATTTGTTCCTGTTTTATTGCTGGTTAGTAATGGATTATATACATATGCCAAGATTTGTTTATACAGAATCTGTTGATGGACATTTGGCTTACTTCCAATGTTTTTGTGGACATATGTTTTCATTTCTCTTGGGTAAATACCTACGAGTGTAATTTTGTTGGATCAAATGACTTCTGTTGAATTAATTGAGTATTTTTGCCTCTATTAGCTTAGGCTGTACCTCATTATGTTTGTTTTCTAATAGTTTTTCTAGGATTACAACATGCTTATGGAAAAGGTCTTTGTCCTATTTTTTTTTCTTTTTATAGCCCACATATTTAATGCAGCACTAGAGTTGTATTTTTTCTTTTTACTGATTTCAATAATTATAAAAGAAGAAGAAGAGACAAGAAAAATAAATAAAGTAAGTGCTTTTCACATATTTAACCCTAGTAATATATTATATATTCTGCTACTATCATTGCCACTTACAGAGAATTTTAGAGATTTGCTCAAGGTCTTACAGCTAGTTAGTTACAGCTAGTTAGAAGTGGAAATAGGATTTGAATGGAGGCAATCTCATTCTAAAGCTCTGCTCTTTACCACTTTGCATATGGCCTCCCTTACCTTCCACTATAATACGTATCAATGTTTATTGAAAAATAAATTGTATGAAAGGAAAGATGGTTTTTGTAGGAGAATGAACAAGAGGATTATTTATTTTTTGTCGGTATTTAAGCTCAAAACAAACTTTTTCTCCCCAGGCATTTCAATTATTTTAAAGTACAATAAAGTGTTAATTTTCTCGAATATGTTTTTAAAATAAATATGTTAGATAAATTAGATATAGATATAGTTTTCATAAAAATACACATATTTTGTCTATAGTTTTATGGCATATATACATAGAGTAATATACAACTATCCAATTAAATATATATAGTTATATATTAAATACTTTCACATGTTGATGGCTATTAAAAATAAAGCAATTACAAGTATTTGTACGCAGGTATTTTTGTAGGCATATATTTTAATTACTTGTGTTAATATGTGGGAAAGTAACTGTGGGGTCATAATTACTGCCTGAGCTCTATGGTCCTAGAAAACAGTGATAGGTTAAGAAGTCACCCAAAACTTTTGTTTTCTAAACTCTCCCCCCACTATCCTTTCATGTTTAAGAGAAATAGCTATCCACAAAGGATCATTTTATCCTTGCATATTCCAAGATAAATATTCTCTTCATTTTTCCTCATGACTCCCATAAGATTCTCAGATGATTTCCTTGTTTACTTGTCTCTACAAATCCCAGGCCACCTTCCTTTTCTTTGGGACACTCCTCATTAATGAATGCTGTCCTTATTGCAACAGCTTGAATAAAACCATCACCCTAATTGTCTGGTGCATTTTGTCTTTGAGAATTTGGCACCATGATTTAGATGGATTGGATCTCACTTTTAGATTTCTATTTACTGCACTGAGTCAACAAGACCTCTTGGTCTTGTACTCCTCTCCTAACTCCAAGAGAACTCAATGGTGAGCTCCTGATCAGGAACTGATTTTGATACTTTTGAGCACTCCAAGAGACAAAAAGGACATGGCAAGAATTTATTTTTGTATCTGGTGCCAGCTTATTTTGGTATTATAGCCTGATCATTTGGTGATCTCTTTAAATAGATGGTTTATAAAGATCTTGTCTCTGTTGGGTGAAAGGCAACAGAGAATCTGGTTTGTTTTTCTTTCTATTTGTCAATTTTGAGTTCAAATTAAGAATTTGAATTTAATGGGAAAAGAACAGTTCTTTGATATAAACCATTGAGTTTTGTACTTCTGTGAGTATGCTTGGCTTTCAGTGGATATTTTAGAATTGAAGCTGTGATCTCTCTCTGTGAGTCTATATATTTAAGTTTCTGGAAGTGTGTAATATTCTCCTATCTCCAGATGGGCTGTTACCAATTAGACTACAAATCTCCTTTAAACCCCTCCTGTAGGGGAGCCTGGGTGGCTCAGTTGGTGGAGCATGCAACTCTTAATCTCAGGGTTGTGAGTTCAAGCCCCATGTTGGGCAAGGAACCTAACTAAATAAATAAGTAAGTAAGTAAATAAATAAATAATTCTCCAAAAAAAAACCTTAGAATCAAATATTATATTGATGCAAAACTAGAATTTTATTTTCTGTTAAAAAAAAGTTTCTTGCATTATTACTCTTAATAAAAGGTTGTAAAAGATTATTCTTTTTTTTTTTTTTAAGATTTTATTCATTTATTTGACAGAGAGAGACACAGCGAGAGAGAGAGGTAACACAAGCAGAGGGAGTGGGAGAGGGAGAAGCAGGCTCCCCGCGGAGCAGGGGGCCCGATGCGAGGCTTGATCCCAGGACGCTGGGATCATGACCTGAGCCGAAGGCAGACGTTTAACGACTGAGCCACCCAGGCCCCTAAAAGATTATTCTTTACTTTCTGTCTAATCTGACTAGATAATAGGTATTGTGTCTTACCAGAACAACCTTCCAATGTTTGTATTGGTTTTATTACGCCCTTGTTTACATAAGAAAACAAAAGTTTCTCACTTAGGGAACAGTGAAGGTTCTATTAGTCATGTTCTTCTTCTGTTTACACTTTTTTTTAAAAGATTTTATTTATTTATTTGCCAGAGATAAAGAGAGCAAGAGAGAGCACAAGCACAGGGAGTGGCAGGAAGAGGAAGAAGCAGGCTCCCCACTGAGCAGGACCAGGACCCCTGGATCATGACCCGAGCTGAAGGCAGACACCTAACTGACTGAGCCACCCAGGCATCCACTGTTTACTTTTAAAACGTTTTTTGTTACTTTGGACAAATAGGCTGCCAAATACTGTTTCTTAGTTACTTGTGATTCTATCTTAATCAAGTGTTCAAATCTCCTAACAATTTTCTATATTTTATCTTCTGAAAATTTAATCTTAATTTTGTCTTTTGAACCTAAAATTGTCTTTGATATTTCCCAGAGGGCCTTGGCAAATTGCAGTATGTTCCTTTAACTTGTTAAAAGAGAGGTAGTAGAAATAATTAGGTTTATTTGATATGGTGCTATTAATGTGTCACATGAAAAGAGTTCTCAAATAAAAAGAGAAACTCACCCTTCTCTGAGTTAAATTTGCTTGAGAAACATTATTAGTGTAAATAGTTAAGAAACCGTATGATGTTTGGGAAATTCCTAGAAAGTCAGCAATGCCCTCATAGTTTATGGTATGTTTCTATATATGAGAGTTTAGATCCACTTTGACTGAAATCATACAACAGTATAGTGCTATCAATCATAATTTCATTTACCTTTTTAAATGTTAACTTGTCCTAACTTCTTTAATTTTAATGTAATACCTTCTCAGTAAGTGGTTTTCATTTGGGGATTCACATCATTTATTTATGGATTTTATTAATATACAGATGTTCAGTATCTACTACCTACTTACTTAATATCTCACCTGATATTCCTAATACATTCTTGGTATTTTCTAGACATATACTTGGTATATTCATAGTAAATTAGATCTCAGGATTACTATATATATATATATATTTTTTTTAAGATTTTATTTATTTATTTGACAGAGACACAGCGAGAGAGGGAACACAAGCAGGGGGAGTGGGAGAGGGAGAAACAGGCCTCCCGCAGAGCGGGGAGCCCAATGCGGGGCTCGATCCCAGGACCCTGGGACCATGACCTGAGCTGAAGGCAGACGCTTAACGACTGAGCCACCCAGGTGCCCCAGGATTACTATATATTTTGTCTGAAGACTTGTGTGTGTGTGATAAAGAATAATCTTTCTTTGAGATCATCTTTAATCAGTTGGGAGGGGTAGGGAATGACTGTAGAGAGAAATTTTGATTTATCAATGAAAAGCTATAATACGCCCTTCTGGATCCTGAGCCTGTTCATTGTCTTTGAACTATTTTGCAGGTCTTCATAAAATGCAGGTAACTCATGAATGTACAAATTCTGGCTTGCCTAATAGAGTTTTAATTGACTTCCTCCGCCATTGTGTGGAGAAAAATGAACAAACAAAAAACCTAGCTTTTGTATCTACCCATAAGTTGGGTTAGATCTTGTCATCTTGCTTAAATTTTTAATTCATCCAGTTTCCTTCAATATCCATCTACAGTGGTCCAAATTTTCTCCAACTAAAACAAAAATGTTTCCAATTTTTTCTCATTTTCATCTGATTCATCCTCACAGAGAACTAAATCCTGACTGCCCAGATCCCTACCAGTACTCTAGATTGCCTTCACCTGACCACTTCTCCCAGGTTCTGAGGAAGCCCTGCAATCTGAAGCCTGATAACTTGATGTAAACCTCAAAGGACTCATCACCACAACAGACTATGCATGGACTGGATTTCTCCCTACACAAACCACTGTCTTGCCTCTAGTAAAATGTTCAGATTATGTATGCCTTTATACCAAAAATATAGATATCATCCCCCAGAGCATTAATATCCTAGCTTCAATAAACTCAATGAGTAGTGCTGATAACTTAGTAATTTTCCTCTGCTGACCTCTTGAAATCCAATGGAATGGTTGCCTCAGGGCACCTCTGGCTCTTTACTTTTATACAAACTTTTATATTAATATTTCTCTTTTTCATTTTATCATAGTGGTGACAACACTGAATTATACCTGAGCCTTGTGCTCCTGGAAAGCAACAATGGTTAAAATTCCCACCTCCCTCTTATATCCAGGGGGATAACTAACTTTAAAGACCACCTTGCACTCATGTATCCTGAGATGAAACCATTCCCTTCTCTCCTTGATGACTCTCGTAAGACTCAAGGATGACTCCCTTGTTTATTTGCCTCTCTAAAAACTCAGGCTTCTTTCTTTTCTTTGAGACATTGTTCATTAATGAACATTATCCCTATTGCAATAACCTGAGTTAAAGCATAGCCTTAATTGTCCTATGCATTTTGTCTTTGACACTGATTATACCATTTTGCATTACCACCAGCAGTGAATAGCGCCAGCTTTGGAGAAGCTGAGCAGTACCTGCAGATGTCTTGTCTCTCAATCCTCCGACATGCAAAACATAACCTCTCCTATGAGTAAATGTTGAATCAATAACTAAACAGTATATCTTTAAAATGATATAAAAATCACTAGCCAGCCACATTATTCTTTCTATTCATATGTCTTGATGATCTGAGATTATCAAAATAATAACAAGAGCAATATTTTGCCTTTTTTATTGTAACCAAACATTTCCTTTATTGTATTAAAGCAGAGGATACTCTCTGCTTATAACTTGGCATTGTTTTCAGTCATAAATACTACCTCTTAAAAGATACTAAAGCAAAATAAATCCTATTGAGCATATTGAGGAAGAACAATGAGCATATTGAGGCTTTTGAAGTGTTGTGTGAGGAATTCTTAAAGATACGAGGGACATTTAAATCTTACAAAGGGAAAATTTGTATCAGTTTTGAATGTTTCAAGATCTATTGTGATACAGAAGAATTAGCTTTATAGATATTATCTATAATGAATGGGTCATACCAAAAAACAATTTTGAGCTTTACATCAACTATCGATTTCTAATAGTCTGCATTCCTCCTTTCAGGCCAAAGAGTCACTTTCCTCTTCCAGATAATGAGTTACTTTCCAATGGAGATATTCAAGCAGAGTCTGAGTAACTATCAGTTTTTATTATTTATCTCTATTATTATTAAAATATAGTGGTTGGAGAAATAGTCCTTTAATATTCCTTAAAGTCATAAGATTATAGTTATTTTCACAGAGGGATAAGTATTATAAAGAATATGTTTGTAATCAAGGAGTAAACCATACTTTGTCATTTAAAAATAATAAAATAATATCAGATATAATTAGAAGTTATTTATAAAGTCTTTGAAATGTAATCCCAGGCAGTATTCTTTATCTGAACTGTTAAGCTGAAAGTGATGTACAATTATAAGTACAATAGTCACATTTTCTATATATTCTTTTTTAAAGTAGTTATTTTTTTTACTTTTATTTTTTTTAAGATTTTATTTATTTGAGAGAGCGAGAGCGAGAGAGAGCACAAGAGCACAGAGGGACAGGGAAAAGCAGACTCCCTGCTGAGCAGAGAGCCAGAGGGATGTGGGGCTCGATCCCAGGACGATGAGATCATGACCTGAACCAAAGGCAGACGTTTAACCGACTGAGCCACCCAGGCGCCCCCCCTTTTTTTTTTACTTTTAAAATCATTTGATTTAATAATAACATGTCTGAATTTATCTTGCAGCATTTATATTACACATGATTTCTCAGTAATTAAAATATTTAATTAACCATATGAGAAAAAAAATCACACTTTCACTTAGTGGTAAAGAATGAGGTTTTAGTTTCTCTCTTTTAAAAAAAAAAATTAAGTTTTTATTTATTTAAGTAATCTGTATACCCCATGTGGGGCTCAATCTCAGAACCCTAAGATCAAAAGTTGCATGCTCTTCTGACTGAGCCAGCCAGGCACACCTTAATAATTTTTTTAGCATTATGATGCTTGAAACTAGAAATGTAAGTTCTATGTACTATGTACCCATTTTGCGATAGATAAAAACACACACACACATAAAGTGAATAATCACAATTTCCTTTCTGCTGATTATATGCCTGTCCATGGACTATGGATATTCATACTTATAAGCATTTTATTTTTCTATTAAGTATTGATTTGTACATTAACTGTTCATGTAGTTATCTTTGTCTGTGTAAGTAGTATACTCTAAGTAAGCCCTTAGTTCTGGTTAAAAACAAAACAAAAGACAAACAAAAAAGACACATAGACAGTATACATGACTGATTAGCAATAGTGTTCTCTGATGAACCCTGGACAGACTAAGAGACCAAAAGTGTGTACAAGAAAATGGATTATTCAAGTGTTTCAAAAGGAGAGCTGAGAGACGAAACCTTAGGATTACTCTGCTTATTATTAAAGTGAGATGCCTCAAAGTCATGATTATATAAATAGTAAACCACAGTGGAAGGACCATCCTGAGATAAAGACTTAGTGTATATAACAAAGAGCATAGACAACTGGAGAGAAGTTCGAAGTGAAGAAGGATAACAGAGAAGGAGGAAATAATATCTCTCTGCTATTTCTTTGCCTATAGCTCAGTTTAAGCCATGCATAAGTTATTTCTTTATGATTACTAAATAAATCACAACCTGGAATCCAGTAACATCTGGTTACTTAAATTCTTGTATAAGATAATAATTCCAGTTTGCTTAACCTTGAAACATTCACTAATATGATATTAATCATGGAAAAGAAATTTCTAATATTATTACAAATGATAATACATTAGTTTTGCAAACTTTTGTACATTGCATTAAAAAACAGTCCACTATCGTCAACAATTTAACTATTTCTTGTGGAAACTAGATTAAGGTAATCTAGTATACATGAGTTTCTTATAATTATTTTTGGTATTTTGGCAGTTATTGCAAATTGGTTATAATATTCTCATTAAGTGAAATTACTCAAACTATTTAAAAACTGTCAACAATCTATTAAGTGGTTATACTCAGAAATTATGCAATTAAAATAGATATTATTATATCTTACCTGAAATAAAGGCAATATATGTATAAACAATGTTTGACTTGTGATCTGTAAGATAATCATGCCTCTCTGCTGTTTTTCAAAAGAACTTCTTTCCTATTCCTCACTATCTTCATTCACTCACAATTTGTTTTCATTATTCTTCCATTGATTTTAGAACAAATATTAAAAAATACTTATAAGGGGAGAGATCTAATAAAGTCCTAACTATACCTAATAGGGAAGTTATTCCAAAGAAACCTATTGATCTAGATGACACCTAACTACAGAGTAACCCAGAAATAGAAGAGAATGAACTTGAAAGAATGTATGGCAAACATTAGTTCCAAATAAGGGTTCAATAGTCAATGAGAAATAAGGCATGTCGTCTAAATTTCCAAGTTTGACTTCCAAATTGTCTGGATTGGATTTACTCTTACATTAGGAAAACCTAAGATCCAGCTCCTCATTTGTAAAGATACTTTTTCAGACCACTGAAAGGGGCCTTAGAAATGTCTCACATGGTCAGATATTTGTGTAATATTTAAAATTCTAAAATAATTGTATATTCTTAAGAAACAGGACTCTAAACTTCAGGCCATATTAAAGCCAGATTTACCAGGAAATAAATCTGGATACCCCTTTTGTTACTCTTATCTTTGTGAAGAACTTTGCATTGTTCCAAATTTGGTATATATGCTGTGGAAGAAAGTACAACACTGTATTGGAAGTAACAGAAAAGAGTTGTCCAAAGTTCACTAGGAAATTCACAGAATTGTGGGCAAATGTTCAGAGTGGAAAATGGGCAGAGATAAGAGTTTGGGATAGGCCAAAGCAGTTCTGATAGTCAAAATCACAGTCTTTTTCTGAGAACTGCTATCACTGGTGGTAAGAAGACTGTACAAATTGTGCTTCTGCCAGCCCCCACCTCCCACATGAATGTTGCTACCACAGCTATTGGGGCTTACCAGAAGAATGGGTTTTCCAAAGACCTTCTCCTTCTACATGAATCTCTGGTTCCTGAATCAAAGTTGGGGAGGGAGTGGAGGAAGGACTGATTAAATTTTCATAGAGCAAAGAAGGAATGAAAACCATTCAGAAATAAATGAAAATCGGGTTAGATTAAAAAAAAAAAAATGCAGCCCTGCCATTGATCAGCATAGGAGTAGACATGTAGACATAGGTCAAAACAGCTGCAAAATAAACAGAAAACGTTTTTCCTAAGGTCACACAGCAGCTGTAAAATGTCATAATAATCACTGTTTGACTGATTATTGCTTTCTTCCCTATAACGTTCCACATCTATTTTGCTATTCCTATCCATTCCTGGGGACCTCTACTTGCTAAACCATTAATCCCTAGGCAATCCTAATCCTTCTGAGAAAAGCAACAAATTCAGAACTAATCCCTGCTTCTTTGAGGCCCTTTGCAAAATCTTTCAACAAGAACGTGAACCTTATAAAAGAATCTGTGTTCTCATTTTTTGAGGGCATTCCTCAGTGCTCTGGATCATCTCCCTTTGCTGTGAATCAACAAATCTGAATTTGTGGGACTTCAGGTTTGTCTGGGTGGTCTTTGGCTGATTAGGCTTAATAATGAATCAGCCAATGCTTTATCAGAGAGGGGTTAGGAAAGTGCTTTTCACTAATTAAATTTGAGATACAAGACCTCCTTCCCATTAGTATCCATGAGGCGCTAGATATCCCAGAGAGGACTTCTTAGTGTTAAAATTTTGAAGAATTAGAACATAAATGATAATTGTTGAATATTATCCAACCTTTGGATTTTTCAGCATCATTAGCATTCTTTCTTCTTATATTCTACACACAGACACACACACACGATAAAAACAATCTCCAAATCCAACCATTTCTAATTCTGAAATTACTCATATTCTTTTGTTCAATTTGCTTTATATCCACTACATCTCCTTCAGTTTAGACTAATTTACATAGTAGACTTTCAAAAAATACTTCAGAAAGGAATGAGTGGACAACAGATCGAATCTGCCCTTAATTACACAGCTTCTTATCTGGATTTTCGGTTTTCTGTCTTGGCCATTTCCAAAGAACCCACTACATTAAAAGAAAGTTAATTTTTATAAATGTAAACTTCATATCATTTGTCTGTTTAAATATTTCAACATAAAGTACCAAATCAATTTTAGCAATGTCCCAAGTTCTTACCTTTCTGATTTTTTCACATGATATCATCCCCTTTGGCTGTAACATCTAGTACTTTTATTTATCTTTGAGTCTTACCTACTAAGTCCATGTAATTTCTTCCCATAAGTATACCTGATAGTGTAGCACTCTACCTTCCACGTGATAAGGTTTGGGACATTATATGGGAATTGCCTACCTACTTGTTTATAACTCCCAGTATGGCAAACACTGTGGGCCAGGAATTCTGCCTTGGTGAACCCTTCTGTTTTGACCTTATTCTCAGTACAAATTAGAAAAAGATCTTCTATGGCTATTGCTCTTTAAACATATCTTTCTTTTATAATGCTGAAAAACAGTACTTTCATATTTATTGACCATTTCATATTTCTGGAACTAAGAGTAACATCAAGTTTTTCAAAAACCTAAGTCTCTAATGTCATAATTTGAATTTAAATCCTGATCTTCTGAATTTAAATGCTATGTTCCTTCTGCTATTATTTTACTCAGAGTTAATAAATAATTAAGTGCTTGAGGTTGCAACATACATCCAAATTTCAACAATGCTCCTACTATTGATACAGTGAGTGCTAAAGTTATCAGAGAAATACCCTTAAAGATTAAATTGGTAATTAATCTAAAGTAGTCCACCTAGTATCTTGATAATTTACTAAGTACATAGATCTAATTACCTACATAATTTCACTTTCTTAAGAAATGAAATAAATAATAAAGAGTTCATTTTAATTTGGGTTAGTAATCCAACTCTATGGGCTAGAATATCCTTTCTTCAATTATCAATTGAACAATCTAAATTGTATCAGGTAGTTATCTTTGTTTTACATCTCCTTGCCAAGCAAACACTTATATTTTCATTTACTAATTAATGACATATTTCTTATGTTTAATTTTGTTTTCACATCATAACATTTTGCCCAATTAATGCACGATTACCACTAGCTTTTTTTTTTTTTCAGGTATCAAGTTTTTATTTAAATTCTACTTAGTTAACATATAGTGTAATATTGGTTTCAGGTGGAGAATTTAGTGATTCATCACTTACATATAATACCCAGTGCTCATCACAACAAATGTTCTCTTTAACATCCATCACCCATTTAGCCTATCCCCCATTCACCTCCCCTTCAGCAACCCTCAGTTTGTTCTCTATAATAAAGAGGCTTTTATGGTTTGCCTCCCTCTTTTTTTTTCCTTCCCCATGTTCATCTATTTTGTTTCTTAAATTCCACAGATGAGTGAAATCATATGGTATTTGTCTTTCTCTGACTGACTTATTTCACTTAGCATAATACACTCTAGCTCCATCCATGTTGTTGCAAATGGCAAGATTTCATTTTTTTATGCAGAGTAATATTCCACTATGTATATATACCGCATTGTTTTTATCTATTTATCAGTCAATGAACATTTCGGTTACGACTAGCTTAAAGAAAATCAAATAAAAATATTTTTAAATTCTTAAAATATTTTCTACATATTTAGTTGATTGATTATACCACACTGATCTGTATTTGAAGATGTATCTTTATAAATTAAGTATTTACATTCTACAATATTTTTACTCCATAAGAGTGTTTGCTAATGACTGGGATAAAATGTGACAATATTTTTGAAAAGTAGTGCAAGACTTAGTTGGATTGACTTAGTAGGTGGGGAAAGAGATGTTTTGGCTGGTAGATGAAAATGATAATAGTGTTTTGTTCTGTTTTGTTTTGTGGCAGGAGCTGAGCTGACTAGAAAAGTCATAAGAGGTTGATAAAGCATGAGGACAATTATAAGGTACAATAGCCTGTGGTTCTGAGAAGAAAAACTAGGACTAAATTGTTCTAATTGAGAGAAAAGCTAAAGATAGGCCCTTAAGCTGATCTGAACTTCCCAGGATAAGCATTTACTATGTGATAACATAAAGGTGACCAAAATAGCAACCTTAATGTTCCCCTCAGCTTGAATTTAGACAGGCTTCTTCTTGACTCTAGGCTCCTGACATTTCTTTCCTTAGAGCATTTACTTAAAACAAACAAACTTGTAATTATAAATTCTTTTTCTACCCCTTTGAGATGTATATAAATCCCTTAAAAATACTCTTATTTTTAAAATCCAGTGATATCTTTCTCAAGGACCTGGAACCATCTATTGGAAATGAAATACATCAAAGAAGATAGCACCCCTACCTCTCAGTCTCTGTGGGAGGGTAGGAGCCGAACACTGACAAGGTCAATGAGCAAACACAGGTGCCCTAATCATAAGGAAAAACATTTACAAACTCAAGAATAACTCAGTATGTTCAACACATCTCACTGAGCAACCTCTCCACTAACATTCTTATATAATTTCTACTCGCTCATGCCAGCACTTAAAAACTCGCCCACCCTTTGTTTCGAAACAATCAAGTTCAGACTGAGCTCTGGTCTCTCTCTTCTGTGCATTAGACTTGAATAAAGTCTTCCCTGCCTGTTTAAGATTGTCCAGGGCAATTTTTGTTTGACAAAAGAAAGTTTGGAAAAAATTACCACTCTTTTATGAAAAATGGTCATGGTGGAGAGAAATATTGTCCATTTTACAGGTAAACATAAATGCCCAGAACACAGCTGGAGAAAGCCTCTCACGACGGTGCTAGAGAAGGCCTCTAACAATGTTGTTCCTCTCAAGGAACAAGATTTGAATGAAAACATAGGGAGCACTAGAGAGTTGGAGAATTCTTAATCATTCGGGCCAAGAAATGGCAGTTCTTTCAACACCTCAGGAATCACACTGTCCTCTTATTCTTGAGTAAAAAAGTGATTTGGATCAAAATTACATTTTTAGCAAAGTAGTCCCTGGAGCTGATCTATAAAGAAAGAGACTTATAATTATCTTGTGCCCTAACTTCCCCTCCAGGCTGGTATGGCCTAGAGAATTATCTTTAACATGACAGAGACTGATAACATACTAATTGGTGCCTATAAACAGTGAAGATATTAATAACCATTTGTATTGTTTTGTAATTTTAATTTACTTCCACAACAAATCTTTGTGCTGTTTTCTGGTTAAAAAATGCATGGTTCTGAATTAATGACTTGAGTTCTAAATATTTCTGATATGGGATCTAATGTTTTAATTTAAAAATAGATATAAAATAGATATATGCTTATCCATATGGATCTGTTATTTTGTAAGGATTAAATTCATTATGGCAGTATTTTCAATTCAATAATTGGCAAAATTTTAATATGCGTTTAGGGAAAAGTGCCCAATTACGGACAATTTACAGTTATAGCCCTCATAATTGAGCTAGTCAAGGAAGTTATTGATTAGTTTTTCTTAATTTGCAGAATAAATTCTTGATCAATTCTCAATTAAACCAAATCTTTCCTACTTAAAAAAAAAAAAAAAAGCCTTTTAAATGCATAAACACACACACACACACACACACACACCCCTTACAAGGAAGATTCAAGTTACCACATTGAGGAATATCTAAAAGCCTACTCTCTACTCAGAACACTTGAGAAATTGTACAGTTGAAATGGTTATATATCCTTGTTTACCTAGGATGATTCCAATTTATGCCAGTTGCCCAACATAATTATTAACAGTACCAAATTTGTTTTCCAAAGTATCCCAATTTTGACAACAAATTATATGGTTACTTCAAACATACTAAGGAGTTTGTGTTCCATTTGCGCATGCACTTTCAACAAGAAAGTATAAATCATCATTAACAGAAACTGATAACAGTGAACATTCAATGTTGCATATGAAATCGACCTTTCATAAAACCATATTTTATATAGTCATCTAAATGATCGTTTAAGGCACAGCGAGTCTTCTTTTGTTATTTTAACCCAAGATACTGACATAAGCCTGCTTCTTAAACAGCTTATCCAATTTTAAAACCACTGTGGCTAATCTTCATTTGAGGGGTCTGCTTTCATTCCTCTCAAGATTCATGTTAATCTCTTCTATACACAGATGTCCTTCACTCACCTCCAAATCAGCCTCCAAAATGGAGTCACTTTGAAAACTCTTCCATAAAAATTACCATAGTTGCTTTTTCTTGTGCATTGTACTCCTGAAAGCTTCCAATCACAAGTCTAGTGAATTGTCCACAACTACAATGGGCCACAGAGAGGGCCAGCATGTGCCTCTGTATATATTGTCAATTTCTTCATAAATAGAACCCTTAACCCTCCCTACATTAAAGACAGGCAGAATATAAATATCAATTATCCAGGTTTAAAAAAAAAAGTTTAGAATTTTTTGAAAGTAATTATTAAAGCAAACTAAAGGATCTATTATTTTAAAATGAATTTTACTTTAATACTAAAATGGTAAAATTAGAGATAGAAGGAAAGGGATAATACTACTATTTGTGAAGTTTGGTTCATGTTTTGCAAAACAGCATTTCTTAACACAGGAAAATGTATTTAAGATTAGGAATCTTTGAACATACTAACAATTAGACAATTTAGTGAATCAACAAATATGTGCTTATATCTTCCCTAACCAAGTCTTGGGAGCTGTACTTTGTGTTAGAGAAATGAGCCATAAGTATGCACTCGATCTTAAATAATCAGAAGGATCTTCAATAATCCTTTATTTCTGAGAAATACTCAAAAAATATACCAAAATATAGGCAAAGAAAAATGTGAGGTAAATCATATAAAATCACAGTAGCGAGAATAAACATCAATTGCTTTGAGTGAATTGCTTAAGCCTCCCTATATAGTTTTCAAATATTTTCAAAAACAAAAAATAAATTTAGAAAAAAAATTTAAACAAATCATGGCTTATTGTACAGATTTCTTCCCTTCTTTCTCTTCATTTCTTCCTTCTTTCCTTCTTTCCTTCCTTCCTTCCTTCCTTCCTTCCTTCCTTCCTTCCTTTCTCTCTCTTTCTTTTCTTTCTTCTTTCTTTCTTTCTTTCTTTCTTTCTTTCTTTCTTTCTTTCTTTCTTCTTTCTTTCTTTCCTTTACTCTTTCTTTCTGTCAACATTATAACTAGGAGACTGGTTATTTATCTACATTGCTGCCTAGGAATCACCCTCCACGGAAATACTAAATTTCTTCATGTTATCAAATTCACCACTTTTCTTCTCAACACTCCTTAGGTGAGCTCTCAATTCCACTCTATTTGAAAACTGTATTTATGCTGTGATTCACACATTTATATCTCCAGGTCACATCTCTCCTCTGATTTTATGTGTATATATAATCTTTCCCCTTATACCTGCATTTGGATATCTCACAGATATTTCAGACTGGATATAATTAAAATGAGACTCTTTACCTTTGTTTCTCACAAAATCTGCCTCTTTCCAAACTCTAGTCTTCCTCATCTCTCTTAAGAGAATTAGCATCCATGCTCTAGCTCAAACGATAAATTTAGAAGAGCTACGATTTCCCTTCTCACTTATTTACCAGCTTCCAATCCATTACCACATCCTCTCAATACTTCCTTCCAAATAAATCAGATCTGTTTCCAATCTAGTCCCAGCCATGGTCAACCTGAGCCTGACTTTGTGAGCCTACTAAATATTCTCTTCACAACCCTTTACTGGTGTTCTGTTTCACCTAAAATAAAATCCTATTTTTACCACATTCTTGAATGCATTACATTATCTCTCTCCTACCCTCCTTCCTACTTGCTAACTATGCTCAACATCACTGACATTTAGATTTACTGTCTCAAATATGCCAGATCTTTCATATAACAGGACATTTGCAACCTATAATGTTCTTCCTCTCTTCCTTCTGTTTGTTTGGCAATCTTTCTTCATCATGTGTTTATGAGCTTGAACATCACCTTTACAGAAAAGCCTTCCTTGATTATTCTATTTAAATCCAGGTCCTTCTCTCCATTCTAACTTCACACTTAATTTATTTTCTGCATGGATTTTCTCAAAAAAACCTAATTATTTTATCTTTTTAAACATCCATCTCCTCCACAATATTGTAAGTTCCAAGAAGTCAGACAATGTGTATACATGAATTATTTTAAAAATCATTCTGTGCACCAAAAAAAATCATCTCTGTGGAAAGACTATAAATTATTTTCATTTTTATTGTTGGTAAATAGTATTCTAAATGTTCTATAGTGACAATGCATTATTTTGAAAGATAATAATGTTAACTGTTTAAAGATAGCTAGAAAACATACAGTGACTATAAATGCTATTGCTATTAAATTAACCATTCATATACATTGAGTTGGTAATGTGCTAACCATAAGAGTTTCCAAATAGGTGTATTAGAATTATGTAGATATAACAGTTCTCTGGGGCATTTTGCTGGCCATTACATTCCTTTGTACTAAAGGAAAAACAATATAGCACTGAAAAAAAAATAGATGCTTTGAATAGACTAGGCACATATATCATTGAATATGTGTTTTCATACTTAAAATTTAAACCAAATCAACTCTTCCTTTAAGGTGATCATTTGAACTGCAATGCACATGCATAAATATAAGCATAAACCAATTTGAGTATATTTATAACATAAAATTTTAACATTAGCATTTAACTTTTACCTTTCATATTACAGAGACATGATTTTCTGGGCATATAATTGATATATAACCATAACTTATATTCTTACTCCTAATCACAGGAGCCGCCGGTCTAAGTGCACAGACAGATATTCAGTCACACAACTAGTCTCACACTATAGTCTGAAATAGCATATACCATTATAATCATCTGACTATACACACTGAAAAGAACATAAAATTCAATAGCATAAATGAACAAGAAGAAAAATAATCACATCTGTGAAGTTAAGAATTGAGTGTCATTTTTGGGAAAAACATAAAAGAGAACATTCTTACTATATCAAGCTGTTGTTACCAATTTTGTCTGCAAATCATACTTGAAAATGTTACATATGTTCTGCTATTATGCAGCACAATACATGTAGATTGGATATTCACTATCAAGGAAATTTACTGTATCTTTCCTGAATTTACTAACATGAATAATTAAACAAAAAGTATCTTTATTCTGTTCTCAGAATGTAAATTGGCAATGGCAGCAAATATGTAATATCAATATATATATATAACAAAGCAACAATTATCTAATATGTTTTGGCTATGGTCTTATAATAATATTTAATGCCACTAATTATTCTAAATATTCTTTGCTTATTATGTTTTAAATTTTTCAATAAAAGTACTGAAATATTAAGATGACTAGAGGGGAGGGGGATGCGTTAGCCTGGTGATGGGTATTAAAGAGGGCACGTATTGAATGGAGCACTGGGTGTTATATGCAAACAATGAATCATGGAACACTACATCAAAAACTAATGATGTAATGTGTGGTGATTAACATAACAAAATAAAAAAAAATCTAAAAAAAAAAACAACAAAAGCAAAAATAAACAAATGGGACTGTATCAAACCAAAAAACTTCCCCACAGAAAAGAAAACCATCAATAAAACAAAAAGGCAACCAATTAAATGAGAGAAGATATTCACAAATGACAGAGCCAAAAAGCGGTTAACATCCAAAATATATAAAAAAAACTCATAAAAGTCAATATCAAAATAAACAAACAAAAAAACAATCTGAGTAAAAAAAATGGGGAGAGAACCTGAAAAGACATTTTTCCAAAGAAGACATACAGATGGCCAGCAGGCACATGAAGAGATGCTCAACATCGCTAATCATCAGGTAAATGCAAAATAAAGTCACAATGAGGTATCACCTTACACCTGTCAAAATGGCTATTATCAAAAAGACAAGAAATAACAAGTGTTGGCAAGGCTGTGGAGAAAAGGGGGCCTTCATACACTGTTGGTTGGGATGTATATTGGTGCAGCCACTATGGAAAACAATATGGAGGTTCCTAAAAAAAGTTAAAAATAGAACTACCATATGATCCACCAATTCCACTGCTGAGTATCTGAAGAAAATAAAAATACTAATTTGAAAAGACATATGCACCGTATGTTCATCGCAACATTATTTATAATTGCCAAGAAATGGAAACAACCTAAATGTCCATTGATAGATGAATGGATAAAGAAGATGTGGTATATATATACGTATACAATGGAATATTGTTTAATCATAAAAAAGAATGAAATCTTGCCATTTGTGACAACATGGATGGACCTAGAGGATGTTATACAAAGTGAAGTAAGTCAGAGAAAGACAAATACTATATTTTTTTCATTTATGGAATCTAAAAAAACAAAACAAATGAACATATAAAACAAAACAGAAACAGACTGATAGATGCAGAAAACAAACTGATGGTTGCCAGAGGGAGGTAAGGCAGGGGGATGGACAAAACAGGTGAAGGGTATTAAGAGGTACAATCTTCCAATTATAAAATAAAAAGAGACACAGATGTAATATACAGCAGAGAATATAGTCAATAATACTGTAACAATTTTGCATGGTGACAGCTGGTAAATGCATTTACTATGGTGACCATTTCATAGTGCATATAAATATTGAATCACTATGTTGTACACTCAAAACTAATACAATATAGTATGTCAATTACTCAATTTAATAAATCAATAAATGAATAAATTTAAAAAAAAAGATGACTTCAAATGGTTTCTTGCTTTATGAAGGTGTTAGAGTTTCCTAATTATCACTGCTTTAAATTCCAAGGGGAGTATATGTTATTCTGCCCCAAATTCTCTATATGAAAGTTACACTGGCAAGTTCAATTGACCAGAATGGCAAAGAGGGGTGTTAATTAATATGTGCTTGTCTAATATTTTGGGAGGAAGGAGATAAGAAAATACATACTAAACATATTGTGTAAAATAAATATGAGGGAAAAAACACAATTAAGAAGTTATCCAAATACTATCTACAAACTTTAACTCTACATCTTAATAATAATTTTAATTATGTATTTAATTATGTATTCACAATCATTTTTCACTATCCTTCCAGACATGTGGATTTTTAGTTTTTGGCTGTGACTATTTTATTGGTGCCAAAAGTGCTTTTACAAAATTCATCATTCATTTAATATTTATTCAAATGGCCACTAATTACAATATACTCTGTGAAATTCCTGAAATAAGGACGCCTGTGACATGGTCACTTTCAGCAAGGAGCACACAAATGGGTTTGGAACCATAACGGCATCTGAGTAACTATCAGATTCTCACAAATAAAATAGCCAAGGTGATAGACGGACTCTTCCATGCATCATCCATCACTTTGGTCTCATGCCATGCAGAAATTGATGGATTTGATAATTTTATGACAGATTTTAGAGAACTAAAAGGCCATCTTTATTCCAAATGTATAGCCATCAGCTATATTCATGTTTATGTCAATACCCTTAAAGCATGTGCAATAAATATACGCACATCCAAGGGAATGGCTGAATGACTTTGGGCAGAGAGTGAGAATAATAAGCTACCTAGGATCCAGGTCTTTGGTTTCATTTTTTAAACCTGAAATTGATTTTCAGAAATGCATGTCATACTGTTTTTTTTTATAATGTAATTGAATAAGTTCCTAAGAAAAAAAATTAAGGATTTGTATTTAATAGAGAATATAAGATTTGAAATGTGTATGTACTTCTATGTTAGTGTTAAAATAGTGTTTAAATTAGTTTTTAGTATTTAAATTAGTGTTTAATCCACTGGAGTTTCTTTTTTAAATTTTAGTATTTTAAATTAATTTCTTTGTATCATATTTGTTTAGCCATATAAGCCATTTCTTCATTTTGTTTCTATTTTAACTTTATTTGCACTTCACTCTTTAAAGTTGGACTTAGTTAAATATTTCAACATTTTAGTTAAGCTGTTTAACTATTTCTTTATACAATGTTTCTGTTTTATTTTTCTTAACTGATAGGATTTTTTAAGAGATTTTATTTATTTATTTGAGAGAGAGAGCATGAGCAGGGGGAGGGGCAGAGGGAGAGGGAGAAGCAGACTCCCCACTAAGCACAGAGCCCAGACACAGAGGCTCAATCCCAGGACCCCAAGATCATGACCTGAGCCAAAGTCAGATGCTTAAGCAACTGAACCACCCATGTGGCCCCTTAACTGATAGGATTTTAAATATACCAACCTTATACAATAAATAGATGGTGATGAATTTCTATAAATTTATCATTTGACAAAATACAGCATACTTTCTTGATAAAAACTTTCTGCAGTGTAGGGATAGAAGGAACATTCTTCAGTATCATAAAAGCCATATACGAAAAATCCACAGAGAATATCATCCTCAAAGGGAAAAAACTGAGAGCTTTGACCCTAAGGTCAGGAACACGACAGGGATGTCCACTCTCACCACTGTGGTTCAACACAGTGCTGGAAGTCCTAGCCTCAGCTATCAGAAAACAAAAAGAAAAGACCTCCAAATCAGCAAAGAAGTCAAACTCTCATTCTTCGCAGATGACATGATATTCTATTGTAGAAAACCCAAAAGACTCCACCCAAAAATTACTAGAACTGATACAGGAATTCAGCAAAGCTGTAGGATATAAAACCAATGCACAGAAGTCAGCTGCATCTCTATACACTAACAATGAGATCCTTGCTACCCTACAACCCAGCAATTGCATTACTAGGTATTTAACCAAAGGATAAAAACATAGTAATTTGAAGGGCACCTGCACCCCAATGTTTATAGCATCAGTGTCCAAAAAAGCCAAAATATGGAAAGACCCCAGATGTCCATCAACAGATGAATGGATAAAGAAGATGTGGTACATATATACAATGGAATATTACTCAACTATCAAAAAGCATGAAATCTTGCCATTTGCAACTATGTGGATGGAACCAGAGGGTTTTATGTTAAGTGAAATAAGTCAGTCAGAAAAAAGACAAGTATCATATGATTTTGCTCATATGTGGAATTTAAGAAACAAAATAGATAAACATAGGGGAAGGGAAAGAAAAATGAGATGAAAACAGAGGGAGACAAACCATAAGAGACTCTTAACTATAGAAAACAAACTGAGGCTTGCTGGAGGGGAGGTGGGGGGGGATGGGGTTACTGGGTGATGGGCATTAAGGAGGGCACATGATGTGATAAGCATTGGGTGTTATATGCAACTGATGAATCACTAAATTCTACCTCTGAAGCTAATAATACACTATATGATAATTAAATTGAATTTAAATAAAAAAGAAAAAAATTATTTCAAGTAAGGTAAAGCAAGTATAAAATTTCCTTGAAAGAATAATCACCAGCATACTTATTTACTTAATTTTGTATTGTGCTTAAAAACACATAGCATCAACTATTTTTAAACAGTGGTGTTAACTACATGCATATTGTTGTACAATAGATCTCTAGAAGTTTTTCATCTTGCAAAAAAAAAAAAAAAGATCCATTAAATAAATCCCTTTTTCCTCCTCCCCTTAGTCCCTGGCAACCACCATTCTACTTTCTCTTTTCAAGACTCCAACTATTTTAGATACCTCATATAAGTGAATGAATGCAGTATTTTTGGGGGGTTTTTTTTTGTTTTTTTTGTTTTTTGTTTTGTTTTGTTTTTGTTTTGGTAACAGGCTTATCTCATTTTGCAGAATATCCCCAAGGTTCACCCATGTTATAGCATATGATAGGATTACCTCCATTTTTGAGGCTAAATAATATTCCATGTATGTATATACAGCATTTTCTTTATTCATTTGAACACTTAGTTTGCTTCAAGTATCTTGGCTATTGCGAATAATGCTTCAATGAACATAAGTGTGCCAATACTCTTTCAGATCCTATTTTCAATTATTTTGGTTTTATACCCAGAAGTAACATTGCTGGATCATATGGCAGTTCTATTTTTAAGTTTTTGAAGAATCTCCATACTGTTTTTCTTTTTCTTTTTCTTCCTTCCTCCCTCTCTCCCTCCCTCCCTTCCTTCCCTCTCTCCCTTTCTCTTTCTCCTTTTCTTTTTCTCTCACTCCTTCTTTTTTCTTTTCCTTTCTTTTTGTTCTCTTCTTTCTTTCTCCCTCTCTCCCACCCTCCCCTTTTCCCTTTCTTCTTCCCTTTCTCTTTCTTTCTTTTCCTCCCTCCCTCCTTTTTCTCTCTCCCTTGCTCTTTTTCCTCCCCCTCCCACCCCTTCTCCTTCCTCTTCTTCTTTAATGCCATCCTGATTTACTGAATACGATAGTTTTTGTCTCTCTGTGCTTATTTTGGAAATTTCCTCTGTAATACAGTCAATTATTATTACTCAAGATAGTTATGCTCAATATAAAAGTGCTCTGGACACTGAATTAGTGAATACTGAATCACTGGTCTTACAGAAATACAGGGCTGGATTCCTAAAAACATTTTCATCAACTAACTGATAAATAACCTTGTTTTATGCATGTTTCTGCTTAAAGACACCTTATTTAATATACACTATTGAATCATTAACAATAATCTCATGGCTAACAGTACAACAATATATGCCTGTATGAAGCCTAACATGTATTTTCTCCATATGGCGTATCACAGCCTTCTTGCACTTAGGAACGCTAGACAACACTTAAAAATTATGCTTTGGGGCCATTTTAAACAGTGAAATTATCAATGGGAAGCACAACAATGCAAGAAATATGGCACTAAATAGACCACAAAAGGACACTTGCTTACAGTATGAGAGCCAATACTAGGAAGCAGAGTGCTGTCTTGTTTGACCTCACCTGGGAATGTGTTCATGGGCTATTCAAAGTTTTCACCATTTCGCATGAGCACATGTCCATGCAAGATGGTGAAAACACTAAGAGTATTGATTTTGGGGTTACACAGAAGTTTTACCAAGTAGGTGAATTCACAAATATGAGATCTGCAAATAGTGAGAATTGACTGCATATCCCAGTATGATAATATATATTCAGTGCTATCTAATCCATTGATAAACCCAAAATTAGGTACTTCATTTTAGATCTTCATTTGTTTTGTTTTTTTTATAGTTACTAGTTTTCTGCCAAAATTCTTGATATTACCTTTTAATTCCTTAATCATATCAAGCAAAATTATTTTTTTTAATTTTGTAAATGATATTGATATCATCGGACTTGCCACTATATTTTTTTCTACTATCTGTTGGTCCTTTTGTCTTTCATCGTACAATCTTGTGTCTAATAATTTTTTTTAAGATTTTATTTATTTATTTGACAGAGAGAGAGAGACAGCAAGAGAGGGAACGCAAGCAGGGGGAGTGGGAGAGGGAGAAGCAGGCTTCCCGCCAAGCAGGGAGCCCAGTGAGGGGCTCGATCCCAGGACCCTGGGATCATGACCTGAGCCCAAGGCAGATACTTAACCGACTGAGCCTCCCAGGCGCCCCAGTGTCTAATAATTTTTTATATCAACACTAGATATTGTGAAAATGTTGAGATAATTTGAGAAGGCTCTGTGTAATGTTATCTTTTTCCAGAAAGGATTTCACTAGATTCCAGACAAGTAGGCTACGGACACTAACAATACCAGATCACTTTAATCCACTGAGGGCTTGAGATGTGTCAAAATCAGTCTTCAGTCCTTAAAAAGGCTGGTTTATTTAAGTTCATAGTATAGCATTTTCCCCAAACCAAAAGTATTTAAAGTTATGCTCAGCTTTTCATCTTTTCAGCCATGCTTTCACAAATAGACATGTCTTAAATGCCTCATTTTCCTATGTAGTCCCTGGTCCCTTTCAAAGATTCTGGTCTGTAACTTCTTCCTAAATTCTACCTCCTTGATTTCTTCAAATATACCTTAATATATTTTATGTAGCTATTCTAGTTATTTCCAGCAGAAATTTGGGAATAAAACATACTGTCATACTGAAAGTGGTAGTTGGCTGTTTCCCTGCTTCTTTGATAGTTTGTGAAGCCAAATTTCTATTTTTCCATTTTCATTTTTGACAAGTACCAAATAATATAAATAAGAGATTATTTCTATTTCTGTTATTTTAGAGTGAGGTTAGCATATATGTCCCACTCATAAATAAGTACTATTTGCACATTATCCTTCAGAATAAAATTAAAATGAATTCTTGATTTTACTTGAGTAGAAATTTTAATCTGACTTTTCAATGCAGAAGCTCTATAATTTTTGCTATAATATTTTTTAAAGATTTTATTTATTTATTTGTTAGAGAGAGAGAGAGAGCACAAGCAGGGGGAACAGCAGGCATAGGGAGAAGCAGGCTCCCCGCTTCTCTCCTCTCCCACTCCGAGCAAGGAGCCTGCTGTGGGACTCGATCCCAAGACCCTGGGATCATGATCTGAGCTGAAGAAAGAGCCTTAACCACTGAACTACTCAGCCATCCCATAATTTTTGCTATAATATTAAAATATTTTCACTATTAATGTGACTTTAAATGTTCATATTTAAGTATAGTGCTTATCCTATAATCAGTTATTGAACAAGGTATTGTGACCAAAACAAATGCAGGTTAGAAACTGGAACATCACATAAATTTATTCCAAAAAATATTAAGTTCTCAGTGTAATTATTTTCTTTTTCTATAAGAATATATAGATTTCCACATATATCCTACATATATGTACACATAGGTGTACATTTTACATGTTTTAGGTAAACTACTTTTTAATCTTTTGAGCTCTTACATGATGGTTTTATAAAGTGAAAAATCGATTAATCCAGGGGCGTCTGGGTGGCTCAGTCAGTTGAGTGTCTGACTCTTGATTTTGGCTCAGGTCATGATCTCAGGGTTACAAAATTGAGCCCTGCA
Source organism: Phoca vitulina (assembly GCF_004348235.1). NCBI lineage: Eukaryota > Metazoa > Chordata > Mammalia > Carnivora > Phocidae > Phoca > Phoca vitulina. The sequence goes on along the minus strand of NW_022589708.1, from coordinate 36,791,443 downwards.
TCTACCTCTGAGCTCGGTGGGGACTCTGCTTGGGATTTTCTCTCTCCCTCTGCCCCTAACCCCAAGCACTCTCTCTCTCTAAAATAAGTAAATAATTTTTTTCAAAAATCTATTAATCTAAACAATTCAATATCCATAGATATTTTAATTCAACTGCTTAAAATTATGGTACACTCCAGCAGAATACATAACATTTCCAAATGTTAACAAAGTGTATCTATTTGGGGTTTGAATATCCAGTGACAACTAATATCATCACTTATTCTTGGTAAGAAAGTAAAGAATGATTCAGACTTTACTATCTTTAAAATGTATTCCTTTATAAGAAAAAAAAATCAAAGGGGGAAAAGAACTAAATTGATGTCCATTGGTAACTGTGAGCTGGAATAAAAGCTGTAAAATATACTGTATGTGTCATGTCCATTCAAACTGTTAAATGAGAGGCAGCTAGTGTGATCATTTTAGTAACCAAATTCCTTAGAGCTTTGGCATAAATGGGAAAACAAACAAAAATCACTTTTTCTGTTAGTTGCAGTATTTGCAAATTACTCAGTTTTTAACAAATGGACAGAGTGGTTATTTTCAGAAAATAATTTTGTTCTCTTTACTTGTAGATAAATTTCACAAAATATTAATTATAGAAGAAGATTACGATAAACCATGTAGAATGTGAGAGTGAGAAGGAGCGAAATTTTTATGTATCACATTAACTTTTTTTATAATACAAAATAGCTAGATGGTTCACTAAAGTTTTAATTGTTATTGCTAAGGATTATGCATGTGACAAAAGTACAAAAAGGCACAATTTAAATACTATAGCAGTGAGAGAATTACTATTCACTTGAAACATATCATAATGTAACATCATTATTTTTTTGCTTGTATGCTTGAAATAAATGAAAACAATAAAAAGCTGAGTTAGGCTAAGGTAATATTTTGTATTTTCTAGAATCTCAAACAGAATCAGAACAATAAAGTTGATTGAAGACTAAAGTTTGAATACACAAACTTGAATTTACAGTCATCAAATATTTCACATTTTTTATGATTTACAGCTGTGTTTAAATAAATCTATCTAATTATACTGAAGCCTGCCATGTAATCATAGACTAATCCCATTTGTATGCTTAGAAAATGATAACAATGAGCTCCACTGGGCAATAAAGATTTCGATAAACAAATTGAGAAGTTTCTACACTAATCCCAGGTATTTTTCCGATTTTTATTTGGCTCCCTGCTTCCAACAGATCATGTTTTTGACCTTAAACCAAAAGTAAGAAAGACAGATAAGTCAATGCTTGACACTTCCCCACAAAGACTAGACCATCTGGACGCTTTATATTTGTTAACAGGTGCTTCTGGGATTTAGAGCCTAATTCTGGCCCAGATTCTGTTCTGTATGGGTGACTCTGTTGCTATGTGCAATTGTGCATTGCATTAATTGAAGAGAATAGAAAAGGCCAAGTACAGCAATTAGTCAGTTGGTCATGCAGAAAAGAGCTTAGTGGCTTTGAGCCATGAAATGTTGAGCGCACAGATGCACAGTAGCATCAGTTTTGCTCTCTGTGGTATGTTCCTAGTCTGTGACAGGTAAAATGCCTTTGTGACTTGATCCCAGTTTTCTGTCCCCTTCAAAACAAACTACATTTTGTAACCACAGGAGAGAGAAAATGCTATATTGACACAATATGTCTTGAATATATAATAGAATAACACACAATAGATAAAAAACTAAAAAAAATATGCATATATATGTTTAATATATGCTTTAGTCATGAAATATTTAGATGTGTTTTTTATTGTATGAAGGTATTATTTTTTAAAGGTTTTTGTTTTTGTTTTTTTGTGAGAGAGAGAGAGAGAGCACAAGCAGGGGGAGAGGCCAGCAGAGGGAGAAGCAGGCTCCCCATTGAGCAAGGAGTCGGATGCGGAACTCTATGCCAGGACCTTGGGACCATGACCCGAGCCAAAGGCAGACGCATAACCGACTGAGCCACCCAGACATCCCAAAGGTATTATTTTTTAATAGCACTTTTCAAAATCAAAGAAATTTTCAAACTCATAACATGGGTACAAATTTAATTTTGATTGAAACTTTTAAAGTACACATAATAATTTAGTTGCTTAAAATACCAGTTTCCTCATTTATAAATTAGTATAGTCAATAATCAAATGATATACTGAGTGACAAGAATGATAATCATTTAATTATTTTATTTGGGATCCAACAAATAAACAATAACAACTCAAAACTCTAAAGGACTGAGACTAGTTTATCATCTACAGTTTCTCTATTTGTGTTTAGAAATTGAATTATGATATTTTCACACTTTATGACATTACCATTTTGATGGTTAATTTTATGTGTCAACTTGACTGAGTTAAGGGATGCCCAGATAGCTGGTAACACATTACTTCTGGGTGTATCTGTGAGGATGTTTCCAGAAGAGATTAGCATTCAAGTCAGTAGACTGAATAAAGATCACCCTCACCGATAGAGGTAGGCATCATTCAATCTGTTCGTTGAGGGCCTGAATAGAACAAAAAGACAAGGGGAATTTGCTCTCTTTGTGAAAGCTGGGATATCCATTGTCTCCTGCCCTCAGATACTGGTTCTTGGTTCTGGGGCCTTTGGACTCAGACTGAATTACATCACCAGCTTTCCTCGTTCTCCAATTTACAGACAGTAAGTAGATCATGGAATTTCTTGTCTCCATAATCATATGAGCAAATACCTATAATTAATATATCCTATTCATTCTGCTCTTTGGAGAACCTTGACTAATACAACCATTATACTTTATAGTATTTCCATTATTTTATTCTGTGCTAAAGTATTGCCATTATTTATTCTTATACATCAGTTCTTAATTCAACTTACAATAACTTAAATAACACCTCTGAAACAAATAATGCAATATATGTTAAGAAAGAAAAAAAGAAGAAGAATGTAGCAGGAGGGGAAGAATGAAGGGGGGGAAATTGGAGGGGGAGAAGAACCATGAGAGACGATGGACTCTGAAAAACAAGCTGAAGGTTCTAGAGGGGAGGGGGGCGGGAGGATGGGTTAGCCTGGTGATGGGTATTGAGGAGGGCACGTTCTGCATGGAGCATTGGGTGTTATGCACAAACAATGAATCAAGGAACACTATATCTAAAACTAATGATGTAATGTATGGGGATTAACATAACAATAAAAAAATTAAAAAAAAAAAAAAGTAGTGTTAATACAAAATGGAGCCTGGGCTTAAAAATTCTCTGAGCAGAAAAAACTATTTAGGCCACATAAGCAAAACTGAATCTAGCTTATTTCATGAACATGAGACTTAATTTAGGTTGTTCCTTGTAAATGCCCCTGATAATCAAAAACAAACAAACAGACAAAAAAACCTTAAGTCATCTTCCTAAAAATAGTATAAGATAATCACTTTTAGCCAATCGCCTGCCATCTGGAAGCCACCAGGATAGTAACCAATCATTGTAAAGGTTAAACAATTTCCTCATTCTTCACTTCATAAGCCATCCTGAAACATCATACCCCTGAGCTTCAAATAAATTTTGAATCTAAAATCTCCCAGTTTACCAACTGTCCTTATATGCACAATAAACTCTTAATAAATAAATGCTGTTTTTACTGACTCCATGGTTTTAATTTTGCTAGTTCTGGATTTTTTGACACTTGTTATCGTTACTTTAATAAACATATTTTGAATATGTTTTACAAATCAACAACTGTGCTAGGAATGGAGCATATAACATTAAACAAAACAAAAAAGGAATGCTCCTACCATATAGAGCTAACAGTGTGTGAAGGAAACACATCATATATTTAGTGTATATTTGTATATTTTCATATAATAATAATAAAATTAAGGGATGACTGGGCATAGTAAGCAAATAAAGCAAGTAAGGAGGTGGAAATAACAGTGAGGCAATTTTAGTTACTGGAGCCAGGAATGAACTTTTTGAGGAGGTGATATTTATGCAGAAACTTAAATAAAATTGAGAAAACAAATCTTGAAAACCAATGAGTAAAGAGCATTACAGGACAAAAGATGAGCAGAAGAAACACCAGGGGCTGGGTCCGTAAGGTGGAACAGGCTTGTTGTGGATAGAGAGGACTTTCTGTGAGCCAGGCAATTCATTAGATGCTTACCCTATTTTTTTGATACGTAGATAGGTTACATGACAAACTGATTAAACACTAAATCCCTAGAGCCAGAGAAAATTATATTTTAATCCAGGTTTGGACACTTATTTGATGTTTTCCCATTTGTAAAATAGAGATTATAATAATAGTTGGTAACATGGCACTGTTGGACAAAAACGATCAATACACTTCTTACAATACTTGACATACAGCATGTATCGCATAAATACCAGCAATCATCAGCATCATTATCATCGCTTTCTATAAACTACTAGTCCCATTCTCTAAATGGGGAAATTAAAACTCAAATTAGTTTAATCCTGGCTGTTTTGTTTGTTGTATAACAGCTTCCAAACTGCTGTGTTTTTTTGTTTGTTTGGTTTGGTTTGGTTTGTTTTTAATAATTGTACCTAAACTCTACAGTTGTTCTTAGTGGGAGGATTGGTCTATTGTAAGTTATTCTTCATAACCAGGAGTAAAAATTTCCTCTAGAAAAGATTTCAATACGTAAAATACATTTTTCATATAAATTTTAAAACACGTTTGAATTAAAATAATTTGATATTTGTACTTTTAGTGCATATCAAACATAAAAACATGAAATTGCTATTATCTCTCAGTGTATCACAATTCATAAAATCTTTTCTTTTTTTTTTTAAGATTTTATTTATTTATTTGACAGAGAGAGACACAGCGAGAGAGGGAACACAAGCAGGAGGAGTGGGAGAGGGAGAAGCAGGCCCCCCGCGGAGCAGGGAGCCTGATGCGGGGCTCTATCCCAGGACCCTGGGATCATGACCTGAGCCGAAGGCAGACGCTTAAAGAATGAGCCACCCAGGCACCCCTCATAAAATCTTTTCTTGGACCGTGTGGTCTATCAACTCAATCCTCAAAGTCTATGTCTTTTTTTTTTCTCCTGTCTCAGATTGTTTTAATACTCTGAGTATGTATTTAAGACTCCAAAACATCTGGTTTCTAAGGAAAAAGAGTTTTTCATTTTTCTCTGAATAGTTTTTTTATTTATTATCTGTGAATAGAATAAAGCAAAATAATAAAATAATAACAATAAAAATAATACTTATAAATAATTTAAGTGCACAGGAGTTAAAGAAAAATGTGAGCCATCTCTTTCAGGAGATATTCCTTCCTTATTGTCAGTGGTGCAGAAATTTCTGAGCAACGATATCTCCTTATTCAAACCATTAATTTTCTGATCCTAGAGACAGACCTCATGGGCAGCACTTTTTCCCCATTGTGGCTGTTAGTAATGGCTCCTGATGATGGATGCATGCAGAATCACTACTAAGCTTTCATTTCCCTCATGGTAGCAACTCCCGGTACCCAGCTTATAGTGCCTGTTTCTTGTAGTTCTCAGATGTTCTTGGTAGAAGCATATTCCACAAGCTATTCTTTTTTCTTTCTATTGTTATTTAAATTCATTTAGCCAACCTATAGATATTTTTACTTGCTGGATCAGTTTCAAAGGGTAATGGCTTTGGTGGCCATATTTCTTCACATCCTTGTCCCCGCTTAGTCTTCTGCTGCAGCTACTGTGTCCTAAGAAATTTATTAGGTCATGCTGAAGACCTCTGGAGATTGCTGATAAATAAAAAATATATATACTGTTTTACATTCCTATGTAATTCCTTAAACTTTGTTTTGTATTCACATGAGGGAGGACAAAAATAATTTAAGTCCTCTCGATCAAAGCAGGGCACTTACTTATTTAATTTTTTAGTTTCTTTGTTTTAATTTTTTATTTACTTTTTTAATTTTTCATTTCTTTTTTTTTATTTGAGTATAGTTGACACACAATATTACATTAGTTTCAGGTATACAATGTCGTGATTTGACAAATTTATACATTATGGAATATTCACCACAACTATAGCTATCATCTGTCCCCTTACATTGCTATTACAGTGTCACTGACTGTACTCCTATGATTTGCCTTTTATTCCCATAACTTACTCTTCTCATAACTGGAGGCCTGTATCTCTCTCTCCCCTCCATGCATTTGCCTAAACTCTAACTCCCTCTGCTCTGGCAACCATTACTTTATTCTCTGTATTTATAGTTCTGATTCTACTTTTTGTTCATTCATTTTTTTAGATTCTATCTATGAGTGGAATCATATGGTATTTGTCTTTCTCAGTCTGACTTATTTCACTTAGCATCATAACTCTCGGTCCATCCATGTTGTCTCAAATGGCAGGATCTCACCCTTTTTTATAGCTGTGTGATATTCCATTGCATATATACCTTACCTATTCACCTATTGATGGACACTTAGGTTGCTTCCATGTCTTGGCTATTGTAAATAATGCGGCAATAAACATAGGGGTGCATGTATCTTTTTGAGTTAGTGTTTTCATTTTTACTGGGTTAAATACCCAATATTGGAATTATTGGATCATATGATATTTCTATTTTTAGCTATTTGAAGACCCTCCATACTATTTTCCACAGTAGTTATGCCAATTTACATTCCAATCAACAGTGCAAGAGGGTTCCTTTTTCTCCATATCCTTGCCAACATTTGTGTTTTGTCTTCTTGGTTTTAGCCCTTCTAACAGGCATGAGGTGGTATCTCATTGTGGTTTTGATTTGCATTTCCCTGATGATGAGTGACATTGAACGTCTTTTCATATGTCTGATAGCCATCTGTACGTCTTCTTTGGAAGAATGTTTATTCAGGTCCTCTTCCCATTTTTTAATCAGACTGTTTTTTGGTGTTGAGTTGTATGAGTTTTTTACATATTTTGGATATTAACCCCTTATCAAATATATCATTTGCAAATATTTTCTCCCATGCAGTAGGTTGTCTTTTTGTTTTGTTGATTGTTTCCTCTGCTGTGCAGAAGCTTTTTATTTTGATGTAGTCCCAACAGTTTATTTTTGCTTTTGTTTCTTTTGCTTTAGGAGACCTATCTAGAAAAATGTTGCTATGGCCAATGTCAGAGAAATTATTGCCTATGTTCTCTTCTAGGATTTTTATGGCTTCAGGTCTCATATTTAGGTCTTTAATCCATTTTGAGTTTATTTTTATGTATGGTGTTAGAAAGTAGTCCACTTTCATTCTTTTGCATGTAGCTGTCCAGTTTTCCAGCACCATTTATTGAAAACAATTCTTTATATTCTTGCCTCCTTTGTCATAGATTAATTGACCATATAGATGTGGGTTTATATCTGAGGTCTCTGTCCTGTTCTATTGATCTATGTGTCTACTATTGTGTCCAGTACCATATTGTTTGATTACTATAACTTTGTAATATAACTTGAAATCTGGAATTATAATACTCCCAGTTTTGTTCTTCTTTCTCAGGATTGCTCTGGCTATTCAGGGTCTTCGGTGGGTCCATACAAATTTTACTAAATATTTGTTCTGGTTTTGTGAAAAATGCTGTTGTTATTTTGATAGAGATTGCACTGAATATGTAGATTGCCTTGGATAATATGGACATTTTGACAATATTAATTTTTCTAATCCATGAGCATGGATTATCTTTCAATTTGTTTGTGTCATCTTCAATATCTTTTGTCAATGTTTTATGGTTTTCAGAGTATAGGACTTTTGCCACTTTGGTTAAGTTTATTTCTAGGTATTTTATTATTTTTGGTGCAACTGTAAATGGTGTTGTTTTTTTATTTTTAATCCCTCTTTCTTCAACTTCATTGTTAGTGTATAGAAACACTACTGATTTCTGGGCATTAAATATTATATCCTGCCACTTTATGGAATTCATTTCTTCTAGTAGTTTTTTTTTTTGTGTGTGTGCAATCTTTAAAATTTTCTATGTATAGTATCATATTGTCTGCAAATGGTGACAGTTTAACTTCTTCTTTACCAATATGGATGCCTCTTATTTCTTGCCTGATTGCTGTGACTAGGACTTATGGTACTATGTGGAATAAAAGTGGTGTGAGTAGGGCACTTATTCTTAACCACTTTCCCTCACTGAGGTTGCAGCTTGCTTTGTTCTATCCTTGCAATGGCCAAATACAAGGATGGAGAAAACTCTCAGAAGTCTAACTAGTAGGACTAAAGGGCACTTTGGAAAATCAGGTTCCAGAAAAGTAATAGACACCTCACAGTTGTTCAAGATGGATGTTCAAATACTGAAAATGAGTTACACAGAATCCTTTCTAAATATTTCTATATAATTACACATATGTACACACATAAACACACACACACACGCACACACACTATAGGTTCTCCCTCCCTGCAACAGGATTACTTCATGCACATGGTCAAGCATTTTAATTAGTTAGCTAATTAATTAATTAATTTTAAGCATTTTTAATTTAAAACAAAAAAATTTGTTCACTCAATATCACCTTCCAGTAACTTTTTTCTTCCAATACTAAACTCTTCAAAATAATTCTGTACAATTCTTGCTTCAATTTATTAAACTTTCATTCACTTTTCAACCAAGTATAATAATTATTTTCAATACTATTTCATTGAAATTATACTAACAAAAGCATTAAAAACACAGTTTCCAAATTATCACTTAATTCGACCATGATCTATTTCTTGAACTTCTTTTCCTTGTTCTGTAGATATCCTCCAGCTTCTCTGGCTTTGCTTTTCAGTCCTGCTTGGAAAATGACCTATCTGTGCTTATACTTGATACATTCCTTTGCACCAAGTTGTTCTCCTGGACCTTCCTCTGAATTCGCCCTGGACTATTTCATTTACTCCAATTCATACTCCATTTTAATAGCTACATCTTTATCTACAGAACCCACTTTTTCATTCAGTTTCAGCCTCACAGATCCAAAAGACTAAGCACATGTGTTCCTAGATGGCCTATAAGCACCTCAAAATTCAACATTTAGAACTAAATTCATGGATTTGACTTTTCATTGAAATCTGTGATTTTCTAACAATTACATTGATGAAGATTTATTTTAATTGCTTATTTAATATCTGTATTCTCTATTAGGATTTAAGCTCCATAAGTGCAAAAATTCTTTATTTATGGATTTATTTCCCAGTATATCTCCAAATACTGGGATATAGTGAGTCTTCAAAAACATTGGCTACTGGAATGTTACCTAATTAAAAAGCTGGGTTTGTCATGCTTCAAGTTAAGACATTTATGATTTTCCATTTAAAAAAAGAATCTATAGGGGCACCTGGGTGGCTCAGTTGCTTAAGTGTCCAACTTTTGATTTCAGCTCAGGTCATGATCGCATGGGTCATGGGATTGAGCCCCACATTGGGCTCCATGCTCAGCATGGAGTCTACTTGAGATTCTCTCTCTCTCTCTTTCTCTCCCTCTGCTCCTCCTCTGCTCTCTCTCTCAAGTAAATACATAAATCTTGAAAAACGGAAAAATTAATATATTCCAATAAAGCATGATTTGATCCCTTTCCCTTCCCAACTTCATTTCCCCCTTATTTCAAGCCTGTCCTTTATATATGAGTTTACTTGTGCTGAATCTCAACATGAACTTACCTATGACTCTTTTAACCTTCCTAGTATCCAGTTCCATATTGTTTTGGACTGATTTAAACATGACCTTTTCCAAAAATCTTAACAGACCCACACCCTAGTAAAACTCCTGACTCCTACTAAGGCTGTGATCATAAGCAGATGCTTAACTGACTGAACCAACCAGGCATCCCGAAAGAGACACTTCAATGTCAAAAAATTCACTTGAGTCTACTCAAACAACAACAACAACAACAATATGGTCACTACAAAATACTGCAACCAATTTAATTAAAGAGTGAAATAAAGTCTGTCAATGAGTGAATTTAAAAAAGACAAGGTCACATATAACTTTGAATTTAAGACATTGTTAGACAATATTAATGGGCGCCTGAGTGGCTCAGTTGGTTAAGCGTCTGCTTTTGGCTCAGGTCATGATCCCAGAGTCCTGGGATCGAGTCCCACATCAGGCTCCCTGCTCAGCAGGGAATCTGCTCCTCCCTCTGCCCTTCACCCTGCTTGTGCTCTCTTGCTCTCTCTCTCTGTTTCTCTCTCAAATAAATAAATAAAATATTTAAAAAAATAAACAAAATAAACAATATTAACAATTAGATGTTTCTAAAAATTTAAATTACAGTGAGAGGGATTATCAATATGAATTTTGTAAATAAAATTATATTCTGCTGATTAACTTACACACTTTTTCAGAAATGGGGCTTAGAGACAGAGCAATATTTGGCAGAAACAGCAACATCTGCTGGGTTGAGGCTTTTAAATTTTCAATTTTCATAACAGTTGCCCTACTTAAGGCAATCTGTCTTTTGGTAAGAAAGAGCTGATTTTTTTTGCTTACAATTAGTCTACTATCATTCAGCAGGCTGTCACAAAGCAAACATGGAAATTTACAGGTCATGCTTTATCTCTAAAGATATAAATAATGCAAATGTTGGTAACATATGTAAGAATAAGAAACATGAGAAAGGAAAGCAATGACCATGTATGTATAAAAGAACATTATTATACAGTTAGATCTACATTATTAAAAAAGCACAATTCTGAAATGAAAGCAATTTTACAGAGGAAATGAAAACAAACTAAAGAATTTAGGCCAATTTATTGTTCATTTCAGGTAAAAGATGACATACCTGCATTCTTTACATGAATGTTTATGATCAGTGTAAAGGAAGAGATCTTCTAGAATTATATTTAATCTTGCTTACTGAAATGCCTATTATTTTTCTGTCTTCCTAATTTTTCTCACATTGCTTCCTTCATCTGTTCATTCTGTCAAGTTACAGTAGTTAAAATCCTACCTATTTATTCAAGTCCTACCATAAATGCCTCTTGTGTTAGCCTACAAGCATTATTAAGTGTTTATCTCATTCCAATTTAGTACCTGAGAATATCTGCTCATCACTGATTATGTGCCATGTACTCTCTCAGTGCTTTTTCAGAGTGCTCTCAGTTAACGTTCTGCTTCATGTTTTTCCTGATACTCTCAGTTAATTGTTTATAACTTAAAGACTGGGATCACATCTGATTCACTTCAAAAAATTCTATATGCTATGGGCAGAAGACATGAACAGACATTTCTGCAAAAAAGACATTCAAATGGCCAACAGACACATGAAAAAGTGCTCAACATCACTTGGCATCAGGGAAATCCAAATCAAAACCTCAGTGAGATACCACCTCACACCAGTCAGAATGGCTAAAATTAACAAGTCAGGAAATGACAGATGTTGGCGAGGATGCGAAGAAAGGGGAACCCTCTGACACTGTTGGTGGGAATGCAAGCTGGTGTAGCCACTCTGGAAAACAATATGGAGGTTCCTCAAAAAGTTGAAAATAGAGCTACCGTATGACCCAGCAATTGCACTACTGGGTATTTACCCCAAAGATACAAATGTAAGGATCCGAAGGGGCACATGCACCTCAATGTTTATAGCAGCAATGTCCACAATAGCCAAACTATGGAAAGAGCCTGATGTCCATCAATAGAGGAATGGATAAAGAAGATGTGGTATATATATACAATGGAAGATTATGCAGCCATCAAAAGAAAATGAAATCTTGCCATTTGCAACAACATTGATGGAACTAGAGGGTATTATGCTAAGCGAAATAAGTCAATCAGAGAAAGATAAGTATCATATGATCTCAGTGATATGAGGATTTTGAGAAACAAGACAGAGGATCATAGGGGAAGGGAGGGAAAAATGAAACAAGATGAAACCGGAGAGGGAGACAAACCGTAAGTGACTCTTAATCTCAGAAAACAAACTGAGGATTGCTGGAGTGGAGGGGGGTGGTAGGGATAGGGTGGCTGGGTGATGGACACTGGGGAGGGTGTGTACTATGATGAGCGCTGTGAATTGTGTAAGACTGATGAATAACAGACCTGTACTCCTGAAACCAATAATACATTATATGTTAATTTAAAACTTAAATAAATAAATAATTCTATATGCTTTTTTTTTTTTTAGAGAGAGAGAGCAAGCAGGAGGAGGGGGAGAGGGAGAGGGAGAAAGAATCTCAAGCAGACTTCATGCTGAGCATGGAGCCCTAACAGGGCTTGAACTCAGGACCCTGAGATCATGACCTGAGCTGAAATCACAAGTTGGACGCTTAACAAGCTGAGCCACCCAGGTACCCCAAGAATATTCTATGTGCTTTTGATTTAAGTACAATATATATTTCTTAAGTAGATCTGAGTCCCTGAAAAAAAGTAGGTTTTCTCACATCATAAAGTCAAAATAAACTGCCTCCATTCTCCTTTTCTGTCATCTCCTGTGACTGTCATTCTCAAGTGTAGGTCTGCTCAAAATTACTATTGTTTCTTCTCTACTTCCCTCAGAGAAATATGAAAATGTGTAAATCATGGCTAAGGATTTTTACAGGAGTCTTACAAACACAAGCAAGTACTTTGTGACCCTACATCACAAAAGAGAAATGAATTCATGGGTTGCTTAAGCAAATCATAGAAGGATTTTCTTTTTCAAGCTCATTTAAAACTAGGAGTCAGAAAAAAAATATGTCCTTAAATCAGAAAAGTTCTTAGCAGAATTTTCACTATTTAAGAAGAAATAAAACAATTGTATCACTCAAATTGAAGTTAGCTATGACATACCAAAAAGCAATCTATTCTCCACATCAAATACCTTGAATCTGGTGAAGGGTCTGTTGCTAACCAGTTATACAGCCTTAGGCATGAAGCTCAGTCTTTTCTCCACATCAGCATCTCTATCTGAAGTGAAGATGGTGGATTCAATTATTTCTAAATTCCTCTAAGCTATGCTAGATGCTATAAAAAGGCACTTTCTTATTATTACTCTGAGTTATAAACCATTCCTCTCTTGTCAAAATTATACCTCTATTCTTTCAACCTTTAATATCTATGGTGTTTTTATAAATATGTTAGATTCATATACTCTGCTCTATACAATATATGTTACAGCATATTTATTTTTAGGAATGCATCAGTTTCATTGAGCTAGTGAATATTATTCTCATAGGATGTGAAGGAAAAAGAAAAAGATGCACAACTTTTCCTATTCTCTGCTGAAGCTCATCAAGGCTGAATGGGGAGAATAGCTGGGCATTTACATAATTAATTTCCTTTATCATTTAAATTGCCCTAACCAATTACTTTAGAATAACAGTCATTTTGTGCATCTCACTTTTAGGCTACAGCTTCATTAAAATTAAATATGAAAACTTGATTTTTTTAAAAGCACAGTGCAGCACCAATTAGTGCAGTCGCCCATTATGAAATATCAGTGGAGACATGGGACCTCAACAAGACTGCAAAACGAACCTGTCTTTCTGCCTTTCGCATCATAAGAATTTGTGGGATAGAAATGATTAAAAAAAATATATGGAAAAATGTTTGCAATAGTTTATCTCAAAATCTTTATGTCTCTTCTGTCTTTTGAGTGAGACTTTGAGAGACCCATTCTATAATTTCGGAGTCTTCTAATCTTGTGGGCCATAAAATCTATGATCTAAGGCTCATTAAATGATGACATATATTAATATTGACAATTTGACTTGCTAGAAATAGCTTAAGATCTCTTCTTTACATATTTTTTAAAGAAAGCTGAATAAATGATGAAAGTATCCTGTAGAGTCAAGCTCTCAAAAAATTCAAAAAGTTTCTTTAGAAAGTAAACAAGGCATGAAAACTGTTCTTCAGTGTATGTAAAGAAAAAGGAAAATGCACACACATTCACACACATAAACACAGAAGGACCTATGGAAGATCTTGAGTGATAAAAAGTCACCAAATCAACTCCCTTACTACCAGTGATAATAATTTATTGCTTACACTCATAAATAAAATAAGTCCTTTTTTCTTCTATTTTTATTCAGCAAGTAGGCCGCTTGGTTTACAGCATGTCTGTACATCTACTCTAATTTTATTATATCTTAATCAGTCCTCTTTTCTGGGACATCTTATAAAAATCATGTGTATACTCAAATATACAATGATCAAGTATTTTTGGAGGGATCAGCAAATTATATCTAGTATTCAAGAAGCCAAAAATCATGCTCCACGAAGTGCAGTCTGAAGAAGTTTACCCGAGACTTCTAAGATTCTGATATCTATTTGATCTGTGAAAATTCATAACATAGAACAGTCACATATTTGTAGCCCAATTCTGGGGTTCTGCTTTTTCATAGTAACCAAGTGACTTTGAGAAAGTAATAGAAGTATTTTGTTTTTAGATTTTACAGATAGATAGATATTTAAATTTAGAATTTTCATTTTGTTCCTAACATTTATTACAAACATTTAAAATACTACTGCTGTTGTTACTAACAGTTTTTAATTTTCATTTGGAATTCAAAATATGCATTAATATAATTAATATTATAATTGCAACTAATTTTATTCATCACTAGCTATTATTAACTTTTTACATATATTAATTTGTTTAAACCTCAAAGTAAACCTGAGGATATGCTATCATTATTACCATTTACTGATGAGCAAAATTAATATTGAAAATATTAATCAAATGTCCCATTCAATATCTGGCCCTTGGGGTTTCTTACTGCTTTCATTCTCAAATTTTAAATTTTGCTATCATAAATCAGCCCAAAATCATTTATTGGGAAGAAAATAACCAGAATGAAAATGCATGCATAATCAGCACTTTTGCTGCTCAGAATAAAGAATTATTGAAGATGTGCAGAGAACCACAAAACCTTTTAAAAATCTAATATGTGCAGCTATTCATAGTCTACCTTCCATGCTGTAGTGTGACAACTGCAGAAAAACAGGAAAAAAAAAATTCACTAACATGATAACCAGACACAGTAAGAATAGCAGTTGAAAAGGTCAGGTCACCATAAAATGTCCAAATCACATCATAACCTCACATTTTCACTTCCAAATTATCTTTTCCCAGCAGGGTAGAAATAGAGATTCAAACTGCATAACCTTTCATCCAACATTATTGCTGTGCTAGAGAGGAGGCTTAAGTAACTTAATTTTTCTCACAAAACCTGATGTTGATATTTGGCAGCTTCTAATCTGGTGGGGTGCCCTGACATGAATTGCAGATTCTCTGTGCTCCTTTTGAGAAGAGTTTGAGGAGGATGAAAGCAGATGCAGACAAACGCAGATGGAGCCCAGAAGCCAAATAGCATGAAGCTCTTCACTACAACAGGAGTAGATTTGGCAGCCTCACAGTGTTTTAAGGAAGAAAGGTAATCTTCTATAAAGAAATTAGATAGTTGCTTAACTCAAACAAACCATTGTGTCCTCGTTAGTATAGTGGTGAGTATCCCCACCTGTCAAACAAACCATTGTGGTGATTGTATTTTGTTTCCGTAACTTCAGGAAATGTTCTTTGAATGCAAGTTAAAATTAAACAGTTGTCTTTGGTTGTTATTGGCATTGATTGTCATTTTTTTAAGGCAATAATGGAATTTTAGGGTTGAAAGTGATATTTAAATTGGAACATATCCTAACTGATCTCCACAATCAAAGTCAATGTTGACCTTTTCAAACAGATACAACAAAATGAAAGGCTGTCGTTGTCTGGTCTGGCAATTTTAAATCTTATTTCTAGTTTCCTGATTTTCTGGCTACTGCCCTAAACTTCTTAGGGTTGCATTATTTATCCTTAATCCCCTATTCCTACAGAACTGAAGACTCTCATACCTGTTCCTGCATGCCCTCCCATCAACAGTTTTCCCCAATGGTAGTTCTCTGTTCACTTGTTACTTCTTGGGGGTGAGAAGGAACATTTCTCTTCATATCCATTGGAAGGTTCTCAATTAGTGTACTTTGGGATCCCTCGACACCGCTTTACTCATTCTGCCTTGGGTAGGTGGGCTGATTAACTCAAATTTGTATAAGTTTTCCTACCGACAGGAGCTACCTACTATTTTTTTTAAAGATTTTATTTATTCATTTTGAGAGAGAGGGAGACAGACAGAGAGAGCACAAGCAGAGGGAGAGGGAGAAGCAGACTCTCCACTGGGCAGGGAGCCCGATGCGGGGCTCGACCCCAGGACCCCGAGATCATGACCCGAGCCGAAGGCAGATGCTTAACCATCTGAACCACCCAGGCACCCCAGGAGGTACCTACCATTAAATGATTTCCTGAAAAGTTTATGCTTTACAAGGCTCCATCCCTCCTTGGGATATCTGCAGTTTTGAGCAGTTAATTTCAGAGACCTTAAACTCTAATACACTCTTTAGACCTTCTAAAACATAAAACAAAAAAAGAAATTTAAGAAAGTGATTAAGGCTACCCATTTGTACAGGATATATGGCATTAGGCCTTAGATTTTACTTTGTGGGCAAGGTATTTTAAACCTGGAAGAGACTTATGTTTATCCAAGTGATATTTTTATAGCTGAGGTTTTTTGTTTTTTGTTTTTTGTTTTTTTTTCATTTCTGAGGTCTGTGTAGGATGCTCAAGCCAGTTCTATGGTGACTACAGGGACTTGGGTAAAGGCATCACCTTAAGAAAAGATGCCTAGACTTCAGAATAAGTGCTAGATATCTATAAGCTTGGCAAAGTAGCTTGGACCTCAGAGAAAGCTTAGAGGGTACCACCTGGGGCGCTTCAGTGCTCTGCAAGACAGACCTCCTGGGGCTTAACAGCAAGCAGAACCTCATGATTGGGGTCTAATAAGTAAAGGCTGGTTGCTGGGGTTTAGCAAGCAAAAGACATGGAGACTTCATGGCTACCCTCTGCAAAGGCTAGATTGCTTGTGATCTAGCTAACAACCTATGTGTAGTTAGTTCAGGTGGCTTCGGCATGCATATTTTTATTGCTTACTTCACAAGTTCACCATTTCCTAAGTAGGCAAAGATGAAGCAAGAGAATCTTACATCTTTTTTTTTTTTTTTCTGAGAATCTTACATCTTTATAAATATTTTAAAATCTGATTTATAGAATATTTGCTAATTTTATATCATGTGCCAGCTAAAGTTTGTGTGTACTTCACAGCACTAGGGAGGTTCTAGCTTTAAAATGTAAATGCAAAGACCATATGGGTTGGGCTAGATTAGCAGCCCCAAATCTTTTTTTAATATTCCCAGTCAAGAAGGAAACTAGGAACAGGGCATACCCTGAGTCTTCTTTTTTTTTTTTTTTTAGATTTTTTATTTATTTATTTGAGAGATTGAGAATGAGAGACAGAGAGCATGAGAGGGAGGAGGGTCAGAGGGAGAAGACTCCCTGCTGAGCAGGGAGCCGGATGTGGGACTCGATCTCGGGACTCCAGGATCATGACCTGAGCCGAAGGCAATCGCTTAACCAACTGAGCCACCCAGGCGCCCTCTGAGTCGTCTAACCAGTGCAAAGAACCACAGAAACTCAAGTTGGTTCTAAATTGGTTAACTTCACATAAGAAAGAAACCTCCCTAGGAGGCAGATTTGTTAACTGTAAACAGTTCCATAAGAGGCAACAGAATAAAGAGCCATTGTGGTGCATGACTGAAAATGCTCACTCACAAGGCAGTGTAAATACTGGGCTCCTAGCTAGAGACCAAAATGAATAAAGAACTGGGTGTCAGAAGCCAGGGACTCAAAGAGGGAACAGAAATTAGAAAACTGTGCAAAATGGTAACATAGGAGGGCCAAAATCATTCAGTTGGCAGTTGATGTCTTCCAATTTTTTTTTTTTTTTTTTTTTTAAAACCTAAGCAGAGAAGAAGGATAGAAAGATGCTTTTCTTAGTTTGCTAAGGCTGCCATAACAAAGTACCACTGACCGGGTGGCTTAAACAACAGAAACCTATTTTCCCACAGTTCTGGAGGCTAGAAGTTCAAGATTAAGGTGTTCGTTTCTTCTGAGGCTTGGACATGGTAGTCTTTTTTCTTTCTTCTCTGCCTTTCTTATATCCAAATGTCCTTTTCTTGTAAAGACATGGTCATGTTGGACTAGGACCCACACAATGACCTCATTTTAACTTAATTGCCTCTTTACAGCCTTATCCCCAAATATATTCACATTCTGAAGTACTGGGGGTTAGGACTTCAACATGAATTTGGAGGGAACACAATTCAGACTATAACAATGCTAACTGGGGGAACAGTTCCACAAAACCCCAATGTTTATCATGCTTCATTCCTGCTTGTTCTTTGTTTTCTTTGTGCTAGTTTCCCAGTCTTGGGAGCTCAAATCACTTGTGCAACACAAAATTTAAGATTTAAGAACATTTAAGAGATTTTAAACTTCATCCTTATCTCCTTAAGTGTCTCAGGGCTTGTGGTGCTGAATATTCCTGAGGCTGTTCATCTTCAGATGGCCTGAGTTTACTTTAGATAAGAATCATTTAGGTTGATTTTTAGAGCAGAGACAACTTACAGTCAGCTCTTAGAACTGGAAAGTGACAGAGCCAGGGCTAGACTGCAATAGTTCAAATATTTTTATGCAATCAAATGTGCTAAGCCTTCAACTGCAAAAACACAGAAAATAAATCATATGAATTATAGAATGATGCAGAAAGATTCCTGACCAGTTAAGGGAAGCTTCCTGAGGACATGATTTTGAAACTCTACTATATTCTGATTTACCCCACAGTCTGCAAATATATGAACATTGTTACACTACTATTTAAAACATGGCACTTGGGGCGCCTGGGTGGCTCAGTCATTAAGCATCTGCCTTCGGCTCAGGTCATGATCCCAAGGTCCTGGGATCAAGCCCCGCATGGGGCTCCCTGCTCAGTGGGAAGCTTCTTCCTCTCCCACTCCCCTTGCTTGTGTTCCCTCTCTCGCTGTCTCTCTCTCTGTCAAATAAACAAATAAAATTTTTAAAAATAAATAAATAAAACATGGCACTAGTCTACAGGTTAAAATAAATTAAAAGTCTGAAACCAGATAATTCAACTACAAATAGATAAACAGATGTTTAGAAAAAGTTCGAAAGTTTAGAACCTTTCTAAAATGATGTTTTTACTAAACATGGCATTTGTTTTCCTTTAATTGAGTCTGTATCTTCATTATTAATAAACAGCTAAAAAGTCATTTTCTTTGCCTCTCTTTCTCCTATTTATTTAAATCACACCAAAGGCCAGACCACCTTGAAATTTATGATTTATCTGAAGAGACCTGAAATAATGTATTTGCCAAGAATGGACACATTAATTTGACCAAGAATTTTGTGAAATTTTTGAAACACAGTAAATTTTGTGAATCAAGGTACTAGAAAAACAATCAATGTTATTTGATACAGATGTAAAGACATTCTAGAAAGTTCTTTCACTATAAGTAAATTAAAAACAAAATGATGATGATGATGATGGTGACTCACACTTATTATGGGCCAGGCAAAATTCTAAGTTCTTTACATGTATTTTAATTCATTGTATCTGCATAAGAAAATGATTAGATATTCCTCACTAGACAGTTGATGAAATGGGAGAGAGAAAAATTCAATAAGTTGTCCAAGATGACATCGCTATTAAGTGGTAGACTTCTATAAAAATAATCAAATTCAAAGATAGATCAATCTGCACATGAATTCTTTCTCCTATTGCCTTTTTACATTATTATTTTTATTTTAGTAAATCATACCTGCAGAAAAGTTTATAAATCATGTGGGCTGCTCTATGAATTATCAAAAAAAGAACAAACTCATGGAATCCCCACTTATAACTAAAAATTGAACACTACCATCACCCCAACAGTAGCACATTCCTACTCTCTGAAGTAACTTCTACTTTGACTTATAATATCATATATTATTACATGATATGGGTTTTTATTTAAATGAAGTCATGTGGTATATACTATTTATTTTACTTGACTTTATTGTTTGTGAGATTCATCAGTTTTGTTCCATGGAGCAAATGTTCATGAATATGTGGGTCTGTTTCTAAGCTCCTATTCTGATCTATTGGTTTACTTATCTTTCCTTGAATTAACACTATAAAATTTGTTTTACTATATGGCTTTTTTAATATCATTTTTTCATCATAACTGTACTCTTTAATCCCTATGCCCTATTTCCCTTATCTCCCGACCCACGTCCCCTCTGGTAACCATCGGTTTGTTCTCTATAGTTAAGAGTCCATTTCTTTCTCTCTCTCTCTCTCTTCTTTCCCTTTGCTCACTTGTTTTGTTTCTTACATTCCACATATGAGTGAGATCATATGGTATTTGTCTTTCTCTAACTGACTAATTTCACTTAGCACTATACTCTCTAGCTCTATCCATGTCACTGTAAATGGCAAGATTTAATTCTTTTTTATAGCTGAATAAAATTCCATTATATGTATATGCGTGTGTGTGTGTGTGTATCACATGTTCTTTATCCATTCATCTTTCAGTGGACTCGGGCCCCTTCCATAGTTTAGCTATTGTAAATAATGCTGCAGTGAACATAGGGGTGCATGTATCCTTTTGAGCTGGTGTTTTACTGGGGGTAAATACTGAGTATTGCAATGCCTGGATCAAAGTGTAGTTCTAATTTTAATTTTTTGAGGAACTTCCATACTCTTTTCCACAATGGCTGCATCAGTTTGCATTCTCAACAATAGTGCTAGGGTTCCTTTTTCTCCACAGTTTTGCCAACACTGGTTGTTTCTTATGTTTTTGATTTTAGCCATTCTAACAGGCATGAGGTAATATCTCTTTGTGGTTTTGATTTGCATTTCCCCAATGATGAGGGATGTTGAGCATCCCTTCATGTGTCTGTTGGACATCTGTATGTCTTCTTTGGAGAAATGTTTGTTCATGTCTTCTGCCCATTTTTTAACTGGAATATTTGGTTTCTGGGTATTGAGTTGTACCAGTTCTTTATATATTTTGGATACTAATCTTTTATCGGATATGTTATTTGCAAATATATTTTCCCATTCAATAGATTGTCTTTTAGTTTTGTTGATTGTTTCCTTCACAGTGCAGAAGCTTTTTATTTTGATGTAGTCACAACAGTTTATTTCTGCTTTTATCTCCCTTGCCTCAGGAGACATATCTAGAAAAAAGTTGCTATTGCTGATGTCAGAGATTACTGCCTGTGCTCTCTGCAAGGATTTTTGTGGTTTCAGGTCTCTGAAATATTTAGGTCCTGAATCCATTTTGAGTTTTTTATGTATGCTGAAAGAAAGTGGCCCAGTTTCATTTTTTTACATGTGGCTGTCCAGTTTTCCCAACACCATTTGTTGAAGAGACTATCTTTTTCCCATTGTATATTCATTCCTTCTTTGTCAAAGATTAATTGACTATGTAACTGTGGTTTATTTCTGGGTTTTCTGTTCTATTCCATTGACCTGTGTGTCTATTTTTATGCTTAATTTACTATATAGATTTTTAAAAAGTTGATCCTGTTTTCAAGATTGCCATGGCTTTTCCTGGCTCTTTGTATTTCAGTAAAAATATCAGAACCAATTTTTCAATTTACACATGCACACCCGCACAAACTCCTGGGATTCTTTTTCCAGGGAAGCCACTAAACATATAAACCAATTTGAGAAAACTTAACATCTTTCCAATATTGAATATTATAATCAAAAATGTGGTCTATTCTTCCTTTAATTTATATCTCCATAATTTCTCTCAATAATTTTTATACTTTTCTATTTAGAGATCTTGCATTGATTTATTTCTAGTTTTGTTTTACCTGCTGATGTGATATACAATTACAAAATATATTTTCCAATTGTTTCTTGGTTAAATATATGTAAATGAAGCTGATTTTTAGATTGACCCTACATCCAATAAGTTTGCTAAGTCACATTTAAATTAAATTTAATTGTATTTAAATTTATTTTATTATAAGTGTTTGCAACATTTTATGCAAAGTCCAAGAGCCTTTTTTTCCTCCAATCTTACATACTTTTTCTTGCAGCAATAAGGAACTCAGTGTTAACTGAATCTTACACTCATGAATTAAACCCAATTTGGTGATAATATACAATTTATTTTATGTATCATTGGACTTGGTGTGCTTATCTTTTGTTTAGAATTTTTGCAACTGTGTTTATGAGATACTTTAGGCTACAGTTTTTCTTTCTTGTAATATCCTTGTAGGATCTTTATGTAAGGTGATATGTTCTCAAAACAAAAAAAGTTGTTCATTTTTTTCTATCATCTGTAAGGATTCATGGGTATATTAATAGTATTTCTTTCATAAACATTTGGAAGAATTCACTGATGAAACCATCTGGGTTTGTAGTTAATTTGAGGACAAGTTTTAAATTATGAATTCAATTTATCCAATAGATCAAGCTACAGAGATTTTTTTCTTCTTTCCTAGTTTGCCCTTAAACCTCAAAAGTTATTCATTCCAATACAGAATGTCCAGAGTTCTTTGTCTTTTGGAACTCTTTCTGAATCTTTAGCTACCATGGTAGCGATAGCAAAAAAGCAGAAACACTAATATAAAGAAGAAGCTGGCACATAATCAGATAAAATACTTTCTCAATTCAATTATAGAGATGATCAAAGGGATATTTCACTCTCATCAAGTTAAAAACAAAGAAACTGAAAACCTTCACATGGATTTTCTTAATTTTACATTAACTTTCATTCCATGCTATTATGCTTTACTATTTTTAAGTTAAATACAGAGTTAGAAATGTGTGAAAAAAATTACTTTTCTTCAACCTTGTTAAACAGATATAATGTAAGCAGCTACTAAGAAATCTGGCACAGTGAATAAATTGGCAAATCTTAATCAGATGTGAGTGGTTTTGTCTAATACGTGCTATTATATATTCAATTTTCAAGTTTATACCTTAAAGCAAGTATACGTTTATAAGTATAAATAGTTAAAACATGACATGTATGTAAATACATTTTAATATTTAATCAAAAGTTTACATTTAAAAAATTATACTCTTCTGCTTTATATTCTAGCAGTGAACATATGTTGAATAATATAAAATTCACCTTAGATAAGATTACTAGAACTAAAATGTTGCTAGTGCTATTTTCTTGGTATAACATATAAATTTATTTACTGCACATTATTCATCAGTGATCTTAAAATCATTTAAAATACTTTCACCTTTGATTGTATGGTGTTTCCTAATATTTGTCAATTCCAGGATAAAATAAAATAACTTTGCTAATAACAAAACTCAATGTTTGAAGTTAATTATAATAATTTACATCAAAGCAAGGACTAACTACATCTTCATTTAATAATACAGAAAAGCATTAAATCTAACCTTACATTTTAATTTACATTTTTCCTAAAATACACACTAAAAAAACAGCCAAACACTATATATATATAGTACCCATTATCTCATTAGTGTCAACATTATATGACATCACTATAGATGACATAAAATGTTGCCTAGTTGTTTTCTAGTATTAAAAGGAATCAGCCTTGCTGGGAATTCAGAGACCACAGAAATGTAAGCATGAATGTCTGTTTAAATATCTGATAACACTACTAAATATCTAAGTAAATATGGTAAATTTATGGTGTATAACTTTTTTGAAAAATGTTTTCTAATTCTTACAAAGCCAGAAATGTTTATATAATTATGTGATATTTTTCCACATCAATAACCAGTAGAATAATTATAAATAATGAATAGAGGAAGATTAATTAGCTTGGTAGAAGTACTTTAACTCAGAGCTTAACTCAGTTTAACACAAACAATTCAATACATTAACCTTGATCATTATTCGGTATGTATCCTAGAATTATTAATTTGCAATTTACATGTGTTGAGATTTAAACTTTTTTACACCAATCTAATAGTAAGTTACTGAATTGTCTTCATGTTTTGACTGTTTTTCTCCTGCAGTGGGTCTGACTGAGCCTTGTTTAGATCCCTGCTATATTACCCGTACAAGTCAACACAACAACCAATTCTATATGAACAAATTTGCAACAAATTTAGGACCATTTTTTGTTGTAAATATCATTAGTTCACCTTTGGCAGAACCCAGAACACTTGGAGTATATATATTTTGCTCAGATAAAACACTAAGAAATAATGGTTGTCTCTCAATCAAAGTGGATAAATAGAGACAAAATATTGCACTTGTTTTCCTCTTTTTTCTCTTGCACCCAAGATCAAAATAAGCTCAAACATGAGTCTCATGAGGTGGAAAAAAATCTTCAGAGAGACAATAAGTTGTCCAGGGATGAGAACAAGGCTCTTAGAAAAGAAAACAAGTCCCTTTGGGGAGAAAATAAAGCTCTTCGACAAGAAAACAAAACCTTCCGAATGGATAACCAGTTGATCCGGGAGATAAATCAATCCTTGAGACAGCAAAACGAGGTCCTATGGAAGTTTAAAAATGTGATTTCGGAGAGCCAAAAACCAGCAGGGGAAAAAATCAATGCTTTGAACACAGAAAGAAAGTTTTATTGGCAACAGAATCGAGCCCTGGAAGCTCAGATCAAGGCTCTCAGAGAACAGGAGAAGGCCTTCCAGAATGAGGTGAAAGCTCTTCAGGAAATAAGGTCTCTCCATGAGGAGATAAAAGGCTTGCAACACCAGGAGAGTGCAATCAAGATGCAGGAACAAGCCCTGATGAAAGAAGGAATAGCACTAGAGATGGAAGAACAGGCTTTGTGGAAGGAGGAACAGGCCCTTCGTGAAGAGAACAAGGCTCTTAGAGAAGAAAATAGGGCTCTTCAAGAGGAGGAAAAAGCCCTTCTGGAAGAGGCAAAGGTCCTTGAAGAGTGGAATAAGATTCTTCAGGGAGAAGACAACAAACACACTTGCTGGAAAAATGCACAAAAATAAAACAGAGCAGGAGAAATGTGACCTGAAAACGTAACCAGCAAACCGTGAAGACCATTGACATTCCAGTAAAAATCATTAAAACTTTTGAAGGTGAAATACTGTTGCTGGGATTGAAGTCAAAAGCCTGGAAATTTACAGTACTCAGTATCTGGTCCTGGAAACTAAATAAAGTTCTCAAAAGTTAAAAAAAAAAAAAGGAAATGATTATTTTGGGTTTACTTAGATTTCACACTATTCTTGGAGGTATATATTATTCTAGAATAATCTGCAAAGATGTATTGCTCAAAGCATGACACTGAATGCACAAGGGGTTTTGCCCTTTACTTTCAAAGACATTGGATGAATATTGTAAGAAATTAACAGCACAGTGGAAATATTTGTCTCAAAACTTGATCTTATTGAAATATAAAGTTTTGTATACTTTGTTCATATGTATTGTAAAAAAATATATATATTGTAGAAGAATATCCTGTGCTTTTATGCTTATTTCGGTGATAAAGTTCTATGCTTAGTTCGGTGATAATCAAATATGAGGAATTTTAAAAACAGTGGATAATACAGAAATTGAGTGTTAACCAGCTTTCCCGCTTTCTCTTTATTTTTACTTTCAGTTATTGTCCTCCTTTTGCTTGCTGGGAGGGAGGCTGTTCTACCTTATGAATGTGTTAAAGAAAGAAAGGAAGGAGTGAGAAAGAGTCTCCAAGCTTAAACAGGGGTTTCGGAGTTTGGAATGTGAATGTGTGGAGCAGTTCATAATGAATGTAAATTGGGGAAGGTAGAAATGGATTCTTCAGACGTGTTAATGTTGATAATTGATCTAATTGAATGCTCTTTAAAAATAATTATGCAAAAACTGAGTCACATGGACTCATGGATTTATTACATATGTAGCTATAGGCCACTAGAGTATGGACTACATAGAAGGCTGGTGTGGTACCTTATTTTTCATCATTGCAAATTTGAGCACTTAATTCAGGGTAAATATTTAATGGGATCTATTGAATATAACTGAAGTTTATATCTCTTTCTGATTTTTGTCTGGTGTGGGGGAATGGGAGAATAAGAAAACTATAGGAAGAGAACACTTTTTTGTCTTCCCTAGGTGCTGCCACATCAGCAAAAGACCAACATACATTTATTGAATACCTGTAATTAGCACTCTATTAAGCAAGACATTTACACTTATGTACAAAAAGTGAAAAAAAAGGATTTTAATGATTCCATAGAGTATAAAAAAAGATAAAACACTATTACTTCATTCCTTAAGAAAGACTACCTGCCTGAAAACAGTTTGCTGACCACTGTTTCTTGGAACTTATAATCACCATTTAAACAAAATAATCAGCCTTGGAGAAGACTGAAAAGCAAATTTGTAGATGTATGCTTGACAGATGTGCAGTCCGATTGGGACAGAGAAGAAACACAAAGCCTTTATCATTGTTTCTACCTCAAAGGATATGGAAGAAGCCTGCAGGCAAGAGAACGACCAACTTGGTGTTCTAGGGATTTATGAATATGTGGCTTTATTGCCTACACACTAATTTTGATATTTTATTGTTCATAGAAAAGAGTCCTTGCTCTACAAATTCCCTGCCATAGTATTTAGGTGAAATAAACTATTTTACTCTTTGGTGACGAGGTCAGAAGAGCAGTGTCCATGGCGTGGGTATAGTTACCAATGGCTCCTCTCAGTGAGAAAGCTGTCATTA
This sequence comes from Phoca vitulina, assembly GCF_004348235.1. Taxonomy (NCBI): domain Eukaryota; kingdom Metazoa; phylum Chordata; class Mammalia; order Carnivora; family Phocidae; genus Phoca; species Phoca vitulina. The sequence continues at coordinate 36,764,955 of NW_022589708.1, read as the reverse complement.
TTGCATCATAGTTAAATCAGCAGCAACTAGGGTTAAACTGTAGGCTTAGTACATACTGATCAGAATTTCAATATCTCCTCTTTGAATTCAAATGCTAACCTGAAAATTGGCACTGCTACAAAGAAATTTTGTTAATCTTTACAGCCCACCTTACAAGTGAAAAATTATATAAGTAGGGAATGGGTTAAAACAACTTATGTTGATATCACTTATCATACATAATGTCTGATATTTTACCCTTACAGACTAATCAAAAGTTTCTACTAAAATTTCCAGTTACTATATTTATGAAATACTATATTGAAAACTGTATTTTTCCATATAATTAGTTGGATACATTTACATGTACATTAAAAAGTTTTCATATTTCTTGTTAGATATCAATTTCATGGAAATTGTGTGTTAAAAAGAGGAAATACTTTTGGATGAAAAATAGGGGCATTCTGATGCTCACAATGAAGGAACTTTATTGTATATGAACTTTCTCTCTTTGTTCATTTCTAGATCTTTCCTCATGACTTCCAGAAAGGATGGTCACCTGAATACCTAATATTTCCAATGGGATTGCCCTTCCACCAGTCCAGTAGTCATTAACTGCAGGAGAGAACAGCTGCATGGATGTTTTAAATATCCTCTTAGAGATAATAGATTGCATAACTTTAAGACAGCCTCAGGTCTAAACCCATATACTAATGTCCATTTATTTAAGGCCACAAGTTCTAGGCTCCCAAGTCCATCCTTCTTTGCTTTGATTTATACTCCATGATGCTCTATATAACTTCTAGTATATCCCAATTCCACATCATTCCTCACCCTCTTGAACATTTTAACAAACCTCCAATATCTTTACCTCTTTTCTGAAAGTTCCTTTGTCTTCTTAACCTAGATAGACCTCAATGATACTGCTCGCTTAGTATGCCTTTCAAGTGAAAGCTTTTAGGCACCAGGCAAAGATGGAGCTAGTGTAGGTTTCCTCATTTCTCCATTTGCAAAAATTTTTATCCTACAAAAGAATTTGTTCCAATGAAGCACATATGAGATACCACTTCTATCTTATGTAATACTTCATATTCAGACTTCCTGGTTGTCTCATTCAGACATTAAAACCTTTGGCATCTGGCTCACAATATTTCTCTCCCCCTCCTCCTGCTTTTACCTCCTCATGACTTCAAACTGCATATAGAGGATTAGTCCAGAAATGTGCTGCTCAGCACCTTGGATCTTTTTTTTTTTAAAGATTTTATTTATTTATTATTTATTTATATTTTTAAAGATTTTATTTATTTATTATTTATCTATATTATTATTAAGACAGACAGAGAGATAGTGATAGAGAGAGGATGAGCAGGGGGAAAGGGAGAAGCAGGCTCTCTGCTGAGCAGGGAGCTCCGACAGAGGGCTCAATCCCAGGACCCTGGGATCATGACCTGAGCTGAAGGCAGATGCTTAACCAACTGAGCCACCCAGACACCCCTTGGATCTTATTTTCAAAAACTATTTCCTCCGTATCACCTTAGTCTCCATCCTCATTGTAATACCTCAACACCTTTATGATTGGCAAGTACACTGATTCTGACCTAATTATCCGGCCAGTGTAGAGTGGTATTTACCTATAGGGAATACTAGTCTCCATTTCACTGTAGTTCTTGTAATGTACCCTACTTAGTCCCAGCCCCCACCAAAGATCTACAAGAATAAGCCAAAGCTATTGCTATATTATCTAAAAATAGTGAGACAAGATATTCAAGGACTGATGGGTACTGAAGCCTGCTAAGAGAGACTGTTCATAATTGGCTCAAAGGGAGGACTGTACACATCTTTTTCCAACTTGACATTTATGATGTCACGTTGGTATCTTCAACTTTGTATACTCCAAATTAAGGCTGGCTCGCTCTTTCTTTTTCTTTCTTTCTTTCTTTCTTTCTTTCTTTCTTTCTTTCTTTCTTT